>NC_088800.1:70161083-70463280 GCF_011386835.1 Chrysemys picta bellii | reverse complement strand
AACATCAAGAAAGAGCTCTCCAACCTGGAGACTTTCATAAATAACCAACCCTCCACACAAATGGACTTTACTAAAATAAGACAGGAGATCTACATTACACACTTCACCTCTCTACAAAGGAAAAAAGACCGTAAGCTGTCTAAAATCCTACCTGCCACATGGGGCCACAACAGGGGTACCCCTAACTCACTCAACAATATCGTCAATTTATCCAGCTACACACTCAACCCAGCAGAAGAGTCTGTCCTATCTCGGGGACTCTCTTTTTGCCCCAGCACCCCCACGAACATGATACAGTTCTGCGGTGATCTGGAAGCCTACTTTCACCACCTCCAACTCAAAGAATACTTTCAAGATAGCACTGAACAGTGCACTGATACACAGATACACTCCCACCAACAACACAGGAAGAAGAACTCCACATGGACTCCTCCTGAGGGTCGAAATGACAGTCTGGACCTATACATAGAATGCTTCCGCCGACGTGCACAGGCAGAAATTGTGGAAAAACAACACCGCTTGCCTCATAACCTAAGTCGTACAGAACGCAATGCCATCCACAGTCTCAGAAACCACCCTGACATTATCATCAAAGAGGCTGATAAAGGAGGTGCTGTTGTCATCATGAACAGGTCTGACTACCAGAAGGAGGCTGCCAGACAACTCTCCAATACCAAATTCTACAGGCCACTTTCCTCAGATCCCACTGAGGAATACACTAAGAAACTGCACCATCTACTCAGGACATACTCTCCTGTGCTGAGGCAGGATTAAATGTTGTGGCGTTATGAATGTAATATAATATCTCATTGAAAGGTGACAGGGCCAGAAAGAGTTAATTAACTCACAGACTGACCTAACCAGTGGTCGAACTTCAGAGAATGGTTAGGAAGATATGTAAATGAACAGAGCTTTGAAATGCAAGTCTGCATTGTTAGAGGTAAAAGGGTAGATGTCTGCTCAGGTATTGTGATGTAAGCAAACAAGTCTTGTCTATCGCTATAGCTTTGATTCAAAGATCAATTAAGTATTAAGTAAAAAGAGTATTAGGAAGACACTGGAGTGAAATAGTATTATTGTCTATATGTCTTTGAAGGTTGTGGTAACCTGTATCTGAACTGTTTAATGGATAAATTATCCTGTGCTAATTGCCATGATGTTTAGAAGAAGGAAAGTTGAGCCTATTGTTTTCTCAGGCCAAAAGGCTGCTGGAAATGTATAAAAACCTTGGGACATGATCCTTCTGCATCTCAGATCTGCTTTGGGTTTCAAGAGGAGGAAACCTTAAGCCATAAGGATTGAGATCCCCAGCCACTGACTGGAGTCACCCTGAATATGGACATTAGACTATAACCTATGGACTATTTCTAAAAGGACTTTTGGCAACTACAAGCTCACCTCTGCTATGTATCTAAACCTCAAGAATTGAATTCAAGTCTGTATGTACATTGATCTTTTAACCAACTCTCTCTCTCTTTTCTTTTTTAATAAATTTTAGTTTAGTTAATAAGAATTGACTCTAAGCGTGTATTTTGGGTAAGATCTAAGTTATAATTGAACCTGGGTATGTGGCTGATCCTTTGGGATTGGAAGAACCTTTTCTTTTATATGATGAGATAAGATTTTCAGTAATCATCATCATATCTGACAGGTGTGTCTGGGTGGAGGCCTGAGGCTGGGTTCTTTAAGGGAACTGCGTTGTTGGACTTCTGAGTAACCTGTATGGTAATATAGAAGTTGTTTTGGCTGGCTTGGTAAATCTAAGTATTGGAATATCCACCAGCATTTGGGATTTGTCTGCCCTGTTCTGTTTGCAGTTCACCCTAATTGAGTAACCTCAGCTGGCTCCCACAGGCAGCACCGTCACAAGTGTACATAACCCATACCGAATAGGGGTTTAATGTAGGGTTCTAAGAAAAAACTGGAGCATCACTTTGAGTGAGAGGAGCCTGGAATCTCACCGGGAACTGTGAAAGCTGATTAACAATATTTCAGGGAGCTTTAATGGAAGGATACCTCTCTTGATGAGTCTAGATCTATCCTGGCAAAGCTGTTAAATCTACTGTTATTCATATACTGTAATACAGATGATTCCATTCCACCATAGCTGAGCTGTAAGAGGAAAACCTTGGGACACACGCCCATGAGTAACAAACTTTCCATTCCCTCAAAGTTTGTTTGATTGAGTGCTTGGTTCAGAACTACTATAAAAATGCCCAGCCATAGCTTGAAGTATCTCATTACCAGGTGTTCAGCTGCTCGGAACTTTCACTCAAGGGTTGTTGTGGGTTTTGTGTTTTCTGTTGATTTTTTTAATGCAAATGTCAAAGGGAGGGGGGGAAACAATTACAAAAAGTGCTGCTTTGCTTGAAAATAAAAATGCTGACTTTCAACAGCAGGGGCTTTCAACAGTGCTTACTCTGTTCTATGCTTCTGATTATCTATTATCACAAAAGCCTTTGGGATGCCGTTTGGTATGAAAGGCCTGGTACAAATATGAACTTGTTTTTAGCATGCTGTAAGGTAACATAGGTCTTATCTGGAGGCAAAGCAGGAGAGAAAAGCAAGTAGGAGGTGTTGCTACTCAGACTGTAATACTCTCCTACCAGGAGAGAAGCCCAGCAAACAGACAGAAGGACAAGTACAATAAATTGGCCACGTAATTGACCAAAATCATAACAGCTCTGTTCTAGGTAATGTGGTCTAGCAGATAGGGCCCTGATCTGGGACTCAGAAGACCTTGGTTCTATTCCCGGTTCTATGAAATGACTCACCCCAGGTCACCTTTCTCTGCCTGTTTCTCCTCCTGTGCCTTATCTGCTTAGATTCAGAGCAGCGATTCTTTTGCTATGTTTTTACAGTGCGCCATGGGGCCCTGATCTCAGTTATGATAGCCTCTTAAGCGCTACTGTAAACAACAAAAATACTAAAAGTTCTCAAACAGGTCAAGAACAGGTGGGAGGGTAAGATGTGTGTAAACAAGAAGCTGAAAAGAGCTAACCTGATAACCAAGCAGCCAGCAAAATTATGAACAGGAAGGAAACTTCAGTAAAGTCTAAAATTGACCCCAAGTAGGGAAAAATCTTTGTAGGGGACTGGAATTGCTGTAAGGTTCCCCTTGTGGAGTATTCCCAGAGTTGTTCTGTCAGGGAAAAGGGCAGGGCTGAATTAAGGCATAGGCAATGTAGGCCTGTGCGTAGGACCTCGCCCCAGCTCCTGGAGACATGCGGTTGCATCACTCTCAGGTTTTGTTTTTTTTAAGAAGTTTCTATTCCTCATGGTTGTGAAGAAAAGTTTGCAAATGTGATCCAGGTGTAGCCAACTGTCACTCTCTTGCTTTTCACTGTCACTATCTGAGTCTGCAAGCAGCCAGAAGCAATAGCTCCAGGAGGAGTGAACTTCTCCTACATTTTAATAGAGTGTTAACTCCCAAACCCACTGCTGTAGAGTGGCCCTGCTCACACCAATCCACCACAGGACAGTGAGTGTGGCAGGAGAAGAGGAGGGTAGGTGGACATGCAGAACATGCTGGCTGCAAAAGCACCAGGGCCTCCTGTGCTTCTACCATGCTACTCCCAAGGGAGAGGAACCCCTTCTGCTTCATCTTGGGGTGGGGCAAAAGGGGCTCCCATGCCACTACCAGTGCCTAGAGCTCTGGATTGTTTTTATTTTGTCCCAGGGAGAAGAGGTTCCTGCTTCTCTTGGAGAAGCAGCAGGGGATTTGGCCTAAAGAATCTCCAAGACCTACTGGAGGTTAGGGGCATCTGTGCTAGTTCTGAACCCCTCCCTGAAACATCCCTAGCTTCCTGGAGCTTCCACAGCATGGAAAAGAAACACAGACATGGCATCCAATTTCAAATAGTAAAATATAAACCATATGAGAAATATCTTCCAGGACTTAATATAAACAGACTGTGGTTGAAACAATTGTGTTTTATAGATAATCATCTCTGGCTCCAGCAGTAGAAATAAAGGACAAAAACTGTGAGGAGCCAAAAAAGAGTGGTTGTGGGAATGGAGCTCAGTGAAATGAAGATTAAAAATACATAGAAAAGCATAGAATTGCCTTAGACAGAATCAGAACTATCTACCTAGAACAACAGCCAAGGTCATATAGGAACCACATGGTGAAAGGTAGAGAATCAGGCTAAAGGTCAGGATGAGTTGGCAATTAATAGTGGAAAGGGCAGGCAGCCAGGGTGGGAGTCATCCTGGCACTTCTATTCTTCCAGTAGTTTTTCAAGACTAGGCTTTGTTGCTAGGGGATGGTCCTTAGTGCAGGTCATTGTAAATATCACTTAGAAAGGAATATGGACCGATAGGCTCAAGCCAGAATGGTCAGGTGAGGGTCCAGATTTCAAACACCCCAAAGTTTGGGAGACATTCAGATCCGGGTTTTTATTTCCATGGGTAGAGAATGGATTTACTTGTGGGAAATTTAAACTGTATAAGGGTGACTCTGGAAGTGAAATATGTCAGAAGCATTGCTGTTTATTTTACCTAACTATGTCTGATGGAGCTGCCATGCAGTGTCACAAGCTGTTGCCCTCTCATGAAGCTATATGTGTTGAACATGTGTTGCTCTTTTCAATTAATTTCTATGCCAATCTGTTCACATTAAAGGGTCATTGTTATGCGTTAAGGACCTGACCCAAAGAGTCCTATTGACCTCAACAGGCTTTCGATGAGGGCGTAAGGGCCCAAATCTGCAACTCATGCCAAGTGGTACTGACTTTTGTGAGTAATCCCATTGACTTCAATATTACGACAGCTCATGTGACTAAGTACTGCTTAGCACGGACAAGGGTTACAAGACTGGGCCCTAAATATTAAGTCCCTCCCATTTGCACATTAATTGATCAGATATTAGGAACAAAAATCTATATTGGTAATGGAAATAATAAATGTAAGTGCTAGGGAGAGATTAGATGTAATTAGTTTGCATGTTATTACCTATATTTAGTCATGAGACATGTATGTAGGGCAGATCCTCATCTGGTGTACATTTACACAGATCCATTGAATATACACAATTGTCCTATGAATGTCAGAGAAGCAGATAGTCAGAATACAGATTACTGATGTATTTCCTAAAAGAGAAGCAACAGGGACCGCCCTAGCTGAAACTGGCACTTGGCAGACAATAGAATGCAAAGGTTTATATAATTCTTATTCTGCTGCTGTGTTCTATTCAAGGGCTGAGATGATATTTTTAGTTGGAAAGGAGAAGCATGTCCCAACTTTATGCTAATAATGTATTTTTGGTGCACTAGCTGATTTTCTTAAGCTGTTGAGTTGGTTAAACAATTACCTAAGGGCTAGACCCAAAAAGACTTAGGTGCCTAACTTCCATTGTTGACACCTAAATCCAACAGCTAGGAGACACTGAGATCCTCAGCGGCTGCCTAGCTCTGGAGAAAATAGCTCACAGAAAATAGCCAGGGGAGGACGTAGGGATGCCACCCATGTAACTTCCACCGCTGTGTTTAGAGCACTCACCCGGAGATGGAAAACCCAGGTTCAATTCCACTCTCCTCCTCAACCTGGAGAGTTAGGTGAGTACCCTAACCATTGAGGTTAAGGGGGGGGGGGGTACCACCACCTTTTTCTCCTTGGTTTTGTGTGAAGGGGCTTAGTGGCCTAATTTCAGGAGAGGATTTGTGAACATGAATCCTGAGCAGAGATAGGGGGCTTAGGCATTTCCTATTGGCTAGCATAGGCAGCGCCCTGCTCAGTGTGCTGGCTTTTGTGAGTCCCTTTCTTAGGCACCTATTTCTCCCCATGCCTTGCATAGGGAGCCTAGGTGCCTAACTCAGGTTGGTGGATTCTGCTGGGGGGCAAGACGTGTGAAAGCTCAGTATTGCCGTGCCCAAGTCCTCCTGTGGCTCTAGCACTAAATTCATAGAATACCTCACTCCCCTTTTATGTTGTCAGTTTGTCCCATAAGTACTACCTGGTCCAAGTTTTTTAATATGGCTTCCTAGATCCCCAAATATGAGCAAGCCCTACAAAAAAATGAACATTTATTAGGTAAGGTCAATTAAGTCATCCTCAGCAGAAGGTATTACGTGCACACCTCATCCTCAGCAGAAAGTGTTGTGTGTGTATGTTTATACACACACTCTCTCTTTCTGCATGCAAAAAACGGAGGCAGGAATGCAGTCTCTATCTCCTGGTTTCTGAGTACTGAATCTAAAAATGTATCTGAGATGGAGAGAAACAGAATCTCTTTTCTACGTTGAAATTAACTAAAAAAGACCCCAAGAAATCTCCATTAGTAAAATGAAGTTGCATATATGGGACAGCTCATTGTTTTGAAACTGACAACTGGACAAGCTTTCTCCCCAAATTAAACCCTGGCTTATCACAGAATAAACTTGCCATGCAGTTAAATGAATCAGAAATGCAGCAGACACTTGCTTTGTGGCTTTCCTTTTCTGGGTTATAGTACTTCGGCACTAATCAGTGCACATTGTACAGAATATTTTTTATACCACCATGAGATAGGTATTAGTCCCACTTTAGAGATTAGGAATGAAAATAGAGGGAAGTTAAGTGACAGGTCTGAGGCCACAGAAGAAGTCAGTGTCAGAGCTGGGCTTAGAATTCAATTATTCCTGGCTCCTAGTTTATTCTCAGACTACATCCTTTTCTGACAGGCAATTCTTGTCCTCCTTCCACAGCTGCAGATGGTCCTGCCAGCAGTATACCCAATGTGATCCTGCTGCATGGAATTGAGGAAGGTTTGGAGGAGCTCACATAGGAGTCCACCCTGCCAGAGCAATCATTATACACTCCATTGCCCTGTACACATGTTTAGTCTTTGCATGAGTTAGCAGCCAGGCCACAGAGTACGTGTGTGGGGGGTCACTTGGGAGGTATTGTAAGGCAGTTTATTCCCCTGGGGCTGAATACACAGCAATGCTCCCAGCTCCTGCTGGCCCAGACACAGCAATACGTGAAAAATATTAACCTCTCTCCAATCATTTAACCGTTTGATACCAACCACTGCACATAACAGCCCTTTGTGGTTCAACATTGGGAGAAACAATAAATCCTCTATGATTTCTGAGCTCGTCCTGTAGAATTTCCCCATGCGGCTGCAACAACAGTGTAAGCTGTGAACATCTTTCTCCAGGCCACAAGTTATGGAGATGATTCCTAGCTACAAAGAAGAGTGGGAATGCACTGCTGGGGCTGTGAATGACCCAACTGTATAGATGCAGATGACCCCTCGCTGCAGCAAGCTGACTGACAAAACATCCTTGGTCACTTGAAATCACTTGACATGTGCCCTTGCGTAGGTAGCATGATTAGCTTTTTTCAAACCTTATTCTTATCTCAGTACAGGTCACAAATGCCCCAGAAGCAAAGGGGAACAACAACAACAACAACAGGAAACCTGGAGAACCAGTAGTCTGACACTGCATTTAATGAATGCAACTTGTTCAGAAGTATCCAATGGCTCTATCTAGGCTTTGTATCATGCTCATTATTGTAGTATTTTAGTGCCTAGAGTTGGAGGGTCCACCTCCCCTGGGGTGTATGTAGCCTCTTGAAAAGGCAGCCCTCCATATTCAAAAAGGGCCCTTTTAAGATTTCCTCTGAGTTTCTCTTATACATAACCTCTTCTGCTGGCCTCCCCTGCCTCCAAACTTCCTGTTGTCTCATGTGATTCTGCAGGACAGAAAGTATCATTTAATTAAGAGGCTCATGTGTCCAGGGGAGCATGACTCAAGAAAGCAGACCAGAGTTTGGAAAGTTGTGGGCCGGGGCTACCTCTGACATTAAGGAACTTTCAGACTTACTAGAGGCGTTTTGGGAATCTTTCAAAGGAGCAGAAATCCACATCATGAGGCTGTCATCTGTATCTAGGCACTGACATTTATTTTAGATCAGAAATGTTGACTTGTTACAGGAGATCTTGGAGGTGAATAGCCAGCAGAGTTGGGAGATTAAAATAAAAAAAATCAAGCTGAGCCTTTGACCAAACCATTAACATCTTTTTAAAAACAACAACAAAAAATTAAATTAAAAATAATTCTAACGAAATGTTTTCTTTTCATGTTGATACTCTTCCTAGATTCTACTGGGCCTGAAAGAGATGCTATCCTTATGGCTTTTCTGACCCCTCTGGAACCAGAAATGATCAGCAGTAACACAAAAGATTTATGAAACTTTCAATCTGTTTCTACACTAGAGAAATTTAGAGAAGTCTTAAAATATGTAGGGGCTTCACTGAATAGAACCATTGGAGATGGGCGAGTGGAGATTCCATACATCTTTTTTGCCTCTTTAAAGAAGTGTTCAGCACATGTAACCCGCTTTCATTTTCTGTGTCCTGGTGAACATAAATATGTAATGTCCACCTGTTATATACTAAACAAAGGAAGTGGCTAACATCAAACTTGCATCCCAGGTTTTTAAATATAGAGCCATTTTCAAAAGAGCTCAGGGTCAGATTTTCAAGGGCCCAACACCCATAACTGGGGCCAGATTTTCAAAGAAGCTCAGCTTCCATTTAAGACACCTAAATAAGAGCCAGATTTTCAGAAGTTCAGAGTTTCCAGTGTGCTGAGCTCTTTGAAACACTGTCCAGTCTTATTCTGGTGCCTACTGGGGAGCTAAGCTCTCCTGAAAGCGCTAGTTCCGTAGTTCTCAAACTTTTGTGCTGATGACCCCTTTCACATAGCAAGCCTCTGAGTGTGACCCCCCCCCAATAAATTAAAAACACTTTTTTATATATATTTAACACCATTATAAATGCTGGTGACAAAGCAGGGTTTGGGGTGGAAGCTGTCAGCTTGTAATAACCTCATGACCCCCTGAGGGCTCCCAACCCCCAGTTTGAGAACCCCTGTTCTAGTCCCAGATGTCGGTCCTGAGTCCTTTTGAAAATTCTGGCCATATCATCAACACAAAGATATACACCTGGCTTCAGCCTTGTAGCACTTCACTAGATCCCTTCCCCTTCCTTCAAAGTGAGACTTTAGGTGCTTCCTAACAGGCACCTTTCCTTATGAGGAACTGCCTTGCTCTCAGCCTCCCCTTTTAGGAACCTTTCCCAGAATGCTTTTCTAACAGCTGCCTCACTGAAATGTGTCAGCGCTAAGCAGCTGCAGCCCTGAAGCAGCCATTCAGTAGAGGCTTGCTGCAGCTCCTGCTCTTCCAGCTGGTAAGCACTCCAGATTTGTTTCCCCCTTTCTCTCAAGTGAGGAGATGGCACCTCCTCTCAGTGATGCAAAATCACCTCAAACAGGTATTCATTTCCTGCCAAACCTCTTCCTCCCCCAGGCTTGTGATGGGCCATGGCAAGTGCAAAGAAACACAGAATGAATTAGCTGGCCAAGGAAATAAACACTAATTCGGCATAATTTCATATCCGCATTGTAGCACTTTGGTGAAGCTGATTGCTTTTGCTTTGATCTAAAATGTTTAAGCAGACATATCCCGAGTCACCCATTCCTACAGAATAAAAGGAAAGAAATAAAGTAAGGGTGGGTTAAGTAAACAGTTAAACTGAGGAAGGAAATAAAACTCACTCCAAATGCCTATTTTCAGAGGAAAGTTTTCAACTAGCAATAATCATGCCTCAGATTAACCTCATTGGCTATGATGCTGCCCCTGTGAGCTATGTTTTCTTAGGAGACTAGCCAGCTCTGGTGGTCAGTAATAGGGAAACAGTCTTTCAGGGTCCCCAGCTGCAATCCAGCCCAAGTGAGGAGTGACCAAAAGTAGGGTTACCATATTTTGTGCCTCCAAATGGAGGACACTCCACGGGGGCCCAGCCCCGCCCACGCCCCCTCCCCAACTCCGCCCCCTCCCCTGCTTCCCGCGAACATTTGAGTCGTGGGAAGCCTGAAGCAGGTAAGTGGGAGTGTGGGGGGAGGAGGCGCGGCCCAGGCTGGCCCCCCGGCAGCTCCAGCCTGGGTCGGCTCGGGCCCTGCACTGCCGGTCCCCAGCCCGACCCGGCGCACCCCCCGGCGGCCCGGCGCACCCCCTGGCTCCCGGCCCAGCGACCCCGGCCCCGTGACCCCGGACCGGCTCCCGGCCCCGCGACCCTGGACCGGCTCCCGGCCCCCCGGCCCCGCGACCCCCGACTGGCTCCCGGCCCCGCGGGCCCGGCCCCGCGACCCCCGACCGGCTCCCCGGCCCCGCGGGCCTGGCTCCCCGGCCCTGCAACCCCGGCTCCCGGCCCCGCGGGCCCGGACCCCCGGCTCCCGGACCGGACCCCGGCCCGGCACCCCGCACCCGGCCCGGCCCTGCGCTCCTGGTTCCCGGCCCGGCACCGCGCGCCCGGCTCCTGGACCCCGGCCCGGCACCATGCCCCCGGCCCCGCACCGGCCCCGACACCAGCCAAATAGGCCCCGGCCGAGCACCACCGAGCCCTCCCAATTTTCCCGGACATGCCCGGCTTTTGGGGATTTCCCCCCGGACGGGGATTTGAGCCCCCAAAAGCCGGACATGTCCGGGAAAATCTGGACGTATGGTAACCCTACCAAAAGTCATTGCTCTCTGAAGGTCTCTGTGCTAAGGAACAATGCAGAGGGGAAAGGTTTGTTCCAGAGGCAGCTTTCCTCAGAGGAAACCCTGGCTGTATGGCTTCAGTAGAGTAGGGACAGAGAGCCCACCAGTGAGAATGCATTGTGTTCAAGGACACAGAACCCTCTATTTCATTCCCCAGGGAGTGTAAGAGGCCAACACCTCTCAGCCAAGGAATGATTTGGGGATAACTCCGCAGTTAAAACCTTGTGGAGTATTCCTCTGCCAAGTGCTGCCTCCCGCCTGGGTGACTGTTGCATTGGCAGAATCTCACAGCTCAGTGGTGACTTGTTCCTGCCCTGATCACGGTAGTGCCAGAACATGCATGATACACTGCAAACATGCCTTGTCTTGAAAGAGTTCCCAAACCTCAAACACTTCACTCTCCCAGGGAAACAGAAATTGGCCTGGCATTGACTCAATAAGGTCACTGATTAGTCCACCACTCTCAGCTGAAGGTGCAATTACAGCCCATTCTTTCAAAACAGTGCACCTGTACCTACTTCACTGGAAGTGCTGTAATAGCATCACACAATGGTCATGGGCAGTTTATGCACTAAAGATTATGGCTGCATCTGGTTGCATATTGGGTCTCTAAAAGCAGAGGGAGAAGCATAGGGCTGATGTAAGTGGCCCTTTGTTGCCTTTCCTCTTTGCAAGGCCTGGTACCTGGGCAGGAGGGTGGGGGGCATATGTTGGAAATGGGAAGAGGAGTAGCTGGAGCATTAGGTACTATGGAGATTCTGGTTTGCGGTGTTTGGGAAAGTCTTCCATATGTTTGATCAGCCCCTAGGGAATCTGGGCTATGGGTCCCTTGGAGCTTGTGCCCATCTTTGTTGTGCTTTGGAAGCCTGCCTCAACTGCTGTGACTTGTTAGCACTAGCTCCAGCTGACCCATGCTATTGAGGTGGAAAATGGTTTGCTCCTGAAGGGGAGCTGCACCTGGGCAGAACTCCTCTAGAAGGAAATATTCCAGGATTTTCTATGGCGGACAGACATAGAGCAAACAGTTTGCTGAATCTTATAAGGATTTTCCAGACTTCAGGAGGGAAATAATATTATCTGGTGCCAGATTTTATGATTTTTTGCCTTTTTACTGACAAGGGAAGAGTGTGGCTAACTACCCATAGGCCCTGATTTTTTTTTTTAAGTCTTCCCTGGCTTTGTTGCCTAGAAGGGGTTAGATCCTCAGCTGGTGTAAACCAACATAGCATCATTGACTTCAGTGGAGAAAATATTCCTCCATGACCTCATAGGGTGAGAGAGTGCATATCTTTGGAAACACTTTAGTGGAGCTACCTTTGATGTACACCACCTGACCATCTGCTCAGAGTGTCTTATTGGCTTTTCTGGTGGTAAATTGTATCATGTGCTTCTAATAACCCTCTCTCTGTAGTCCTGTATTCAGTGATGCCAGGGCAAAGGGGGGAGGGGTGATGTCATCTTCTTTCCCAATCACACTTTTTCCAAATGGAATAACAGCTTCACTGCTACCTTGTGTTGCCTCCCACACACAGAGTGGGGCCTTTGAGAGCTCCTCTCTATTCCTGGCCTTGCTAAATCTCTAGCAAGATGCACATTTTCAAAGGAGCGATAAACATTTTATTCTTGACTGAAGTCAGAGGAAGAGCTGTCAGCTGACTGAGTGGTTCTGGATCCACCTGTCGTTTATTTTTGGCAACATTCTCGCAGGCTCTCCCATTAGCCATTTCAGTGTGTCAAGGTGAGGCAAGGATTAGTTCTTTAAAGAAAATGAGTCAGACCCAGAGCTGGTTTCAATCAAACTCCAGATGGTGCTGCACAGGTTCACACCAGCTAAGGACCTGGCCTATACTTCCTTTTTATTTTTTATTTTATGCACCCCCATCTAACTGTATCTTGAGCTTCAAGGACCAAAACAAAACCCCTACAAAACATCCCTGCAGTTGAACAACTTCCCTGGTTTCACATTTCAAATATGTTTACATTTAAAAGGCTGAGTTAAAAACAGAATGAGACAGGGAGAAAGTGGGAAAGAGACAAAAGATGGTGTGTGTGTGTGTGAGAGAGAGAGAGAGAGAGAGAGACATAGATACACTGAGAAAACACATTATGTAGCTTAAATGAAAAAACAGCCTGATAGAAAACTTGGCTTCTCTTTTGTTGTAATTTCAGGCACACTGTGATTAGCGGAGAGAAATTTTTCCCATCAGTACTGTGCTAGGAAAAGAAGAAAACTAATTGGCATCTGCCACCCACTGTTTTTAATGCAATTTCTCTTAAATATTTTCTGTGTACTGAGTTCTGTTGTCAAAAAAGCAGCTTTTTCATGGTCTGTGAAACACATTTCAGTACAAACACAGCTCAATACAAAGGTCACCCCGTCAAAAAAATGTTTTTCCTCAGTAGAGAGTATAGTGCCAAAAGTGGCATTTTGCTATATATTTTCCCCCTTTTATTTGGTATTTCTTAAGTGGTAGACAGCTGGAGATTGTAATTTTTCTTTGAGCAGAATTTGAGGGAGCCTGGATTTTTTTCTTACTGGAATATGGGCTCTTTAATAGCTACTTATGACAGGTAATTTTCTTCTGTCTCTTGTTTCTTTTATGGCTCTTATTATCTATTGTTTTTGAGATTGGCTATTGTTCCTTATATTAGTGTGTGTTTCACTACGAGTTAGAGTTTTAATGGTAGTTAGGCTCTCAGATGCTAAATTTACATTTCCCATCAGCCTTTCTGTTTACCTGATGCATGTCAAACATGAAAAGGCTCTGGGAACTTGCATACAGAACAAGAACAGCAAATTGACTGTATATCACATTGTAGGGTATGGCCAGAGGTCGTAGAAAGGTTTCGAATGATACCCCTCCCTCCACAGTTGTTCCACATGTTTAGAATAAGGCAAATTTTGACGTTCTAACTGAAGCTTTAAGCATCCAGAAATGTTTGTTTTCTGCATGTTCTCCCAGACGTGTTTGTAATAGAAATATGTGCACAAAACAAGTTTGATTCTTATCCTCTTTATGTCACACAGGAGCCATTACTATGTATGGGGGATTTACCTGGTGCATATTTCACCAAGTGTTTTCAATCACTCTGTTTATCGCTATTAATTTGGGGGGTTGAAGAGGGCATGGATTGTTCAAT
Organism: Chrysemys picta bellii; assembly: GCF_011386835.1. NCBI lineage: Eukaryota > Metazoa > Chordata > Testudines > Emydidae > Chrysemys > Chrysemys picta. The sequence goes on along the minus strand of NC_088800.1, from coordinate 70,449,612 downwards.
AATGGTTCAATTGTTCAATGGTCTCCTTTGTTGTGCTGACTGAATTAACCATTAGAAGATACTTTTCTGAAGAAGCATCTGAGAGGGAGGGAAAACAATGATTCCTGATTAGCTCCTACCAAGTAAATGTCAAGTAATCTTCCTGTGCTGGCAAAGGAAAGATCAAGACATTTAAGAACACAGCAGCAGATGCTCCCCCTCCCTTGAAAAGAGCTACTGTTTATTTTTGTTGGGAAACAGTCGTTTGAGAGAGAATTCTAACAATTTCATTTGTAATTAGTCCAAGTATATTGACTTTAGGCCTACCTATGTTTATAGAACAGCTCTCTGAAATGAGTAGTATATGTAAAGGATCATATACCTTTAATCTTAGATCATCACATTACTTCAGGGGATCCTCTTTAATGGATCTCCACAATGGAGCTCTTATTGGGTGATGTGGGCAGTGTTGGAATCTTAATATTTGCAGACGATGGCCTAGGTGGGACTTGAATTTGGGACTCCTGGATCTATAAGCACAAGATGCTGCTGCCTGAGCTAAAGAAAGAGCTCCCTTAGCCTGGAGGTAATAGCAGACTCTCAAACTTATTAGGTGAGACAGCTGCTAGAGGGGAAGAAAGTGCCACTGTGGGCTACAATTCCATCTGTCCTGCAGGTGGCATTCCATTTAATAACATGGAGTTCTTTTTCAAAAAAAGACTCTTCTGTCAGGACAGGAGGATTTTAAGGCTCCTGTGGCCTGATTCTTCTCCTAAATATTGGATTTGGGTTTTTTTTAGGCAAATAGGATTGGCACAAATGGTACCAAAACTGCAGGTGTGTGTATTTCAGTTTACATGGGCAAAAAGTTACTGAATACAATGAAACTTGCTTTGAAGAGTCATACTAGCAAAAATTGTCGTTAGTGATGGTTTTTAACTAAAGGCTGAATTAAACTGCTCTGGAAGTAGCCTGGATATACTTTAAAGTGATTGCTTCAGACATGAAGTTGCTATTGGGGGTGGTCTTCCTGTTGCACTTTTCACTGTGCAGTTTCTATCTGTTCTTGCTGCTAGAGTGCTGTGCATTTTAGGAACAGAATTTATTTTAGCTTGTTGTTTGTCTAATTACAGGGCAAAGGAGCGTACATGGTAATGTCAACTTCTGATCTCCAAAACATTGTTATAAACACTGCTTGCCACAACTCCAGTCTATTGACAGACAGTCATCAGGGTTCAGGTCTCTCACTGTAGGATGCAGGTAACTCTCCCTGTCCCTGACTTGCTATTAATTTCTGTCAACCCTATGAAGAGTTCTCTCATGCTATGAAGCACAGTCAGTCTATTTCTACCCACTGGGGTGTTCGACGTTTTATCAATGGAGTGTGTTGTTTATTCTTTGGGCCCAATCACAACCTAGTTCTTGGATAACAGTTTGTGTTGGGCTCAGCCATCTGTTTCAAGCAGGACAGATTGCTAAAGATCTCTGTCACTTCCAATAGTTCTGTTCCTCCCATTGCTGAGAGCAAAAAGGGCACCAATGTAACCCATTTCCTGCAGTTCAATTCCACGAAACCCAATGCAGCATTGGTCCCTTGGTTGACTGCATATTGGAAACTGTAGTAGCTGACAGTGCAGTACTGCCTTTTATATCAAATAACGCTTTTTGCAAGCTTTTTTGATTTAGACTTACGTTGGACACTAAAATTGTTGCTTTGACCTTGATTTTAAGTAACTGAGATTAAATAACACTGTAACATGCCTGTTTCCCATATGTGCATCTAACTCACATTAGCTGTTCTGGAATTTCAAGCCATTTTCTGTGCTCCTTTTGCTTTTAGCCATTCCTTTGGTTCACTCATCCTGCTGAATCCCAGCAGTGTATTATCAAGCAAGATGGGTGAGGTAATTTCTTTTACTGGACCAACTTCTACTGGTGAAAGAGACAAGTTTTCAAGCTACACAGCGCCCTTCTTCTGTCAACCGAAGCTGGCCAAATAAAAGATATTACCGTGCCCCCCCCCCCCCTTGTTGCCCTAATATCCTGGGACCGATGGTTACAACACTGCAATTGTCAAGCAATGTACTCACTAGGTGGCAGCCACTGACAATTAATGCCTAGACAGCGGCAAAACACCCTGTAACATGTATTCCCACCCTTAACCAGGGATGGCATTAGCGAATGATAAGACACATGCAATCACAACAGGTAAATGCCAAACAAAGCAGCAATTTAGTTTAAATTAATCTCAGACTTTTACGCAGATTGAAATTTCTGTCAGTCTATCCCCACATTACCGGAATACCTCAGATACAGATAGTCAGTATGGTGAGCTTCAACTGACCTGCCACATAGAGTGTGTGCATGTTTGTTACTTTTGTGCACCCTCATTTGGGCAGCTATGATAAATTATCCCTGGTTTGGAGGATTCCTCGCAAGGGGAAGCCTTTCTATTGTAGTTACAGATTTTTCTTCTCTCAGGAGCCACTTCCTTCACTAGCTGACTGCTTCAGGACATCTTGGGCTTCAGTTTAGTTTCTCTGTGAGACAGGCAGTTGAGTGCACAAAATGATCCAATGTTTTAAAAACCTAGGAAAACAATTTAAGCTATTTTCCCCCCCCCCAAACCCTACTGTTTGAAGAGCTCTTTGGTAGTAGAGTGAGAATTCTCTTGTGGCTTAAGCGATCACTGAGGCTCCTGGAAAGGAGCTGCATTAAATAGAGTATTATATGTAATTCATTTCCGAGTTGGAAGGGTGATCCAGTGGTTAGGACACCAGTCTTGGACTTGGGATCCTGACTGCAGCTCCATGCTGCACTGTACACTTCCTGTGTGAATCACTCTCTTTATTGCTTATCTGTGAAATGGGGATAATAGCCTTTCCCTACCTCCCAAGGGTGTTGGGAAGTGGCAGGGCAGGGGTAAAACACCCTTTAAAGCCCTGCCAAAATGCTGGCCGCAGTCTGCTCTCTGGCTAGGAATCCAGGTAGAGACACAGGTATTCAGCAGGGAGCCCAGCTGCAAGCCCGAATCCGAGCTGGCTCAGAGGAACGTGCTGAGCTGAGTGCTGACAGCTGGGCTGAGGCACGGGAGGACTATAAAAACCCTGAACAAACCTCAGTGAGGAGGCTAGACCGGGAGGAGACAGGAGCGTAGTGTCGCTGTCTCCTTACCAAAGAGGGAAGCCTCAAAGGCAGGAGACCCTGGGGAGGGTCTGTGGGGCGCTAGCTGTTGGGAGACCAGGGAACTGCACGAATGCTGTAAATAAAGACACTTGGGTGATCCAGCAAAAGAAGGCGTGGAAGACTCTTTATTCTACCAGCCTAAACACAGGGCGCAGGCACAAAAGTGGGGGACCCTGCACCGACCCTGTGACAGGAAGATAAGTGTGTGAAAGATTGCGAGGTGTTTGTATAGTGTGGTTATGTGGTATCTGAACTGCTTTTTGTTGAGGGAACAGTTGTCTTCAGTGACCCTTCTGGCTACATCTCTCCTAATCGGAATATTATGGGCCAGATTTTCAAAGAAGCACTACCCCTATTTACGCACCCGAAAATCTGTCTCCATGTGACGGGGCACAGCTTCCAGGGGTGGCAGACTGCACAGTGCTCTTCATCCTCTCTGTGCTTGGCTTGACAGGTTTCCATTCATTCACTGCTCACAGCTTGCAGCTGTGTTTCCAAAAGTCACATCGTCCTGCCTTCCTGAGCAGAAACCTCAGGCCTGGTCCATCTCCCATGGAATTCAATGGAAGTTTTGTCACGGACGTGAGCGATGTGCCCCTCCAAGTCCTAGCTGTGGTGTCGGAGCCAAAGAGTCTGAGAGCGCTCTGGGTTCTAACTGATCAGCATCGCATAACGTGAGCCTCTCCATAACATGGGTGCTGATTCCAGCTAGCTCGTGCCAGACCCTCTGAAAGGCACAGTGCCCCCACTAGCAGCACACACCGGTGAGCGCAGCACGAGGGATGCTAACTTGGGTATGGCTTTGCAGTTTGCTCCGTCTTAGGTGCCAATCACGCAAGTTAAGTCTGTGGGGAAGACGCACTCACAGGCTGTGCTGCTTCACTGGCCAGGAGGTGTCGAGCCCTGTCGCCTTCATCCCCCGCCCCTTCCCACCCACTTTACAGAAGAATGACTCTGGGGCCATGCTTGCATTTTCCAGCTGTGGTTTCTTGCACCCTGCCATCGTCCTGCCCTCTCCAGCAGGGTTTCGGTAAAACTTTCTTGATTCCATTTGTGATGAACACAACAGGAAGAACTGTACAGAGCGGCCTCTGAGGGAGAGCAGAGAGATCCTGAGTTAAAGCTAAGTGCTCTGTTATACATACACCGGTATATTTATCCAGCTGTGGGAGAATAATCCTGCCAACAGTCTGTGGAGCCTTGGGGTAATTTGCAAGTCCCAGCAGCAAAGAAATGAAATGTTCGCTTGTTCTGGGAGTATAGAATACCAGAAATGTGTGGCAGAATTTTTACCTTGGGCACATTCCCGCTAACGTTCCTTCTCTTCCCCCCACTCTACACATATAGCCTGAGCTTTTAATAAACAAATGTTGTGGCAAAACTGTACATCACTGAATTCACTGTACATGTTTAGGGCCTGCATTCAGGAGCTCTGCTAATAGTTTGTGTCTGTATTGGCTAAACATAATGGAGACATTCACTACTGTATGCAGACACTTCATTTAATTGGACATCAAGCTACAACAGTATAGCCAACTCTCATTGTTTTATTGTGGGTCTCAGGATATTTGGGATACTTCTTAAAGCACCAGCTCCTGGAGTCATGTTACTGCATTAAAAATATTGGCCTTTAAAAAAAAAAAAGTTTCTAGTTTTTTGGGGAAAACTTCAAAACATGTCATGGGAGCATGCTAGAGACTCAGAAGACAAATAAAAAGGAGACTACAGGTTTAAATTATTATTATTATTTATTATTTGGACGATTCTAAAGCCAGTTTCCTGAGGTTTTGAGGCCTGGCTCATGATTTTTGAATACTTGGGGTTGGCAACACTGCTCAAAGCCTACCCTTGTAACTCTGGTCTGTCACATACCTTTGTTGTCATTATCTACACGGCACTGAAGTCTCATCACCACTATAACGTCCAGTCATAGTCACAGACAAAACAAAAGGTAAAAGACAGAAAAATGTAATGACCTCAGCTATTGCCATAGGCTCCACTCTCATAAGCTTTGTGGAGTCTTCTGATTCATTAATCAATGTGGAGTGAGAGAGAGACAATGCTCTATCCTGCAGCTACTACCTTTGCTGCTGCATTGTCTGGTGGCAGTGGCCTATACAAAGAATGGTCAAAGTGCAAAAAGAGACATGAAATGTCTAGTAAAGAGGAACAAATCTTCAAAGGCAGCATGTTTAGTGACCAGAGCCAGGGAAAGCTGGTAGTCAAGAGCTCCAGGGTCTGTTTCTAATTCTGCCATTGACTTGCTGCATGAGCATGAAAACCAAATCACCTCCCTCTTTCAGTGCCTCTGTTTCCCTATCTGTACAAATGGGCAGGGTGAACCGTGTAAAGCAGGTTGACATCTTTGTGTTACATAATTGCAAAGCATTATCAGCCCTTGATTGTTATTTTCAAGCCCTCTCATTTGCCTTGTGGTTAAGGCATGGGCCTGCTTAGGAGAGCTGAGGTCAATTCCCGGCTCTATCACAGACTTCCCTTTGGACAAGGTATCAAATCTCTCTGTACCTTAGTTTCTAGCCCATAAAATGGGGTTGCAATAGTTCCCACCTCTCACAGGGCTGATGGGAGAATAAATTCACTGACATTGGCCGTGGCAACGCAGGCAGTAAAAGTACCTAGATAGAAGTCATTCAGCTGAGGTACAGCAACACTTTTATCCGTCTGTTCATTCAGGAATATGGCTGGGATTCTTTTTTTTTCTTCCAACCTTGCTCTAACAAATGTGTGCCAGACCATATTGCACGATCTGCTGCTCTGTCAGCTGAGGAGGATGGACACCTGGTGTCAGTGGAGGGAGGCTAGTAGAGGGGAAACAATGGCTCCTCTGGGAATCGCCTATGAAAATGAAAACCATGGATGGCCATTCGTGAAATATTTGAAACAGCGATGGAGGCTGAGGAAGTGGCCCAGGTGTGTCTGGCATACGGCAGGAGATGTTGTAAAACTGGGGCCATGAAAAGCAAATATGTTGAGCCAGCCAGGTTCTTAGCTGGGTAATACGAATACCACAGCAATGACAGGGGGGCTAATGGTGCTTGTCCTGCAAACCTGCATTGCAGGCTGCTTGCCGCGCTACACCTTGGTGGGTGTTCTCCAGAGAAACAATTCCACCCCAGGATGAAACAGGAGCAGTGTGTGATGCCAGGCAGCGTGAGAACCAAGTGCTCTCGTCATTACAGCATTGTGGGTCAAATGGAAAACTACATAGGTCGCAGCATATCAGGCCAGCTGACAGGCTGTGCTCTCATTAGGGAAGATCCAGCCACAAACACGGATGAAGTGGGAAAATATCTTCTTGTGGACTGCCTGCAACAGGACGGGGAAGCAACAATGAGGAGTGGGGTGGAATCCAACCAGAGTCTGTGGATTTTTTTCACAATACCAAACTTATTGAAAATATGTCACAGTAGGCATGTAAAATGTGTGTGTATTGTCCCGCTTATGCTAAGGCCAGAAAATTCTGACCCAGCTGGAGGAAAATAACAATTTGGGCAGAGATCACATCAGGCAGGATGCTTCAGCTTGTTAAAATGCAACTTACTGTATGCTTGAGAAGCTTCTGCAATGCATAAAAAGAAACTGCTCATGCTTGCATTGGGAGATATAAAATAGAACCGAAACATATTGTTTTCATCGCTTTCTACTGGAAAATTATTTATTGCCACTTTAAGTTAACAGTCTCTGCTATCTTAAAGTGGTTATTTGGAGAGTCAGCAATGGGAATGGAAGTGTAAAAATGGTTCAATTGCTTATCAAGTAGCATCAGAGCCTTTTGGTTGGAAATATGCAAAGTAAATGTAAAAGCGAATGATACTTGTTCAGAAATGTAACATTTGAACAAAACCTACCTGGGTTCTAAACTATCCTCAAGCTTCCATATTTCTGGAGTGTTTGAAAGGAAAGAGTAAGAGTGAGCCACATTGTCTGACCCTTGTCTCAAAGGCAGAATCGGGACCATAATCCATAGTACAGATTATTGGAAGGATGTTCTTGCAAATGCATGTTGGAAGCCTCATCATTGCATTCCTCTGCATTTTTTTTTTTTTTTTAAAGAAATCCGAGACCATTTTGTGACCTATAACAAGTGCAAGTTTCTGGAATATCCCAAACAGGCTAGTAACAGATTGGTACCTCCAGTGCCATCTGCACAAATGGTTAATCTCTTAGTGCCATTTCTGAGTGCTATTGAGCATAGGGATAGCACTGGCCTTTTTGCAATGGGGGCAGGGCAGAACACTTCCGGCAAACAAAGCCATGGTACCTATTCATGGGCTGCAGATTACAGCGCTGGTCTATCACTTTAACCGTGATCTACACGTTAGATCATATTATAGTGATGGCTTATGCATTAGAAGTACCTTAGGTAGAATATGATCTTTGCATAAGTAGAAGAATATTTCCATCAAGAATAGTTGGCTATTGGGAGGAGACAGCAAATAGCACGAGGAACCAAATGTCCCAGAGTTTATGATACAATTGCTAGGGCACAGGCATGTCTGATTATAGAAGCTACCCTTGTATTTGTCAGTGTTCTTAACAGGAGAGAAGTTGCAGAGTGAACAAGTTAGTGGTGGTTGTAACTGGGTTGCCACCGCATTTTAATGGTTAGCTGCTCTGTGTTTATCACGGGCTATGATAGCTCCTGTTTCCCCAGCCCTCCTGATGTTTCTGGCACTTATCAGACACTTTATTAAGGCATCACTATCTAATAAGGGAAAACTTGGTGAAAAGAATGTGGTGGGAATAAATAGCGGCTTTGTCTGGCCCCCACCACCAAACCACTGGTTACAACTGAGCCAGCTTGTTTCAGTCACGGGCTAGTGACTAACCAGTTCTTACAAGCAGTTGCAAAAAAATAGGTTTTCAGTAGCTTCTCCTTACAGTAAATCTGAGTGACCATCTGCTCTGGGCAGTCTGTATTGTTGTCCAAAAGAGACCGTTCTGATTAGAATAAATGATGCTTTTTCTGAGGGCTCTCTCTCTTGTGAGTAGTGGGAGGAGGGAGGGAATCAATGAATCCTACAAAAACTCCAAGGCCAGTAGACAATATTGGATGCTGTGTCATTGGGAGCCACTCAGTTAATACCCAGAGCCTAATGAAAGGTAGCAGGGCTGTTTATTACTCACCAGGTTATACTAGTTGTTGGATACTGAAAAAAATAAATTAATACATGCGAGTGTGCACTTATCAAGGTTGCATCTCCATCCCAGGTAAAATCTGGGATGGACCAGATACCATGGAGATGATCCATCCTGGACATCAAAGTAGAAAAAACTTTTCTAACTTTGCAACAGACCCCAGGCCTTGTAACCAATTGCTGAGTACTGTGAGTATATCCTGGGTCTAAAACCAGGATACTTTGGCCTCATTTCAGGAAAGCATTAAGCATGTGCTTGAGTCCCTATTGAAGCCAATGGGATTTAAGTAGATGCTTAAAGTTAAGCATTTTCCTCAATATGGATGGACTTAAGGATGTGCTTAAATGCTTTCCTGAATAGAAAGCTATGGCGAAAGAGGAATTAATGATGATCAGTGTTGTGATGAATGGAAGACAGTATTTTTAATACAAATACTTTTTTTTCGCCCTACCAGATTGCGAACAATAACCCAGACACGCCTCCTGGCCATCAAAGTGTCTTCACTTCCGTTTTCTGCTGCTATAACATGCAGTGAACTAAGGAAAATGAAAGGCAATTGGGCGGAGCTGAAACGTTAAACATTGCAGAGAGTGTGGAATCGTGTCAGCCCCAAGCTTGTAAAAAGAAAAATCATCACTCAGTACAGACAGCTTAATAGGCTCATAAAATTTGGCACCATCAAAATCACGATTTTGGTTTCATCAAAGCATGGCAGGGGAACCTTGAGAAATGACATCTGTATTATCCCCCGATCAGCCTGAGAGTAACATCAGGAGCAGGCTGGAAAGAGCTCAGAAAATAATTTCATATGGAGGGCTTGCTGGGAAAAGAACGCAAAAATAGATTGAAATGAAAGAATTAATAAGAGTATCAATAACCTTCCTGCTGCATCTATGAGACGTGACTTGAAAATGATTTGAAAGTTGGAATCTGTTGTGTATACTATTACCATCAAGACAGGCTGGGGGATGAGATGAGAATCCAAATCAGGTAATTAAAAGACTATCCTGGAAAGTAGTAGGAAAACTAATGCTTAAAGGCAACACACACCAAATACTACTAGCCTGCTCTACAGACAGAAGTGTGAGGTCAAATTCTGATCTCACTTACTCTTAGGGCAGGTCTTCACTACGGAGGGAGTCGATTTAGCGTAGCTGAATTCGACGTATCGCAGCCGACTTACCCCACTGTAGGGACGGTGGCAAAATCGACCTCTGCGGCTTCCCGTCGACGGCGCTTACTCCCACCTCCGCTGGTGGAGTAAGAGCGTCGATTCGGGGATCGATTGTCGCATCCCAACGGGACGCGATGAATCGATCCCCAAGAGATCGATTTCTACCCGCCGATTCAGGCAGGTAGTGTAGACCTAGCCTTAGTGGAATGAAGAGATTTACAGCAGGGTGGCTGAAATGGGAATATAGTCTATTGGGTGCAAGGGCTAATCTCTCCAGCAGAGAGCATACTGCATCTTCGCTTTCAGAGGAAATTCTGTGGGTGTAAGGTGTGGAAGAACTCCTCACCCAGAGATATGATTGTTGAGTCTGATCCAAAGCCTGCTGAAACGGCCTTATTGAGTCCAATCCTGACATGGGTAAGTGTCTCCTGAGTGGTGGCGTATCATACAGGAGTGGGAAATGGTGGGAGCAGCTCCCCCCCCAGGCCCTCAGTGCGTGTTTGATCCTTGTGCACTTGCACTGTGCCTGAGCCTTCATGAGACCTCTCTATGGAGGGCCGGGATGCAGAGCCGGTGCTAGGCATGAGCAGATTAAACAATTGCTTAGGGCCCTGAACAGCTCAAGGGGGCCCCTTAGTAGTTTTTTTTAGCATGCGTTCGGGGTGGCCCCCTAAAATATTCCTCCTTAAGGCCCCCAATGTGTGTGGCAGAAATACTGTGTGTTGGCTGCTTTGGGCATTCCTGGGTAAGGACGCTCAGGATTTGAGCTCTTGGCATAAATTGTGCTGAGCACAGGGCTAAGGGAAAACAAGCCCTTTCAGCACTTAGGGGAAACATGACTTAGGGGCCTAAGCCACTCTTCTAAAAGCGGTTTAGTCACTGGAGCGCCCCACTGTCATTCAAAGTCAGTGTTCCTTAGGAACCTTATGAAAATTTTACCCATAGTGCTTCTATATTTACAAACATTACATAACTAATTCTCGCAAGTTTTCTGGAAGCATCATTCTACCTATTTGACAGATAGGGCCGTTAACTAGAAGAGCGATATGACTCACTCAAGGCCAAACAGTGAGCCAGTAGGTGAGCTGGGATTAGTTTTTGGGAATTCACAACTTCCAGTACTCTGCTTATTTGCACCATGCCACCCTTCAACAGAGGATCCTTTGTAGGTTTAATGAATCATCATCCCCAAAATGCTGTACCAGCTTTAATTCTCAAACCGCAGCGACATACAGAAGAAGTTCTTTGTAGGACAGGAATGCATCAAGCAAAAGATTTCTCATTCCCTGTCTTTAACTTTTTTTGGATACACTAAACAGTCCCAGATTCTGTCTTCATTCACTAGATCTTAACCTAGTGGACACTCCAGCAGACCGATTCAGCTGCTGCTCTGCAAAATAAATCCATACAAATAAAAGCCCAAGAACAAATATTTGTGGCAAATGGGTTGCAACTAAGGCTCTAGTGATAAAGAGAATGTGGCTGGTAGTTAATTTGCATGGCTTGAACCAAAAATATATATAGAGAGAGTTTCACACCAAATTCAAATCCATATTTAATTTCATGTTTGCAGTGCAGACAGCCAGCGTTTGTCCTGAAGGCCAAACCTGCGATATTTCATCATTTCAAACTTAGAGTGTTCTCAGAAAGAAACACTGTTGCTGTCTAGATTTCTAAAATATGTGAAAGCCACTTGTCTGTCTCGATGGGCTTTACTACACCACACAGGATCAGTGAAACTATTGAATAAGAGAAAACACTTTTGTGTAAGCACATTATACGCCAAGACAAAGATTAGGTCACATGGCTCTAACTAAGACCAATGTTGTATATTTACATACAAAGGAAAAAGGAGGAATGGAACAAAACAATAAAACTGGTCATTTTAGCAACAACCCAGGCATTTCTTTCTCTATTGCTCTCAAAGGGAAGAGAGTCTGAAATTAGTTGATGCTAAACTGATTGATGATTCCTCTAACTTGGTGTGTCTTAGCAGATAAACATGAAGTAAAGAGTGTTGTTTTTTCAGATGGGCTGAGAGGGCAGAGAGGAAAAGTAATCAGCATTACTTCTGTGCTGGGGAGAAGGGTTGTGGTCTCACATGCAGCTGGTTGAAAGATGGAAAAACCATTCCATGGAGGCTGTCGTGGTTCCCGGGTAGGCTGTCACTTCTGAGAGACTTCTCTTGTCCACCGAGTGCTTCCCTTCCTAGTGACAGGACCCATGCTCTAACCACTCTCCGACTGGGTCTCCAGGTTAGGCCCCTCTGCTTGCCAACCATAATCCTGAGCAGGTGCAATGGACCTGGCACCTGGAAGAGTTTCCTTTTGGGATCCTGGGGACAGTAACTGGATGCAGTGACACATAAGCAGATTTTTAAAATGAAGTATGATGTATTGGGCTTAAAAAGTGCACAGCTCTCCGTGAAACAGATGTAAAGTAACAGGAAATCTATGTACATGCTGTCACACCTGTGCTTGACCTTCCCCTCCGGTTCCTAGGTAGACATAGCCTTGGTGCTGCCCCACAAGTTACAGCCTGCTTGCTGCAGACCATGATGCTCAGTCAGTGTGTGTCACCTTGCAGCTGCTGACAACTCTCCCAAAGTCGTCTCTGTGGGGCAGATCTGTCTCTTTATCTCCTTCTTCTCAGCCTTGGCAAAACAGCCCAGGGCTGAGTTGACTCTTCATGCTGTAAACCTGGCTATTCTGTTTGGTGCTTGTGGAGATGCTCCTTATCCAAGCCCTTGTTTGACCTTTTTTTTTGTGTGTGTCTCATTTCTTTACAACCCCTTTTGACTTTGCTCTGTGCACACAGGCAGGATAATACCATACAGATACCATATGCCCCCTCAGTGTATTTATAAAAAAAAATTACAAACATTTCCCAGCTGTCCTCAAAGGCTACTCCACTCCGATAGCTGGAGTAGGTTCTGCAGCCCCTTACGTGACCCTGCCCCATGAGGCAGTATTGGCAGATCCATCCTGCTGCACGTCCTCATCCTGTCTCTTCTCCTGGCCTGCCCATAGCGAGCCTCCTTCCACTGCACAGGTGCATCCAAAGAATCTGAGATGGGCACCCAAAATCCTGTTCCACAATCTACTTGTGCAACAGAATGTTTTCACTTTGCAGCCAGAGGTTTCCATAACTACAAAGGGAGGGGCAGGATTTGCCCCAGCTGCGGTACCTATACCATTGAGTATCACGGTAGAGAAGGCTACCATGTCAGATGTGTGCTTCCAGCATTGGTGAATGAGGAAAAATTGTTTCCCCCAGTTTTAAGATGTGGGGTTGCCTTTTATGATTCACAGGAGAGTATTGCTAGGAGAAGTGATGAAATGGAACCTATGCAGAGGGTGCAGAAACACTTGCAGAAGCTACAGCTAAAGTGGACCATCTTTCAGTCGTTTTCACAAAGTGCTTGTCATTTCCATTTCAGCCACCTTGAAGCTGCTGTTGATACAATGCATGTTAGAGGGGGAGGGAGGAATACATCTGTATCCAGAGTGTTCTACCCAATTGGAATAAATCAATATGCATGTACCCGAAGAAAATTATTTCTATGTGGTGCTCAAAGTTTGTGATTCTAGGTGCTTTTTCTCTTGAACACTTGATTTTTCCCATACATGGTTGATTTGACTGGGAATTATTTGCAGGTAGCTTCAAAGGATAAAAGCCAGAACCAGCCTTTACAACACACTATTTATCCCTCTGACATTCAGTTTAGGCAGATAGTAATAAGATTCATTTTGTGTGGCCTGACATTCATGTCTTTTGTTTACTCTATTGAAATTGTTTTGCAGGTCTTCCACATTTTAATAAGCTGTAGAGAATCTGGCAATATATTCTACAAAGATTTTCTACACTAAGATTAAGAGTAGGAAAATGAGAAAATGCCCCTTTCCCCATAGTTGCTGAATATATTCGGCCATAAAATGATAGAATCGTGCATCTGACTCCTTCAGAGCAGCACCTTCTCCATTGCTGCCCTTAATCTACATTATTATAGGTTTAAAGCAAACACACTCATTTCTTGCCCTTTAATAGCTCTAGTTTTCACATGAGAATGAATGATTTTGTGAAGGCTGTACTGAAACTAAATGACATGCTCCTACACCTTTAAAGGGAGGTATTCCCTGTCAGTGATAGGAAAAGTCTCATTAGTCTTTTCAAATCACTCCCAGCAGGTTTTTCTGCAATTCCTGACTCGTCAGGTGCATAAATATACTTCTCTAGTTTAATCAGCCATGCTGATTGTGCATGATCATTATGCTGGAGTTTGCTTTGCTTTCGTATGGAGAGCTGAAATATCTTTTTTTTAAGCAACAGTGAAAGACAGAGCCATGCTGAATCCTGAGAATTAGTTGGCATGTGTGAGACATAAGTTGGAACCTGTTCATTTATTTCCCAGAAAATACTGTGGTGAAGGGCATTATAACTATTGGAAAAGTATATATTAAAGAAAAGGTGCTAATGTGCTCTCTGTCTCTCACTCACTCACATACATACATATATTAGGATACAGGATTGATTAAAGAGCACCCGAATACCTGATGGGACACGCAATCAGGGATCTGTCCCTTAAGGATTCAGCTACCTCTTGTGCTTTCACTACATCTGAAGCCATAAGTATAGGGGTATCAAAACTGTTTTCACAGCAGCCAGTTGTGGTCTCAGAATCCAGGAGTTTATTCTGATGTCAGTGACAGGATGGTCAAAAGTCAGGAATGGATGAATGAGTAAAACCCAATGACTGGACTGGATTAGATCCAAAGCACAGCTCCCCTGCCTTTAATGAATCTATGCCCATTTACACCAGCTGAGGACCTGGCCTTTTTTCTTGCTGGAGCCTTTAGTAACAAAGAATGAAGGAGGAGAAACACAGGCACTCGACAGAAAATAATTGGATTTAACGGCCGTCTGAGAATAGCACATCAGGATTAGTGTTGTTGTCGTCGTTATTGCTACATGATCAGATCTTACATAGTATTTACTCAGGCAAAGGCCCCAAATGGGCTCAATGGGTGTTTTGATGGATCAAGCACTGAGTGCTGTAGGATTGGTCTCATAGTGAAGAGTGAGCTCCCTCTACGGTCTCTGTGAAAATTAAGTTCCACTTTTATAGTATGAGACTGGTAAGTATGGGAAGATAAGAGGGTTTGGAGTGTTCAGGGACAGAAGGATCTGCCTGGCTCACAGTGAAGTAATGAGCTAAGTTCCGGGATTAATGACTGGCTCTCGGACAATCATACTGCAGGATTCATAGATGGCGGCTAAGGCCCAATCAATCTCACTGGTACTGCCTGTGGCAGAGAGCCAGTGAGGTGCACAGAACAAGGGGGTGGTGGCTCTATATGCTGTTCCCTAGATCCTGTGGAAGCCTTTTTTGTAGGTACACCATAGAGCTGGGTCTCTGCAGGTTGTGAGGGAAAGTGCTGAGGGCTGCTCTCCGCAGCATTGTGCTCCTCACTCCCACATGATGCCCCTCCAAGTTCACCCACTCAGTGTTCTCTAAAAAAGAAGAACAGGAGTACTTGTGGCACCTTAGAGACTAACAAATTTATTAGAGCATAAGCTTTTGTGGACTACAGCCCACTGTAGTCCATGAAAGCTTATGCTCTAATAAATTTGTTAGTCTCTAAGGTGCCACAAGTACTCCTGTTCTTCTTTTTGCGGATACAGACTAACACGGCTGCTACTCTGAAACCTGTCAGTGTTCTCTGCCGCTCTGCTCAGCCATGGAAGTGTAGGGTCAGGGGCTGAAGCCAGCAGGGCTCTTGAGAGAGTGCCACCATGGCTACGGGTAAAGGGGTGGCCTAGAGAGCTGTGTGGAGAGACCAAGCTTGCATGAGGATGGCCCTCTCTGCATTCCATGGCTGTTTTGAGATCCTTAAGTGCTGAAAGCAATGCTCACTTTGTGGAAGGACAAACCCTTCTCCCCCCCCCCAGGGAAACTCATGAGATTTCCTGTCCCTTCTAAAGCTAATTTCTAAGCCTGTGTTGATTTGGCCCTTTGTTTTAACATGTGATACATGTGAAGCTGAGCCAAAATAGAAATTAGACGGGAATGGAAGTGGCGGCGGCAGCAGCAACAGCACACAGAGGAAAATGTGAAGCATGCAACATTTGAGCCATTTCACAACCTCTGTGCAAGCAATGCCAGATTCACCACCAGGCAAGAAGAGATTAAAGAGCTCTCTCTCTCTCTCTGCCTGTACTCAACAGCACTTTGGATGCAAAACAGTGCTGGAATAGATATCCTGAAACAAACTGCCTCTCAGAGCAAGTGGGATGCAAGAGAAGGATCTGAGTTAGCAAATAGAATGGGGCAACAATGTACAGAATGAAGTTGGCTGCAAGGTGGTGACCACATCACGTGCTGACTGCACTGAGAAATTAAGACACTCCCCCCCCCCCCTAAAAAAAAACCAAAACAAAAAAACCCTTCATCTCTTCCATAAAAGTTTTAAGAACAGGAGTACTTGTGGCACCTTAGAGACTAACAAATTTATTAGAGCATAAGCTTTCGTGGGCTACTGCCCACTTCTTCGGATGCATATAGCATATGCAGTAGCCCACGAAAGCTTATGCTCTAATAAATTTGTTAGTCTCTAAGGTGCCACAAGTACTCCTGTTCTTTTTGCGGATACAGACTAACACGGCTGCTAATCTGAAACCTGTCATAAAAGTTTTAGGTCATCATAAAGCATCAGAGCAGCAAATTATCCCAGTGTTTCTAAGATGCTATGTGTGTGTGGAGATGAAGAATAGAAATGATTTGGAAAGTCTTGGAAGTGCATTCTTTTGAGCTCATTTAGATGAGGATGCTTTCCCACACAAACTTTAATTAAAGTATTTGATTTTCCTTTTGTGCATGGAGTTAATTTATGTGACACAATTAAGTCCCTTTTGTGTAAATAAAATGTGTTTTTAAAACTGGAGTAGGTAATTAAAAAAAATCTTTTGTTCTGAAATTTTAACTGCCTTTAATCTCAAAAGATTGTTTCATTTTAGCTTTATTTTACTTGAGCACTTTTGAAATGGAATCTGTTAAACATTAGGATGCATTTCAAATAACTTCTTATATCCCCCTGTTTTTCTTTTATGCACAATCTGGATTTTATGCCTTGCATTTGAGATGTTTAAAGGATCTTGAAAGCATTTAATTGGACTAAGCAATGAATTTTAATTCAGCCATTGGACCTTATTGCTCAAAGTAGCCTGGATGAAGTGAACTGTTTTGTAGTGTCACTGCAAAACAGTAGAAAAGTCATGGTTATGTCTCTCTTTGAAATCTGTGTGATTTGGAATAAAAATACTTCTGGATGTATTATTAATTGAATAAATGACACCCCCCCATATATATATATGTATACAATTTATCATCAGATCTGGTTTCCTGCGTCATGCAGTGATCAGTACCTGATAGAGAGAAACAACATCTTCCCCAAACAAACCAAAACCCACCCACAAACAATAAAAACCATAATGCACCTGGCCAATTTTGCCTTGCTATAAATGACTGAAAAAGTACCGTGCTGAGCTGTCACATGACTATCTTGCATCCTGAAAAATGAGATTTGATTACTCCATATTAGCACACAGAACTATTGTACTCATGCAATTGGATCTCAGGGGGAGCATAAGGAGACAGAGATTTGGCCATCCACATCTTTAATGTTACAAGACCACTCTTTATAAAGGGACTCATCTGTGATTATTTTCATGCTCAGTTTGCTTGCGACTTCATAGAGGATATCAACTGCTGTCTTTGGATTTCCAGTTGTTTCGTTATAAACTAAAAGCCAGACCCTGCAGCTTCACCCTACTTTAGTGTTGAACATCTCATAATAAGGTATAAATTTCAGTTCTTCTGCCTATCAAATAAAATCTCTTAACTCACATACTCATCTCCTAGTGTTTTGCTATATTGCTTCTTAATACAGATAAACTTGATTGCACCAAAAAAGGAGCAAAGTCCTTTTCCCATGATAAATATTTATTATTATCTTCAAAATGTTTATTATCAAAAACATTTTTGGGCCTGGTCTTTCAGTCTCCACACATGTAAGACTCGCATTGGCCACATTTAGAGTCTAGCCTGAGTAAGGACTGCAGCATTATGCTGTTTGCACACTAATTGCAATCTCTCCTCTAATTTAAAGATCATGTGCTACAGAAGGTTTGTTTGGCTTTGTCTACACTACACAGCTTTTAGCAACATGGCTATGTCGCTACAGCCGTGCCACTAAAAGTTGTGCAGTGTAGCCGCTGTTTGTCAGCTCTCCTGTGACAAAAAACGTCCACCCCCAAGGAGCGGGGTTAGCTTTGTCAGCGGGAGTGTTCCTGCCGACAACACGCTGTTCACACTGGCACTTGTCATGGCAAAACTTTTGTCTTTTGGGGTGGGGGGTTAAACACGTCTGAAAGACAAAAGTTTTGTCGTTCAATTGCCACTGTAGACATAGCGTTAGTCTGGTAATTCTTGTAAGAAGAAGCGGTGGTCACTCTTTCCTCCACAGTACATTTGTGCCCCTTCCTCTTGTGTGCACTGCTCCACTACATTTTTCTTAGTGAGGAGGCTTAAAATGACTCTATGTATTGTCACACCTACAAGTCCTGTATGTTAATCAGTTTTGCTGTCTTGATAATCTCCACCTGCTTTCCCAATCTTCATTCCCTCCCCTCCCAACCAGATCTCAATGGTTCTGATAGTTAATTCTTTCCTTTCTGGAACATTGATAAATGGAAAAAGTACAGGCTTTAGATTTTCATTTGCAGCTTGACTAGTCATACTCGCACAGGAAACTTGCCTCGGTGTTTAGATTATCATTCCTGCAGCCCTCCAGTCTGAGATCACATCTAAAGTTTATACTTTGGAGAAAAAAGAAAGGGAAAAAAACCCATCTACAGAACTTTAAATCACACTTAAACCACAGTCTGGAAAAAGTGATGCTGCATGCACAATAATATTCAGGGTTATGCTGTTCCAAGGTGTCAACCCATCAAGAATCTGCATAATGATTCAACAAGTCAAAATCTCCAAGGGTAGCTGTATCAACCTACTTGGAATGAGTTCAGGTCATTATAAGAACCAGCAGTGTCTAATGGCTGCTTTTTGGGGGGCGGGGGTTAGCTTTTTTTATCCAGACACTTGGGTAGTGGGTGCAAGTGTGATGTGACGAAATTGGATTTCTATTCTTACTCATGCGGCTTCACTGAGACAAAGGAGGTGGTTTCCAGGCAAAGCAGCACAAAGCATTTTATTTAACTGCTACACTATGGAGTACCTAGTCATCCTCCTGCCTGCTGTGCTGATTCAGAGCATCAGGTACATTGTCTCTCTTCATTTTCCTCCTTGCCCACAGGGCTGGGATGAGCTAAAGGCATAGGCAGGATGTTGGTAACTCTTATAGCTACAGGTACAGTCCCATCAGCCCATTACACTACCTGCTTCAAAGAGTCAGTAGCAGCCCCTTGTGAAAATGGAGGAAGGATTTTGTTTTATTGAGTCCTTTCATTTTGGTGAGCCTGTGTTCAGCATGGGTCTTTGGGGCTCTATTCTGGATGAGCAATACAGCCAATAAAGACCCTTTGAACTGCTAGATATTGCGATGTATTTTCTAAAGGGACCATTTCTCTGAGATGTCTTTAGTTGTTTGTGTATAAGTAACAATAAAAGCTGGTTAACAGGTTTGTACCATTTTTCATTTCATGGAAAATTTTGAACTCATTTCTATTCCGCAGGTTTGAAAAGGGAACATTTTTGTTTTGAAATTTTTGGATAAAAATTTCAAACAGTTTCAAAAACATTGGTGTTTTCAATTTTGAGGTATTTTGGTGGGGTTCTTCCGCCCCCTTCTCCCTCCCCCTCTTGTTTTCATTTTGCAACTGAAAAGCAGCAGGAGGATAGAAGGGGATGGGGAAGGCAGAAAACTGAAGAGAAAAATTTCACTTTTGAATAAAATGGAAACTTTCACACACACACACAAATTTTTTTTTTCACGAAAACTTTCATTTAAAAAAGGCCATTTTTCAACAATAAAAATTCATTTGAAAAATTCTGATTAGCACTAGCGAGAAGCCCCAGGCTTTAGGCCTCTAACTCCAAGTCCTTGGTGGCTGGACAAAATATGAAACCTTGAGAGTTCAAAGTTCAAATGCAGCAGTGGGCAAAGAGAAGACCCAGGGCTGCTTTTTTTTGGCAATGTAGCACCGCTCAAAACACAATTATCGTGTGCAGTAATGATGCTGCACTGTACTTGAGTGAGCCTTCTCTGACTCTCTCTTCTTTCTCCTCCGTATGGATTATTAATTTACTCTGCTCCTCTCTGCTGCAGTGGATTAAATAACTGTAGTCTGAGTGTAAAGGAAGAAAAACAGCTGGTGCCCCTCTTGTCCTGGAAAGAGGCAGAGAAAATCAGTCTTCATGGTGCCAGGATGTCCGTTAACAAGTCTCTCTGTAGTACGTCTTTTTCTTTTTGGACCATTGTTTTGTGGTTAAAGCACTAGACTGGGAGTCAGGAGATCTGGCTCAACATTTTCCAACGATCTAGGATTTTGGGAGCTTAACTTGAGATGTCTTACAGCAGTCTAATTTTTCAGATATTGCCAAGCATAAGAACTGGGTGGGAATTTTCTGACAAGATGTTCTTTTATAGGAAAATGCCAATTTGCCAAACAGAATGTGTTTGCGGGAAACAGTCTGTTTTGACAAATCTTCAAATACAAATTTTTTGGGTGGGGGAAAAAAAAAGAGTTTCTAAGTTGTCAAAATGAAAATGATCATTTTCTGGTTCCAAATGACTTTTCATTTTGAAATGTTAGTGAATTTGTATGAAGAAAAGGTCTAAAAAAATCAAAATGGTACTTTGAAATGGTCAAAACGCAATGTTTCAATTGACCTTCATACTTTTTTTTTTTTTTTGGATTATCAGTTTGTAAAAAGTTTTGAGATTTTAACATTTTGTCTTGATTCTGGAGAGGAAAAATTCTGAAGTCTCAAAACCTCCCAGGACTGGAAAACCATTTCTTGCTCATCTGTACTGAGAACCCTCCCTCTGACAGTCACCTCAAAGGTGTCGCATGCTAAGTCCCCAAAGTCACTACTCATTTTGGAAATTACTGTCCTTGGGTTTTCCCAAGGATCTATCAGAGATTTGCTGGCTGACTTTTCTGTGCCTTGGCTCCCTCATCTACAAATGTGAGAGAACAATACATCTCCCATGTCACAGCAGAGGAGTGTGGCTGCATTAATGTGTGTGAAACATTCTGAAGTCTTTGAACAGAAGGTACAGCGTAAAGTATTGTCAGACACAAGCAAATCATGTGCAATTAAACAATTATTGGATTAATTTAATTTTTATTCTGTTTGAGAACTGCCTGTGAACAGGCTGCTAAATTTTCCAATAAATTCTTTATTCTAAATTATTTGTGAGTTTCTACAGCAAATAATTCTTGGTCTGCGTGTAACTTGTGAACAAAACTTGTGAATATTTGCAATTGTTCAGCTATGCAAGTCATGTGGTATTTGACTCTGGTCCTTGATTGGTAATTTAGGGAGAGTAGTTTCCCAACATAGTGTGAATTTCAAAGATTACAAACCAATATACAAATTCAAAACTTGCTTTCAGCAAATATTCTAAGCATTGGAACTGAAATGCTTTGCTGGATTGGGGTGAGAGTTTTCATCACCTTGCCAATCTGAGCCCAAAGAACAGAGACACCACACTCTGAAGTCAATGAGAGTCTTTCTACTAACTTCAGTGGATACTGGATTGGGTCCCAAATTCCTTTTCCCATGAGTATATGGGTGGGTGTTTGAATGTCCATGGAAAGCAAACTTAAAAGGGTTGAGAATGTGGATAAATCAAAATTTGCCATCAAAGGAATATTTGCAGAGAGAATCCTGCTAGCTTCTCAGTTTTGATGATTATTTTTATCATTTTAACTGTGTCTCTCTTCTATGTTTGCAGTGTTGTTGTAGCTGTGTAGGACCCAGGATATTAGAGAGACAAGGTGGGTGATCTGCAGAAGAGCTCTGTGTAAGCTCAAAAAGCCTGTCTCTTTCCCCAACCAAAGTTGGTCCAATAAAAGATATTATTACCTCATCCAACTTATCTTTCTTCTATGTAATATATGATTTAATCCTTAGCAGGGACACTACTGCATCTGCTTTTGTCTGTGACACTGAGTTTAGGTTTAACCCGTGTTGGCAGTCTGCCTTATATTTACGTGCCTGTCATCAATGCCAGGTGTGGGAGTGGCAGTGGGGATGGCCTAGGTTGAGCTCAGTGCTGGAGAGCTAGCTGAAGGAGGGGAGTTTTAAGTAGTCATTTATATGAGGAGAAGGAGGTTGCCTGAATGCAGGAGGAGGATATTCCCAGTGTCTGGGGTGGAGTGTAAAAAGGTGCAGTGCCATGTATGGGAGGAGGAGAGCATGTGGCCCAAGCGGTGGAGAAGGAGGAAATGAGAGCTGTGAGGTAGGTCATGGAACACCTTGAGGATGTGGAGTTGGATTTGAAGCAGAAGGGGACAGGAAGCTAGTGGAGGGGGATTGATATGGTTTGTTGAATGGAGCTGACAGATTCCAAGGGCATGGCAGAGGTGCTGAGCACAAATTCCTCATCCAAATCCATCCACCCAATACATATCACAGGAGCAAAAAATAAGGAACACGAAAGTTTAAAAACATCAAAACCTAAGTCACCAAACCTGCATGGTGGGGCAAAAAAAATATCTCAAGATGAGAATCAGTGGTGTGACACAACAGCAGTGTTGAAAAGGGCTGCCAGTGACAACTGGTTCAGCTAAACAAAAACCCTAGTGGCAGACAGCTATCAAAGATCTCATTATTTATTCCACCCAGTATCACTGCTCTGAGGACAGCATGGATGCGACAAAAAAAGCCAGAGTTTCTGCTTTATTATATTCTACTACTTTCTGCCTGTCATGGTTTTATTGCATGTCATAATATAAAGAACCAGTGGATTGTTATCTCCTGGTTTTTAATTTGCTTGATAGTCCAGTGACTGATATGAATACCATTCTTCCTGTTCAGTATGGAGGCATGCATGTGGCATTACTAAACACAATAAACACAAAACTGTGCTCAGACTAATGAAGATGGAAATGCTGGCATCCTGTTTGCCGTGAATACTTCACTTTTTAGTCTACTGTATGAACCTCTTTGCCCCACTGGTGAGAGTGACTTGCTAGCACATGCAACAATGTTCACTTTGTCAGAGTTTTGGCTTTCCTTTTAGATTAGTATAGCTCCCAGCCCAACTGCACTGGCATCAACAATTAGTTCATTTTGCTGGTGTTAATTAAAATAAGCTAAGAGTATCCCTTGTTATCGTGGCTTTTAAAGGCATACAAGCATCTCTGTGTCTATCAGCCCATTCCCATGGCTGATCTTTGTTTGTCGATTCACGTTGTGGCTGTGTATTGGTTGCTAAATCTGGAGTGAAACGAGCAATGATTAATGAAACCCAGATGATTTCTTGCTTCTACAGCAGTCTTTGGCTCAGTGGTATCTTACAGCTATACCTCCTTTCTTACACCAAAACAAATGCAACTATAAAATTAAATCTTTGCCCTTTGTTACTTAGGTGGTGCAGGTAGCGATGAACCTGTTATGGTGGGAGTCACCAGATGGTGCTATTAGGCATATTGGTGGGGGTGTGCTTCATTTGGGGGCAGTGCAGAGCCTTTGAAAAAATGATGCATTATTGTTCTGTTTCTCTTTGGTGGAGTCATTGCAAGAAGCAGGAGAATTTCCTATCCACCTTAAACTCTTTAACTAGCAGAGCTGCCCCATGGGAACTTGGCACTAGTGTGTTGGCTTCAATTCCTGAAAGAAGGGATTGTCTGCTTGTGGTGTTCAATCACGTCCGTTCAAGGACTGGTGTGTCTATAATGTAAATAAAACAAGTTGCACAAAGAAAACACGGGGCCTCCATGTCACTGATTTCTCCTCCTCAGGAAACTCACCTTCAAGTCCTTGAATTCTGCTACCACTCGGCAGAGGGATGACAAAGTAATGATTTTGATTTCTGCGTATTTCACCTTGACGTCTTCAGGAGTCTTCAAGGGCAGCTGCCATTTTGTGAGGTGGAGCTGATGCAGTATGTTACCAAGGCAACCAACATCATGCTCTCTCATGGAAACCTTACTCTTGTTCGTTCTTGTTTTGTTGTCTTCCTTAATTTTAAAATAAGTAATTCATAGTGCTAGTACATGGTTGCACTTTGTGTATTGAAATCATAACCACACCTATCCCTTCCTTTCAATCAAATGGCATCACTATTTTCTTAATCAAAACCCTCTGAAAACAAACTCAACCATAAAATGATTTTTATTCTTATGACAGAAACAGCCCCAGTACTAGGGGCTGTAGCATGACTTGGTCCCACATAACCCTCTGTAACTTGTAATTTGCTTCTCCCTAAGTTCGATTCTTTTCTTGCAGCCTTTGGAGTACAGATGCTAGCTTGGCAGCAAGTTTATCTTGTGTTTCTCCATGCACCACAATATCCTCAGGGACATTCAGTACTCCATGGATTCCTGATTGCTGACTTTCAATGACATTCTGAAAGATCTCTGCTGCTGATGCGAGATTGTCCTTTGTCCTACAGGATATAAAAGACAACAGTGCATTTAATATATTGGAGTATATGAGTCACAGCAGCAGTTTGTATGATTTATCTATAAGACAATGGTGCTGCCATGGCATGTTCTGTAAATATAAGCACAAACAAATCATGCTGTAACCGGTAGTAAATTTCCTTTACTGCTGAAGTGTCTAAATTAGTAAATGCAGTGGCAGCACAAGCAATAATTAAATAATTCAAACAATATGCTGAATAGGAGGCTGCTCACCCAGTACAACTGTGGTCCATTCACCTTCTCTGATAAAGGTATGGGAATTCAGAGACACTGCAGAGAGGAAAGAAAACAACATACCTTGTGAGGCCTGGCTCTGCATACCTTGCCAGTGGGAGTAGGGCAGTGGTAAGGGCTGGGGAGGGAAGAAGGAAAACAACCAACGTGCAGTCTCAACTTTATAATGGATACGAGTGTCACACACCAATCCCACACACTGTGATCAGTTCTGTAACTTCTACATTTAAAAACAGGACCCAGTGTAGAACAACCATTAACAGTGCAGATCACCCATTCAGTACTCTTCCTACACCGTACAGAAGAAACCACTACCATTTGCTACCCAACACCAGGCCTCACTTACATATGCGTTCCATACAAACCAGAATTGTGGGCGACATCACATATAAAGTCTACACCAACCCTCTATTAATCAGGCACATAATACCAACAAACATGGATTTTAAGGGAGCCTACTGGTTTCCATTAAGGCCAGGGTGAGAAGGGGAACTTGAAAAGTGGGGTGTCAATGAGGTGTGGAAAGATTTTAATTTCCTTGCCTTTGATGACTTGTATTGGTGGACTATGTAGTGTAACAACCTCCGATCTCGGTTTACTAAGTTTTTGGTGAGGGGTATAGCTCGTGGTAACCCAAATGTGTTATATATTATCTTCATATTCCCCTTTGTAAGATGTATCCTTTTGCATGTATATGAGGGCTAGGGTAGGGAGTGCTAAGAGGAGAAATGGCTTTCAAGCTCTCTGTATAGATTCCATGAACAGACAAGGAAAATAAAAACATCGTTTTAAAAAATGTTAATTTTTGCCACTTGAAATGAAGCCAGCAGAAAAGAGAAGCTAGTCAATGAGAGGCACAAAGAGGTGTGAGTCAAATGCTGATGTGCATACGTTAGTAATGTAGGCTTCAGTGGGAAATATCATAGGATCTCCTGAGTTATATTTTCTATTGGCAATACTGGTGAGGGAAGGTAATGAGTTGATCCAGCTAAAATAATCTGCTGAATTGGCCTGGCAGATTGTCTCTGGGAGTCTTCTCTGTATTATTGTTGTTGTTTTTTAATTTGGCTAAAATCAGTGTCAGACCCAAAGAGGAGCAGGGTCATAAACACCAATGACACACATTTTGCACTGACTGATGCACCCCGTGCAACCCTCCCCCCCCCCCCCCCGAGTCACTGGAATAATATAAAGTGGAATATAGTCATAGCTCTCTATTACCAAGCAGTTTACATACAACTCCTCTCCCTGTTAAACCAACCTCTATTTTAACCCAGATTCCACCCGACTCTCCAGCAGATTAGGGCAAGTATGAGATGCTAAACCCTGTCAGAGAATGGAGATCTGGACCATGCACCCCCAGAACTCCAGTCTAGAAGGCATTTGTGCTGGAGTGCAGAAGGAAATAGGGAGTATGTCAGAAAGAGCCCTCTGGAACAAAGCTTTATAATGAAAGTTTCCTGAAATGGGATGGCAAGGACTTTTATATTGGGCTTTTAAGGGTTTGGACTTACTATTTTGGAGGTAATAGCCTCCAAATTAGCATAAATTGTGTCTTCTTCACAGGCTGCTCTCTGATACAAGAGATGCTTTATAGTGATTTGATTTAACATAAGAATGGCCATTCTGAGTCAGCAATGGTCCATCCAACTCAGTATCCTGTCTTTGAACAGTGCCCAGTGCCAGATACTTCAGAGGAAATAAACAGAACAGAGCAATTATCAAGTGATTTATTCCCTGTTGTCCAATCCCATCTTCTGGCAGTCAGAGGTTTAGGGACACCCAGACTATGGGATTGCTTCCCTGACCATCTTGGCTAATAGCCATTCAGGAACCTATCCTCCATGAACTTGCCTAATTCAGTTTTGAACCCAGTTGTACTTTTGGCCTCCACAGCATCCCCTTGCAATGATTTCCACCACCTGACTGTATGTTGGGTGAAAAAATATTTCCAGTTGTAAGTTTTAAATCTGCTGCTATTAACTTCATCGGGTAGCCCTTAGTTCTTGTGTTATGTGCAGGGATAAATAACACAACGCTGCTCACTTTCTCCATACCATTCGTGATTTTTATAGACCTCTATCATATCCTCCCTTTGTTGTCTCTTTTCTAAGCTGAGCAGTTCCAGGAGTAGTTTGCACTATGTAAATCAGCATAGCTACATCTCTTAGGGGTATGAAAATTCTTCCATCGGCCTAGCTACTGTCTCTCAGGGAGGTGGATTACTTATGCCGATGGGAGAACCTCTCCCGTCAGAGTATGTTGTGTCTATACCGAAGCACTACAGCTGTGCTGCTGTAGTGTTTCAAGTGTAGAGAAGCCCCCCGTTTTTTTTAATCTCTTCTCATATGGAAGCTGTTCCATGCCCCGAATCATTTTTGTTGCTCCTCTCTGCATCTTTTCTAATTGTAATATATCTTTTCTAAGGTGGGGTGACCAGAACTGCATGTTGTATTCAAGGCGTGGGAGTACCATGGATGTATGTAATGGCATTATGATATTTTTCTGTCTTATTATCTATCAATTTCCTAATGGTTTCTAACATTCTACTAGTGTTTTGACTGATGCTGCACACTGAGCAGATGTTTTCAGAGAACTATCCATGATGACTCTGAGATCTATTTCTTGAGTGATAACAGCTAATGTAGACACCATCATTTTGGATGCACAGTTGGGATTATTTTTTCCAATGTGCATTACTTGCACTTACCAACAGTAGGGTGACCAGACAGCAAGTGTGAAAAATCAGTACAGGGGGTGAAGGGTAATAGGAGCCTATATAGGAAAAAAACCCAAAAATCGTGACTGTCCCTATAAAATCGGGACATCTGGTCACCCTAATCAACACTGAATTTCGTCTGCCATTTTGTTACCCAGTTTAGTGGAATCCTTTTGTAATTCTTTGCATTCAGCTTTGGACTTAACTATATTGAGTAATTCTGTATCCTCTGCAAATTTTTGTCACCTTACTGTTCACCTCCTTTTCTGGATCATTTATGAATTGTTTAAATGGCACAGGTCCCAGTACAGATGCTTGGAGGAATCCACAATTTACCACTATCCATTGTGAAAATTGACCATTTATTCTTACCCTTTGTTTCCTGTCTTTGTTTTCAGCTCAGCACCTGTGTTTGGAATTGCTCTTCAGTATTATTTACTTAACCCTTTAACAAGTGTAGTACTGTAGATATTTTTTTACTTGACTCCCTGATCAAGCAGGTGAGACCCCTGCATTAATGTAACAGTTATAGACAACACACTTGGCTTTAAAAGAGTAGCTGTTGCTGAAAGCATTTTTCATTTGATCTCTTAAGGCCAATTTCTGCCTTCAGTTACACTTATGTTGTCCCTTTGATTTTCAAAGTGTGGGAGCCTGATTTTCTTCTCACAATAGCCTTACACTGGGGTGTGAATACATTGGCTTAAATTAACTTCCTCATGATGTTACCAGTATGAGTAAGAGGAGAATCAAGTAAAGCAAGAACATTTAAAAAAATAATCAAAATTCTGAACAAACAAACCAAAACTCTCGGTTATGTGACTCTTTACATTCTAGAAACGTAGGACCTGATACAAAACTCATTGAACCTAATGGAAAATTTTTCATTGACTGCAGTGGGCTTTGGTGTTCAAATGCCATAACGGTGTTCAACATTTTCTTTGTTAGGCTTCAAACTTTGTCTTACTGTAAGAAGTTTTAATAAGAGTAGAGCATGCGTATGGAATATGTAAGTTGAATTGTACTTTAAAAACAGACGAGAGCTAGTTCTAGGGTCTGAAGGATATTTTCCTTGATTGGAGCTATTTCCTCCCCCCCCCCCCCCCGACATCTATTTGAATAATTTGAATTTTGCTGAACCTGTGCCTGATCAAATATTTTTCCTTTTGAATTGCTGCTGTATTTTAGTAGGGATGTGTCAAGTAGCTATATTATTATCTCCAACGTTCTCCAGTAGATTCAACAGGTGTCCTATATTCAAACCAAACCCTACAACTGAAGATAAGAATAAACCTTTTTAAACTGATAAAATGATGTGTATGCAGATGAAGAGTGGCAGCTTGCTCCACAAATTCACATTCTGATATGCTGAGTGATGAGAGTATGAGCTCTCTATAGGTGAGAAAATACAAGTAAAGGTTTGCTCCTGGTATTTCTGCTTGCAATGCCACTCAGCTGAATATAGATTGTTCTATTAAAGGGAGATAAACATGTTGCCATTGATCATCCTTATGGGTATGTGATGTGTTGTGTGTTCAAAGGAACAGTGCCCCTCCTTCCCCAAGCCCCAGACTCTCAGTTGTGTGCCTAGTTCCAGAGCTGGATTTAACATGCATAAAGGAGGACTGGACTGCTCAATGGGTTATCATCAGGAAATGGAGCGTCTCACCTAGACTACTGGTTTGACTCCAGCTCAGAACAGTAGTGACTGAAAGGGGTTGGAATCCAAATGCTCTTTGGTTCTGTATTTGAAATAGGTTGATGGTCTCAGCCCAGTCTCCAAGGGATGGGTGCCCATTGCAACGGGCATCCTTGTTGAGGGCCTCAGCAGAGAAGCTAAAGATTGAGTGGACATGGGTCACTGAGCTCTCCTTTCACTCCTAAAGCTGGTCTCTCCAGGTAAGAGTTCAGATACATGTGTAGGGAAGCTTGCATCACCATTGTTAATGCTGCACCTGCTCTGTGGATTAATAGGGGACTTCTGTCTCCATGGCAGTTAACCAAGCAAGTTCAAATGCATGCAATTTTGTGTGCAAAATTGTGTGCAAAGGGAGGCAAAACAGAGGTAATATGCTATGATTTGGACGTATGACTCTGAAAAGCATATGGTATCCACATAATGTAACAAATGATTTGTCTGTATAGCTTTTCCATTCAGAAACTCATTGAATGCCCTGGTGTCTACTTCACTGAAGCCCACACAAATTGCATCTCCTTCATTTTCATGCCCTTCTAGAAATTTGAGTGCTTTTCCCCATTTGACACAGGCTGAAGGAAGATAACACACATTTAGTTTTTGTTCTCTTTACTTATGATTTATGGTCTTTAAAACAATAATTGAACAAATGTAAAGTGAGACAAAATAAAACTCGAGTCATTTGAAAAAGCCTGGTATCTTGGACCATGTTTTGCTAGATAAAAAAGATCAGGTATCACCTATGTCCTGACAAACTGCTTCCTCACACAAAGCAAACAATCAGAAACAGGTTATTTAATTGACAGTAACTTTAAAATCAAATGTCTTCCCTAGTAATACAACCACATTGTCAGACTGTTTTTCTAACTGTTGCCATAAATGTTATGACATTCAAAAGATGCATCGGATTTTGTTGTTTGCTAAGTGGCTTAATGTATAAATACAGAAAAAATACCAGCAAAAAAAATGTTAGTCATTTCTATTTGAACCTGGAAAATTCCCTCAGGTTTCATAGAAATATCCAAAGTAGTGTGAAACAGTCTGAATTATTCCCCTTTTTTTATACAGCTTGTTTTATTTCTGATGACCTCTTCCCTCCTTCCCTCCATCTTTACTTTTGTCTTGTAAAATGTTTTCTAATTAGAATTATTTTTTTAAGGAAGCCAGTAAAACTCTATGGCAGGAGAGACTGCCACAAAAATCCCAACCAAGACCAGCTCATATTTTCATAATGCTCAAATGATCAGATTTAGGCCCTGATTCTGCAAATAGATGTGCCACTTTGAATCTGTATTCCCGTGGAGCCTTCCTGAAGTCAATGAGACTCCAAACAGGAATATGGGTCCATATTGAGGATGCTCTTAAAGGGGCTTATCCCATAAGCGTTTGGGAGCAGCAAACTTGTTGCCATGTTTCTTTTGCAAACACCTAGCATAACCTTAGCATTACGGCTCAAGTTTGTAATGTGCTAAGTGTCTCCTGAGAGATGCTGCTCAGTGTCTTTAATATCCGTTGAAATGAGTGGGAGTTGAGGATGCTCAGAGTATTAGGCCCCTACTAAATCATCAACTGTGAATACGTTATGTGAGGGAGGTCCTGACAGAATGACACTGAAGTATGCAATAGAGCAGGAAAATCCACTTGGTCCACATATTCTATTATCTGTATTACGATAGTATCTATAGGCCAGAGGCCCATGGTGCTAGGTACTGTAGTACAAACATATGACAGACAGTCCCTGAGCCCAAGTGTTTACCATTTTAATTCGAATACAGGCAAGTGACTGCCATTATTGTTCCAGAGGCTTGTGGCTGGGTACCAGGATCCTAAACATGTCAATCATCAAAAAAGGTCAGGCCAGGGTTGATTTGAAACAGAAGCCAGAGGCAGAAAATTCTTGCTACAACATCTATTCAGTCTCTCTATCACTGCCAGAGCTATGTTGGCATACCTCCCCTCCCCCTACCGTTCCATCTCTTGCTTGGGAATCTATCCACAGCCAATATGGAGCATGCTCTCTCTCACAGGAAGTCTTTTCTGAATGTCTATATATTCCATTTCACAACTCTATCCTATTGCTCCAAGATATAACCCAAGAACTTTCTACACCGAGAACTTTCTCTTCATTCATGGTGTTTGTTAGGAGAGTGCTCTGTGGGTATGTCTACACTGTGATGAAAGGACCCCAGCATGGCCCCGACTGGCCTGGGTCAGCTGAAATGGGGCTCAGGCTGTGGGGCTATAAAATTGAAGTGTAGATGTTCGGATTCAGGCAGGGGTCTGGGCTATGAGACCCCACAAGGGGGGTAGATCTCAGAGCCCAGGCACCATCCAGAGCTCGAACGTCTACACGGCAATTTTTAGCCCTGCAGCCAAAGCCCCATGAGGCTGAATCGGCTGACTTGGGCTCCGAGCCCTGAGGTTTTTTTTTTCTTTCTATTGCTGTGTAGACATACCCTGAATTTCTAAATTGTTAATAAAGTGCCAGTAGATGGCACTCAAGAATATGTAGCATAGTTCTTGGATTTTCTAGGCCCAATGAAATGCAAATAGCTTTCTCTTGGTGCTTTTTACATCAGCCTCTAGCAGTGTTTATGCCTTCTAGTAACTGCAGACTGTTACTAAATGCTCCACCCCTCCTCCACCCTCAGTTGTCTCTTAGTGATGCTTCTGTAATTTTCCATGAAAGCTGGTCCTGCCTTCGTACAAAATATTTTTATCTCAATTCCTTCTTGTTTTCAGTGTCCTGGCCGGTGTCCAGAACTGGATGCAATGGGTATAGCAAGGACTCTGTCAACTGCCCCATTTGGGCTAATTTAACACTAATCCATCTCAGCCGGGCAGTTCATGTGCTAAACTCCTGGCAAATGAACCATCATAACAAATAATTCCCCCCACCCCAACATAGATACAGTATTCCTCATACAGCACAAAAGATCCCAGATTGCTTGATAAAGCACAAAAATACTACATTAAGTAATTGAAACCCCTTAATTCGTTTAGCATAGCTTGGACATTCCACAGCATCATTTACACTTCTATTACTATTACTTTATGTAGCATCGTAAGTAGGAATGATTCAGATGAGAGAATGGCCAAGTGTTTTCTGTCATTGATTGACACAACACACACCTACTGAGTCCAGGTGCCTGAGCTATGAAATGGTGTGACACAAGCAGTTTAAGGTTGTTTGTAGGTTGTTTTTTTTTAAAATATACAGAACATAGAACAAAAGTAAAGACACGAAGAGGGTGAAATAGCTGTGGCTTAACCTAAGACATGCTTGAATCATCCATAGAATTATATAACAAATCTGAGACATCACAGGGAAATAGTGCAAAGCCTTGAGAACAAGTACAGTACTCAGCCTTTTGTATCTGGAAACTAGTTTCTATAGAAATTGAGGTTTGCAAACAGCACAGTAGATATTCTTACTTGAAAGCTAGTTCATATCTACTTATTTAGCTCATCCTATTATAGAGTGTCTTCCCCCCGCTCCTCAAAAAACACAATTCCTTTCTGACGTTACCCTGGTAAAACAGTATTTGTCAGAGGATTAGCCTCAACCCTATAAACACTAGTTTCCACCCTTCAGTGGGGTATAAAAAAGTCAATATCTTAAATGCTAAGTTTACAAAACATTAGGGCACCAGTGATCTGAAAAGCCAATCCCAGAGGTAATTTTAGAATGCATTTCCTTCTGGGTTTTTTAAAGTTATTTTCTCATTGCACAGGAGGTAAACTTCAAGTTAAATCAGTGTTTATTGTGCAGTACTGGGTCCCAGTGGACAAATGCGTCTCAGATGAGTGGTTTCACATGTCTGTGTTTAAAGTATTCTTTTATTTATAACTTTTTATTGAGTCTTCTCCAAAGCAGTAAATAGACAGACTTAGTTCAAGTGATAGTAATTCTGTCATCAAATATAGTGAATCCGCTGTATGGCTCCTAAAAGACACATTTTAGAGCTCTCATTCCTTCAAGTGATGCTGTTTAGTCTCAGTCAGGACAGGAACAATGCATTCTGATTTAAAATAGACATTACAGTTTCAAAATAGAGGAAAAAACCCTCTATTAGAGCTGGTCACAGGATGAGCCATGATTCTTGAGATGTAGGCGGTGGGCAAGCACACGTGATATGTCTTGAAGACAGAAAAGACCCTAATGACTGAAAACAAACACTAATCAGATCATGGCTGAGAACTGGCTTAAGATGCTCAACTAACAGTGAAAAGAGAGGGGAATAAATTAAATTGTAATTTGTGAGTCTTTCAAAACCTGCTTATTTCAGGAGAGATTGTATTGTTATGAACATATACAATTCATCAGACCCCAGTGGGTCTTTCCATTGACTTCAGTGGACTATGGAAGAGGCCCATCATGAGTTATGGAAGAAGATGGGCCAAATTCTCTATTGGCCTAACTCTACTATGTACAATAGAGATAGGCCACCAGTGAATTTGGCCTGATGACTTCAACTAGGAACGGTCTTCCATTCACAGGTTTTGTGGATTCTTTTGGAAACTGCATTCGGAAACACCAGGCCTAATTCATTGCTTACTCATGTGATGCTTCATGTGTTATGCTGGTATTTCAGTGGAGTTATAACTGATTTTCCTTGATGTGAGAACAGAATTTGATCACTATGCAAGACATTACGATTTACACTCATTTAGGCTTTACACTAGACTTATCATGTCTACTATAACATATAGCATGGTATACAGTACAGTATGTTGCTGCTATACGTTCTTTTTTTGCATGGAACTATGTTTGTTTTTCTCAAACACAATAAGGGCTATATGAAGTTAAAGAAATTTGGACCCCATTATCTTGCATTTGGATAAAGAATGCTGAGACAATCCAATAATTCCAGACTACCATTCAACCTAACCTCTCTGCTTTTCTCTCCCTCTTCCCCTTTTTGCCTTTTTTGGATGTCTTTTTGTTTTTGTTTTTTTTGTTACACCCACCCTAATATCTGTGTAATATTGTCTGATTTTTGTTTTATTTTGTCAGGTCTTGCAGCTTTAAACTTGTGTCAATGCATAATTTTATTTGATGTATACAAGCTGTAAGTTATTTATCTTTGTGATTTTTTTTAAAAATTAATTTTCATAAAAATACTAAAATACATAAAGAAAATAAAATCACAAAAAACACTCCACTGACAATTTGTAAAATTTCCTCCTCAAATATTAACTGATTTAAAAACAAACAAACAAACAAAAAACCCCACCTCCTCTTCTATTCTATTTGCTAGAGGACATCTGCTCTGCAAATGTGTGCACTAAATTTCAGTCTGATGGGATTTGAAACAAGTGTTTGTGCGCGCGTGTGCACACGCGTGTTCGACCATTGTAGCGAAGTCAATTACATTTTGTTTTAAAAATCAAGTCTTCCAGGGTTCAAATTTTTTTCTCTCTTCACGATAGAGGTAATATTGTCAAGTGTTTTGCTGTTTTATTGCTCCAAAATATAAACTGAAAAAGGTTAATGTGTACCTTAAATGAAGTCTTTGGATGACAAACTCATTTCTGAACTGGCCCAGTGCCCCCTCCATTGCTATATCCTCCCATCATGAAAAAGCTCCCATGCATTGTATGCCCTCACGGAAAGCCAAGTTAATAAAAGATTTGTCAACTAAAACTGACATAATTACAGGAAGAGCTTTTGTTTTCATAGGGCAAATAGAAAAACAAAGCTGGCTCAGGTGCTTGGGGGCAATACTCAAGTGGACTGATCCCACTGCAGGTCTGCTGACACTAATCTGCTGGCAGACTGGTTTGTTTCACTGCTTGCTGTTTCCATAGTGACAAATCTCAGGTGGGATGACCATCAGATAAAGGCCTCAGCTGAGTGCAATATGTTTTCTGCTCCTGCTGCAACCAACCTAAAATCTTCCTTCAGAAAAGGATAGCGAGCGCCACCAGCTTCGCTTATCAATTCTTGTGGGCACCTTCACTTACACCATGTTAAAACTAATGGGCCAAATTTTTTGCCGGTGCAAATGTTTTAAACTCCATGAAAATCAATAGCGCTGTGCGCATTTATCCCCACAGAGTGTGGCCCAACATCGGTAGTGAGCAGCAAGCCCATCATCTGGGCGGCCAAAAGACAAGGGGCCTGATTCAGCAATATGGTGATTGCCCCAGATGGGGAGTTCTGCTCAGGCACTGAGAGCACACAATGGCCCATTATTGTGATTTATTGTTCTCTGACCACACAAGCATGCTAGGCACAAAGCACATCGACAAAAGACAGTCCTTGCCCCAAAGATCTGGCAAGTTACTTAGGGGGGAGGATGGGAAAGGGCTACAAAAATAAAATAAAATAAAAAGCCCTGTCTCTGAGTCGTTCCAAATTCCCATTTCTTGTTATTTGACTCCATTGCACTGACTGTGGTGTGTGTACTGTTAATCCTGGCATATTGTTTCTTGGAAGCTGTTTTCTAAATTCATATTCCTGCCTTTTCTATTCTTTTAAAACTTTATAATTTAACCTTTGCCTCTTTTCAGTTTTTATTACTATTAACATTTGCCTTTTCTATAAGTTTTTTACTTTTTGAAAACATATTATTACCCTCTTCTCTCTGAATTTCAAATATTTGACCCCAACATTTTTCATTTTAAAAGTGAGCGAGACAAGTTGGGCGGTGAGGTAATATCTTTTAATGGACCAATTTCGGTTGGTAGAAGAGCTTTGTGTAAGCTTGAAAGCTTGTCTTTTTCACCAACAGAAGTTGGTCCAATAAAAGATACTACCTCACCTACCCTGTCTCTCTGATATCCTGGAACTAGCATGGCTACACCACCACTGCAAACAACTATTTAAACCCTTTGTCTTTATTAACTCTTGGCTGCAATGGGACTACTTAAACAGTCAAGTTACTCATGCATGTAAATATTTGCAGGATGGTGCTCTCAGATTCGGAATCACTGTTCCATCCCTTGCTCTTCTTTGCATAGAGTCAGATTACCTTCCTTTTGTTTCCTGAGTGGACTTCTCCCTGCTCATTCACCTGCCTTTCTTGACTAATACTTTTCTCTCATAAAGCCCCTACATTCTTGCTCTCTTGCCTCTCACCTCTCATGTTTATCTGCCTTTGTAGAGCAGCTACTTACATCACATTTTTCATAGGGTGGGACTGTGCCCTCCAGATCTGCATACAAAGGGTACCATTGCTATATGGCTCTTCCACCCCACCCATGTGCATAGAAAGAACACCTAACTGCATCTGCAGCACTGTCTCCTCCTTTCCTTTGGACTTTGGAGGCTTCTCTGTGGGTCCAATTCTCTGGCCCTGAGGAGCTTAAAAAGAAAAGATAATGCAGATAGGGGGTGTTACCTTTCCTACAGAACCCCTTCATGGCAGGGATCTGCCTTTACATCTGTGCACAGCTGTGACAGGGGGAGCCATAATCTCAGGGGCCAGTGTGGGGTCGAGTGGGTGGGGGCTAAAGCTGGCATGAGTCCTCTGCAGAGATGACTCTAGCCTCTAGTGGGTCCTTGTGATCCAAAGAGTTTTTGGTGGGCCCTATCATCAAGTGTAGGTGTGAAAGGGAGACAAACAGGGCCCTCCCAACCCCCCATTTTATGAGGGAATCCTTGTAAGTTGTTCTTTCTCCAGAGCTCTCTCCCATGGCGTGTGTGCAGAGAGGAAAATCAGACCCTTTGATAATAGAGATGGACAAGATGACCTGTAGAGGTGGCCATTGCAGGGCTGCTGTCACTAGTGTATTCTCAAATAGTTTTGTTCTGTATTATGGTATAAAAAGAACAAAAATTGAAGTGAAGGTTAGAGGCTGCTAGAAAATATCCTCCTTCCTTACCCTGATACCCTTTTCACTCTTCCTCCCTCCAAGACCTAATGTTAAAGTTAGTCTCAAGTTTACTGCCTGAATGCTTTCTCCCCCTATGCCTTGCTAGCCAGCAGAACTTGCACTGCCTGATTCTCCTTCCAGAATGACAGCCAGGCAATTATTACAGTGCAATTTAAAGACCATAAAATAGAAGAGGAGCAGATGGCAGGCCATGTATCTTCCACGTGAGCAGTCTATGTCACTGTG
Organism: Chrysemys picta bellii; assembly: GCF_011386835.1. Classification (NCBI taxonomy): domain Eukaryota; kingdom Metazoa; phylum Chordata; order Testudines; family Emydidae; genus Chrysemys; species Chrysemys picta. The sequence goes on along the minus strand of NC_088800.1, from coordinate 70,412,727 downwards.
GTATATATTGTCAGCACGCGCTGTGCTGCTCTCACAAAATCTTGAACAATGGATGTTACCATCAGACTAAGAAGATGTTAGCCCAAGCAAGAACCTAGGCACTCGGGCTTTGTGGCTGCGGCAAGGAAGCTGGGCAAGGCACTTCAGTGACAATGAGATTTAAATACCTGCCGTTCAGATAATCACAATCTATCTGCCAGATTTTTTTTTCTAATTCATTGTGGGAGGCAAAATCCTTTGACTAGCTGAATGAAGAGGTGGCATTGTGACTATTCTTTAAACTGTCATACCACTGGAAGAAGCCATTGTCCAGCTCATGAAACCGCAACCTCCCCAAGATGGAGGACACTCCCCACCCTGTAAAGACAAACATTTACCTTTGAAAAGGAAGCTGGAAAGTGAATATTTTGGCAAAAAGTATGCAGAATTCTGAGAAAGGGCTAGAAAAGTGACTGACACTGTCAGGGTTGGCTGCACCTTTGCTCCCTTCCTGGTGTCTGAGAGCACTCCTTCAGGTGCCAGTCTTCGTGCCTTTACCTTTCCTGGGGTGGGATTCTCCCCTCTTAGACCAGGCCCTGCTGGGCCACTGTACCCTGTGAATCAACTGTTCTTACCTAGCAGGTCTGACTGGGTTTGGCATCTGCTGTTCTTCCCTTTGAGTCTGTGACCAAAGCACTTACTAGTAAGAACAAAGCATTTAAAGAAAAAGGATTTTAAAAGATAAAAAATCTGCATGGTGTCAAGTATCAGAGGGGTAGCCGTGTTAGTCTGAATCTGTAAAAAGCAACAGAGGGTCCTGTGGCACCTTTGAGACTAACAGAAGTACTGGGAGCATAAGCTTTCGTGGGTAAGAACCTCACTTCTTCAGATGCAAAACCTCACTTCTTCTGTCTTGCATCTGAAGAAGTGAGGTTCTTACCCACGAAAGCTTATGCTCCCAGTACTTCTGTTAGTCTCAAAGGTGCCACAGGACCCTCTGTTGCTTTTTACAAAATCTGATGGACATCTATCCTACCATGCACACGTATCCTATCACATCTATCCTACCATCCCCCAACGGGGACATGGCCAAGCCTAGCGTCTTCAGACACCCCAGTGGGTGTCTGTGTCAGACTGGTTTTCCCCCCAACAAGCTAACCCCCTCTTGAGGGAGTCTCTTTAAACAGCTACAGTCCTTCTGATCTGCTGGTTCCTTGGCCCTGCTCGTCAAAATCAGCTCTGTAAGTTGGCTGGAGTCAGGAGATAGTTTTGAAGAGTTTTCTAGTGTGGGCAGTGTCTCTCAACAACCCTCAAATGGCTACTGGAGGGGACGTGTGCCTAATCTTGAGCCATTCTTCTTCCCTTCCTGCTGCTTTTCCATTACAAATACCCCCATTACATTAAACCAACATACTCATACAGTAAATATCCAATAATCAGGTCAGCATGACAGAGCAGCTGCATTTTCCACAGTGGTACTTATGGCATAGACCAGTCAATATGGACACAAGCCCATGTATTTGGTTCATATATTTAGGATTGGAGCATTCCATTACTAGTAACAATAGTAAATACTAACAAAAAAGCTTTTAGATGAGAGATATAATATGCTTATACCAATCTCGAACTATTAAGGGTTACAAGGAGACTCCTGTTGGAGCCAAACTATCCCACATTATTATTTATTTGGATTACAGCAGCATCTAGGTGTGCTATTTATTGACCAGGACTCTGTTGTGCTAGGCACTGCACAAAAACAGTCCTTGCCCTGAAGAGCTTACGGTCTTTGACTGTAATCTGTGTGGGGCAGGCATAACATCTGTCTACTTTGGGGTTTTTGGGCATGTCCAGCATCAGATACTTCAGAGGAAGACAGCAGGATACTGCACGAGATGGACTGTGGGTCTGATCCAATATGGTAACTCTTATGTTCCAGGTAGGAAACTCTGGACTAAATTCATCACTGTTCTAACTGTAGTAAAAACTACTTGTAGTAATATGGTCATCAAGGGGTTAACTGGGTTACTCAGAATATTATGGATTGGAGCCATACTCCACCCCTTCCTTACTTCCAGTTTAGTTAGCGTGTGGGTTTTTTTCCCCTCCAACTTTATGTAGTTGAATAAAGCAGCATGTTCCTAGTCTGCAGTACTGTAAGTAGAGTGAGCTGCTTGTGCATGCACTGAGTGGGCCCTTTACAGAACTACTGTTGTGAACTACCCAATGAACCTCCGGGCATCAGTAAGGGTGACTTAAGTCCTCCAGCTAATTATAGCAGCCGTTACACAAAAATCCCTCCTCTGATGCAATGCTATAAGTGGATGAAGTCAGGGCCGGCTCTGGCTTTTTTGCCGCCCCAGGCAAAAAAGCCTCCGGCCGCTGGCCCCCCCCACCCCGCGCGGCAGGGGAGGGTGCCGGGGGGGGGAAGGGCGGCCGGAGCCCCGGGGGGAGGGCGGTGAGCCCTGGCCGGGGCTCTGCTCTCCCCAGCAGCCGGGGGGAGGGCGCCGGGGGGGAGGGCAGCCGGAGCGCGGCCGGAGCCCTGGGAGGAGGGCGGCGAGCCCCGGCCGGGGCTCCGCTCTCCCCGGCGGCCGGAGCTGGAGCGCCGCACTGCACCGCCCCCCTCCAGGTGCCGCCCCAAGCACAAGCTTGGTAGGCTGGTGCCTGGAGCCGGCCCTGGGTGCAATACAGTCAAGCCAGAGCAGGTTGGTGCATGATAGTTGTTTCCATCTGTTTCCTGTGGGTGATCTATGTGAAGTGAGTTTGGTTGTCTCGGTCCGGTTCCAAGTGGACAGATGTCAATCTTGTAAATACTGCAGCCACAACTGGCAGCATTGGTGGCGCTTTCAGTGGAGGGTGTGTCTTCACAGCACAGTTAGCTCAAGTCCTAACTCAAGCATTATCTCTAACTCGACTCCTGTCCAAACACAAAAATCTGTACCCTGAGTTAGCTCAAGCTTAGGGCGCCACTTGTCTGTCCTGTGGGAGGAGAGGGGGTTGGTGGTTGAAGCTCCTGAGCAGTTGATGCGCCACTCTGTGATGTCCTGTTCTTTTAAAATGTTCCGGGGGCTCTGTACTCTCCCCACTGCAAAGCCTTATTTTCCTGTTTAATTTCAGTTTAGCCGCTAGAGCAATAAATCTAGCCAAGCAGGCAGGTGTGTGTCCATCTCCTTCTCCGCTGGCACCAGAAATATGACACATGCCAGCTAATAATGCAGGGAGGCTGCAACAGTTACAACAACTCAGCTACGGCTAATCCAGTCACTCTGCTGACCCAAGGAGCGTAACTCCCATGTTGTTTCGATTGCTCTCATTCAAACTAGGCTAATTCCAGTGTGCTAACTGTGTTGCAGTGAAGACAAGCCCTGAGAGGCCAAAGACTAAAGGGGCTTTAAAAGTGGGTCAGATTTGCAAAGCAATGTGTGGAGGCTTGTGCTGGGACTGCTTGTGCTTTATATATTCTCGGGATAAATGAGGATTTTGGTGTCTGCAGCGGCTCTGGGCAACTTTCACCAGTGCTAAAATTACTACTGTTCTCTTTTAATTTCTTCTTTCCTAAGGAAAATGTCTTAGCAAGGTTTCATGTCCTTCGCCCCAGTTAGCTGATCCTAGTGCTGTTTCGTACTCAGCTGGGACCCTTGTAGTTTGCACTCTGCATCTTTAAGAAGCGAGTTAGCTAAACAGAAACATCCCAGCAACCAAGCAGGAGTTGTGCTGAGTTCTTCTTCCCTCCTCCCCCTTGAGCTGGAAGTCATTTATCATAGAGTTTTCAGTCCTGTTGAATCTGGCGTAGTGTTTCTCAAAGGATGGAGGCGGGATTGCTAGTAGTTCTGTGAATCCATGAAAGATTCTCTCTTTAGAATCTCTCCACAGAACAGGCTCAAACAAAGTCCTGTATCCAGGGTGACTTTTTGCTAAACAGGTTGGCAATGCTCTATTTAGCAAAATCTTTTATTTGCCTCGGATTGTATTGAGGCTCCCTGGTGTTCCCCTGCACAGAAGAGCCATGCACAGGCAGTGTGAGAGAGGCTATGAAAGGAGATGTAAATACACATTGCCATTTCCCAGGACGTGGTCCCTAGAATGAGTGCAGTTATGAGGCAGTGATAAGACAATATTCTGACCTGAATCAGGAGATCAGTCTCCCCCATATGCCCTATTCCCCCACTCCTCCTCCACACCACGCACACACTTGTCCCTTCACCTATATAAAATACATGGCTTTCATCTCCAGGGGAGAATATTGGTGCCTTCCACATTATGAAGATAGGGATAGAATTGTGTTTTGGCACAATAACCTTAGTTATGTAAAATTTACTCAGGATATTTTAAAAAATGCTTGATGGAACTTGCCCATCTTTTGAAGTCAATGTTAGGAGCACCCAGAATGACTGCCCTTGATAACACCAATTCTAATCTTATTTGTAATAACTGGTCACAGATTCTTTCAAAGCAGGTTTTTTTCCCCCCCCTCCCTCAATGCCCAGTGAAATGAATCTGTAGATGGCAGGTACTGGACCCTGACGCACATAATGTCATGTACTGATGCCAGTGACAGACTGTAATAAATTGCTTGTCTGAGTCAACAACCAGCTTCTTCAGTTCTGTTTGTCTTCTTGCTAATTTTGTTTCTCTGTTCAGTTTTCCTGGAATCTGTGCACACATATTGACCTGATAAATAACTGGAGCAAGCAGCAGAGATAAGGGGAAACTTTACATTCCAGAGGTCAAGTTAGCCTCCAAATGGTATTTGTCCTAACAGAGAACAAATTCAACACTAATCCAAATAGGTGTCAAATGAGTGTTTAGTCACCTAAGAAAATACTATGATAAGATTAAATGAACTCTCATTATTTTTCCATTGTATTTCTTTTTTCTTTAATTTCTCTTTGGCTTCTGCTACAAACCTAGAAATAGAGGCCTTAGAGTCACATGGTACTTCAGAGCCCCCCCAAAGTAGATGTGAAGTTCCAAGATAGATTAGGGTTGGTAGTTCCAAATAGCAAATTAAAAAAAAAAACGCTCTTTAAAAGGAGTGGAAATAAACCACTGGCTCTCCAGATACGTAATTTGTCTATTTCAGGTATTTCTATTGTTTAGCTAGGAATAATATAAAGCAGTAGAGATATTATGGAGTCATGCAGATGCGGGGGGATTCCGTAGCTAGTGGCTGCCCTTCAGAATCCCTTTCAAAGGGATTCTGTGTCTTGGAGGAGGTCGTGGTGGGACACCAGAAAGGTAAGTTTGGGTTCATTTCTGGTTTATGGCTTTTTTTAAAGTCATTATTCGAGGAATCTCCTAGTCTAAAGCTGTTCAGTCTCACTTGCCATAACAATGAGCCACACTCAATTTAGCGTTTCGATTATCATTCCAAAGAAAGTTCAAGAAAATATTTTACCCATTTTATGGATGCTTCTCTAGTTCGCCCTATAAAACTGTAGGACTGGGGGCCAAATGTAGGCCTGGTCTTGGGGTGGTCCCATAGATGCAGTGTTCCATGGGAGGCTCAGATGTATCACGTTTGGCACAATTCCTCCCTGAGCAGGCCAGTGAAGAGGGGGACTGCAAGGACGGTATCATCCTCTAGTATTGTGCAGTTTGCTGCTCCTAGTGAAAATGGTCTGCTTTGTGGGCTGGTGCAGAAGCCAGGTGAGTGCATGGTCCTGCCTTCTCCTTGCACCTCTCTGCCCTCTTTGGAGAGCATCTTGGGCTAATGGAAAGATTCCTATTAACATCCTGGATCAGCCCCAAGGGAATAGCCTTTGCACTTTGCAAGCTCAGGGACTGTGACTGAGACAGACTCTCGCCCCAAGTTATGGAAGGTTGGAGTGGCTCTTTGGATGCTCTCCCCACCCGTGCTTGTAACAATCTACCACAATCTGGTTCTGAGTTAGGTATATGAGCAAGCTGGTGTCAATTGGTTATGGTGCCATTTCTACTCACTGTAAGGGCAACCATTACATTGTTTAAGAAAAGTGTCAGAGGAGCCAGACTTTGTACCCAGTAACGTAACTCTATATTCAGTACATTGGATACCTCCTATTTTGTGCGTACGTAAATTATTTCTCATACAAATAACTTATAACAACAATATTTCATCACATTACTGTGCATGGAGGTAAATGTGGGTCTCAAATGAGTGACTTACTTGTTAACAATGTATAGTTGGAAAGAGTGGACAGCTCCCTAATACATTTGAATTTAGTATGTACCATAGAAATGTAATTTATAATTCTTCTGTAGTTAGATTAGTTGTAACAGAGTTGACTTATCATATGTCTTGCAGTCCTTTCACCAATATACCAGGGGACCATCTTAACTCTCTTTCTGCTACATTTCATTGTTCCAAGTTACTGGAAGATGTCTGATTGTTTCATCCTTAATTGTGGTTTTTCCTTGAATAGCCCAGTTTGTGTGACAGACATAACCCAATTTAAATGTAGTGTTTAGTTGTGACTGTTTCTTATAAATATCAAATAGTTCAGCTGGGGAGCCTGGCCCATATAGGAGAAGGAGGGTAAGAGGCACTCGAACTACAGTTCTCATGAGGTATCTTGACAGCTCAGGCAGATGCAGTTTAAGGTTGAACCAAGCTAAAACAAAACATTTAGACATTTCTGAATTGAAATCTTTCTGCTTTCTGTGCTATGAAAACTTCTGGCATTTCATATTGAAGTCTGTAGGAGTTTTTCTGTTGACTTTAACAGGAGCTGAATCAGGCCTTATCACGCCAAGAAATCTGTTTATATTTTATAAAGAATCTCAAGGCTGAAGAACTAAGGGCCAAGTTCTTTTCTTTAAGGAGGTGTGACGATTCTGTATTTTAATTCTCCTGATTACTCCAGGGCTGAATTTGACTGACTATTTAAAACAAAAGCACTAGCATAAAAAGACAGTGAAGGAATCTAAGAACTAACACGATATCCTAGGTGGTCCTCCATAAGTCAATAGAAGGAATAGTACACCTCTATCCTGATATAACGCGACCCGATATAACACGAATTCGGATATAACGTGGTAAAGCAGTGCTCCGGGAGGGCTGGGCTGCGCACTCCAGTGGATCAAAGCAAGTTGGATATAAAGCGGTTTCACCTATAACGCGGTAAGATTTTTTGGCTCCCGAGGACAATGTTATATCAGGGTAGAGGTATACTAAAAAGGCAGCTTCTCAGACTTTAATAAGATATCTGTGAAGATGACATATTGGCTTATAGGCACAATATTTCATTCTCTCCAGTTCTTTATCATCTTTTCTACTATGTCAGCGCTCACATCTTGTGCTTGCAAGCTTATTTTTGGTCACTCCTCAGTCAAGTAACATTAAACAAAAAAGAAGAAGTAAAAGATGGATTCTAAAATGCTAGTGTTAGGATGGTACAATGGCTGAGCTGGTAAACAAACTATTCATTTAAAGAAAATGTATTGAAGCTGCATATGACATTGGTGAATGCTAGAACTTGTCGTTCAACACCATCCCAGCCATGCTAACACCAGGAAGATCACCGTGGAGACACAGACCAAGTGGGGGTAGAGGATATCTTTTCTGAACAGCATGGAAAATAAAGTGATTTCTCTTTCCCTGAATTTGAATAGTAGCCCATAGCAGTACTGAACTGAGCGTGTACTGAGAGAACACACATAGAATAATCCCCACTGGCTAACAGAAAACAAATGTCTAGCTAATCACTCTTCAAAGAAACACACAGATTTTCTGTCAGGGCTCTTAAAAGACATTTCCAGCTGCTGGATTGTTCATGAGGGTTGCATTATGCTCTGTGGCTCTTATTCCAACTGTTTCCCATAACTATAGGTTTCCTAGACATCTGATGCAAGAGACTCTGCTTGGAAGCCTCAAATGCTGGTGATTAATTTTTCTCCTTAATGATGTTCAGGTCTTGTGTGACCAGATGTATGTGACATGGGGGTAGAGTTGCCTAAAAGGGTGCATTTGCTGTAAAATAGATGGTACTTGCTCTGTTAGGCATATTGCCCATCTAAACCCATTTTAGGTTGCCACCTGTGTCAGCTGGAGTGCTACCATCTGAATGGATACAGTGAATTCTTGACAGACAGCCAAGCAAAAATGTATGTGCCTCACTTAGAGATTAGACGATGCCATGAGTTTTGTGTTTAGTGAGTCAAACATAAACATCTCTCTAGTGCCTATGATATGTTTAGCTCCAGAAAGGACAGGTCTATGCAAGATTTGGTTTAGATAGTGGTTTGGTGGGGAGACCAAACTCCATCTGAACAGTAGAGTAGAGCCCAGAATGGGGAGCTTGTACCCAGATCCAAGCTTCTCCAAAGTGCAAGGCCATTCACATCCGAGGTTCTGGTTCTGGTTCTGGCCCATCTCTAGTAAATAGGTCAATGGAAGAGCTCCTTGAATAGTGTAAAAATCGAGTCTGTGAACAGTTTGCCCAAGTAGAACTCTGGATTTGGTTCAGAATTTTTATCTAGCCTTTACATATTCAAATTGCTGTACAAACTGGTTCTTACAAAACCATTGCAAGTTGCAAAACATATCCCCATTTTACACATGGGGAAACTGAGGCAGAGAAGTGAAGTGACTTGCCCAAGGCCACCCAGCAAGTCAGTGGCAAAAACAGATTAGAATTCAAAATGTCCTAACTCTCAGTCCTGGACCCGTTCCTACTTTTAATTTATTCACTGTTCATGCACATTTGTCTGACTGAAATTTCATTGAATTCTGGGCCTGTAGCTGAGATCTGTTTAATCTAGAAACAAAGTTTGGGTAAATATATATTTTGGGTAAAACAGAAAAATGTATCCAGTCATGGAGGAGTAGCACTTGAGGTAGGTGATTGGTCACAAAATTCAAATACTAAAGCTGGGCAAATTTTTTTTTGGACAAAACGGTTCTGATCCAGTCTGGCACTTCCTATGGATATTTAAATCTTGACTAGAGCTCTAGAGGGGACATGCTAAAAGTATGCAACATAATTAATGGGCTAGAGAAGGTAGATTGGGCACTTCTATGCACCTATTCTCATAACACAAGAACTAGGTGGACATTCAATGAAATTGAAAGGTAACAAATTTAAAACTGATAAGAGGAGATACTTTTTTTTTCCACAATTACCTTGTGTCACTGAATTCCACAAGCTATCACTGAAGCCAAGAGTTTAATAGGGCTGAAGAATGGATTGGATGTTTATATGGCTAACGAAAAGCATCCATAGTTGTTATGGCAAGGATTACAACAACAAGGGATAGCTCAGTGGTTTGAGCATTGGCCTGCTAAACCCAGGGTTGTGAGTTCAATCCTTGAGGGGGCCACTTGGGGATCTGGGGCAAAATCAGTACTTGGTCCTGCTAGTGAAGGCAGGGGGCTGGACTCGATGACCTTTCAAGGTCCCTTCCAGTTCTAGGAGATGGGATATCTCCATTATTAATTATTAAAACAACTATGTAGAATTCCCATTATACAGAGAAGGGGAGTGACTTGTCCATAGTTATCACAGCAGTAGTCAGTATCAGAGTTGGGGTTAGAATTTGTGAGTTCTTGATTGCGAGCTCCATCCTTAGACTATTGACTTTGTTAGGTTTTGGAAGGGATATAAACCTTGTGATTCAGGGCAAAAGCCAGCTTCTAATTAGGAAGAAATTTAACTGCCTGCTGCATGGATTTCCCCCCCCCCCACACACCTTTTTCTGAAGCATCTGGCATTGGCCACTGGATATTTGACTAGATAGATCACTTGTCTGATCCCATATGGCAATTCCTATGAATTCTTCCAGTCTAAGCTTTCTCAGTATAATGCAAGATCATGCTGGGAAGTGACTGTGGCTTACTGTATGTTTACGGATTGCTGCTTTGGCATTAGAACAAAAATGGCTAATCATAATCTGCACATGTGAATTGCTTTTGGTGCAACTGTTACAGCCATGAGTGTACATGACTGCTAAACAGGATTAATGAGTGTTTATTATGTTGATGGTAACTGCATGGGATTCACTGCAGATTTACGGAAGAGCCTGGCTACAAGAAGAGAGCAGCTGCTATTAACACTGAATGGAGACAACACCCCTTCCACCAGTTTTAAAAGTTCTCAGAGAGAAATAGCAGCTGTGAGGTAAATGGCCAACCTGAAGCAATGAGCTAGAGCAGTGGTTTTCAGCCTGTGGTCTGCGGACCCCTGGGCATCTGCAGGCTACTTTTAAGGGGTCCATGAAAGGCTGTTATTACCGTAGAACAATGGTTTTCAACCTGTGATCCACAGACTGTCTAAGATTTCTAAGAGAAAAGCTGTTATAGAAAAAAGAGGGAACTTTTAGAAGACTTTCACCTGATTTTTAAACTTTTGTCATGTTTAAAAACAAGCTCTGAATGGACAAGGCAGCAATTTTCCTACACTTTAAATGAGATCTAAAAAAACCCTCAGTAATGGCATTGGTTACCATGGTGTTTAAAGGTACAACTCAGCAGATACTTCCAATAATGAGCAAAGCTTTTATCTGCCTATATGGCTGAGTTAATTTTCATCAGCTGGAATTATTTATTAAGTTAACTTTAATAATTATAGATGGGAGTATCACAAAGGGATCTGATTCTAATACAGACAGCTCCTGCTGACTCCAGAGGAAGCAAGACCAGACCAAAGTGCATAGGTCAGATGAAGTAAGCTGGGTAGCTATGAAGTCCATGTAGAATCCTACTGAAGTCCGGGGCTCAACTGACGCATGGGGTTGTACTTGCATAGACCTTGCTTAGAATTAGGGCCTAACATTCTAATCCATACAGTTACAGGCCATCAAATAAAAGCAGAGCTTGTAAAACACGATGGCCTTTCATTGGTAATGCGCCAAATGAAATAAACAAAACTGGCTGCATTTTAAAAATTCATTTTCAATTTCAAAACACTGAGGACCACAGTAGTAAAAATACTGAACAAATATGTAGTCCTTTTATATGTGTCCCAGAACATCCCTACATCCCTGTGAGGAGGATGAATATTAGGATTCCTGTTATACAGTACAAAGAGGTGAAGTGACTTGTTCAAAGTCATCAGAGGGCGAATCAGTGTCTGTAGTAGGATTAGAATTCAGGAGTTCTTGGATCCCTCCTCAGACCCTGCCCCAGCTCCCTCTAGAGCCCAAAATCTTCACCAGTTTTGCTGAAACTGAAAGCTTCAGCCTGAGCTGTGGTATCTGCTGTGTAAAATGTTAGAAGCAGAGATGGATGAACTGGTTCAGATAAAATAAAGTCCCTAAATGGCCCCCCTCAAAAACAAAACAATAACCAAAACAAACAAAAGAACCCCACAAACAAATAACAATAAGAACAAACCAAACTAATAATCCTTTGTCCTAAACTCAAACCAAATCTTTTCTGAGGTGTTAAAAATTAATTAGTTTTCCCCTTCTTCGTGCTGCTCTGCCTTCCACAGGACTGGAAACAGATGTGCCAAAATCTAGCAAGTCAAGCAGTTCTTGCATGATAACTGACTTCTCAAGAAATATGCAGTGTTCTTGCAGCCATGTTGGTCCCAGGATATTAAAGAGACGAGGTGGGAGAGGCCTGAAGAAGAGGTCTGTGAAAGCTCAAAAGCTTGTCTCTCTCACCAATAGAAGTTGGACCAATAAAACATATTACTTCATACGCTGTGTTTCTCAAGAAGTAGGCAGTACCACAGATCTCATGGGATTCCCAGCCTTCTACAGATTTGAGTAGATGGTTCATACATGAGATTTTTCAGCCTCATTTGTTAGTTTTAAGCTTGTGGGAGTTGTTTTCCAGTGCAAGTGGAACTAGAGAGGGAACAATCAGCATCTGTTTCTCTGGCTTGACTAAAGTTTTCTATTTACCCATAGAACAGGTACTGCAAAGGCAGTACCAATACAGGCTCTGCCAATGTACCTCAACTTTGTCTTGAACTGACCACCTCTAGAGGAGTGCGAGGTTGATCGCCATACCCTTCCCCATCATTGGCCACCATGCTGGGACTTTCAGTGGTTTGAGCATTGGCCTGCTAAACCTAGGGTTGTGAGTTCAATCCTTGAGGGAGCCACTTAGGGATCTGGGGCAAAATCAGTACTTGGTCCTGCTAGTGAAGGCAGGGGGCTGGACTCGATGACCTTTCGGGGTCTCCATATATTATTTATTTTTTAGTGTTGCCAGTTGTGCTGGGGAGGTTTTGTAATATGGACCAAGAACATTACCTCATTTCACATAGACCTCCAAGCTGCTGCCATTGTGGATTGAGCATTATTTAAATGGGCTTTTCAGGTCACTCAGCTATAATAAGCACCTCACTACCCTTTGTTACCAGGGACAAGCTATTTTTAATAGTAACAGGAACTTAAATCCCAAATCCACGTTAGGTGTCTGCCTGACTTTGCCAAAGAGCTGAGCACTCAGCAGGTCCCGTGGACTGTAATGATAGCTACTGGATGCTTGCTGCCTTTGGGAATCAGGCTATTTGTTAGGTGCTGAAGACCCTGACCTGTGCCAAGTACCCTATAGGCGGATCCCCCTGCCTGTACAGCGCTCTCTGCATGATCAGGGCTTGAAAATGGACTAAGTAGCCTTACCGGAGGCACCTGTTTTAAAAAATCATGGCCCACCTGCATTGCTTCTTGATCAGTGCCTCAGCAGCTTTGTATCGAGCTTGCTCTTTTCTACGTGTGACCCTGTGTTTTATAGGTGAAAGCACCCATGTCTTATATTGTCTTTGGATGATTCCCCCCCACCCCAGCAGCCATACCTCTTTCCCCTCATCTGCCCTGTCTAAAATACCTGAGAATGCTGAGAAAGAAAAATTAGAAACAGATGATGTGAGACGCTGCAGGTCTGTGTAAGTTAATCTATTTCTGTCTTCCCAGACAGATAATCAGTACAGTACATGGATTTATCATGTTTTTCTCCCCAAATATTAGTTGTCACACATCTACAATGGCACAGTACTTAGAGCCTTGAGATCCTTGTGAATACCCTCTATATGTTTTTTTTTAATTGATTTTTTTTTTCACTCCTCCCTTTAGAAGCATGAGTCAGGAACCCTCACTTATTAAAAGTAGTCCCAGTTGCACATACCTTTCATTTCCTTGGAATTACATTAATTGCCTGACAGCTCAAAGTGATCTGGGTTTTTCAGATTTCAGCACTGGACTGCAAGAAATATTTGCCAGCTACAGCAGATTTATAAAGATGCCACTGCGATGCCTTCAGACTAACAATCAGAAAACACAGCAGCAAAACAACACTATTTTTCAAGGTTAAATGCTCGGAATGCTAAAAAGGAATTGCACATAATAAAGCCCAACAATGAGTTAGATCCAGCCTGTTTTCTCAGCTTGCCTCACATAAAAGGAAGATGCCAAACAATTTCACAGTGCCACACAACAGGTATAAGTTCAATAAAGCAGCTTTTAATAAGGGAGCTGTACTTTTAATTTAATTTGTTTGTGTAGCTCAAATCTCTGTTTGCTTCATTCTCCTGCCTCCATTGGATGGTTATTTTCTTTAATATTATTTAGGGACTTAGGAGTCAAAATCCCATTGACAAGTGATGGGATTTAGACTCTTAAGTGCCTAAATCCCTTCTGAAGATGAGATTTAGACTCCTAAATCAATTAAGCATTGCCATGCTGAGTGCAGCGACACCTAAAGATCTTAAAAATCTGGGCCATAGTCTCTGTGATTTAGCTCCCCATCTGTGAAGTGGGGATAATGACATCTCCCTACCTCAGAGGGGCTGTGAAGATAAATGCATTTTAGACTGTGAAGTGTTTAGTAGCGTGGTTATAGGGGAATATAAGCACCTTAGACAGACAGATTGAAATGCAAGTGTGCTTAGGGAATATACATTCAATGAAATAAATGTGGACAACTTCTCTTTGTTGCAACTCAAAAATTAGTGGGCCTGCTTCTCATTTACACAAAGGCCACTCTACACCATGGTAGCAGTGTAAGCAAACCCACTTCAGGGTCCCTTCTTGCCAGAGTAGGATGAAATGCCCTGCATGGAGATGAGAATTGGGGTCATTGTTACTGTTGCCCCGAAGCCTTGACCAGGACCGCATTGTGCTAGACACTGGGCATGCATATAATAAAAAGATATCCCCTGCCACAAAGTGATTTCAATCTATACGCAAAAAGGCAGCTTACCGTGTAACAAATCGATTTTACCAGTCTCAGATGTGGAATCTAAAATGAACTGTTTGATGTACAATAATAACAAAATCAAGGCCATTTAAGACTGGCCTGCTAAGGGATACAGACCTTCTTAAATGATATTTAATGAAAACAGGTGATGGAAAAGTATTGCTACTTGTCACTGAAATGACCCTGTAAGAATTTCTCTAGTTTCTCCCCATTCCAAATAACTGCGGCACTCTTACATCTTTATGGATTATTTTGATTAAAAAGGAAAATACGTGCTCTCAGTAGATGGCACTTGTAGCAACATTATTGCATAGCAATTTATTTTAAATTATAAAGAAACGGACCGATCTGTTAGGTCAATGCGGTTTTTAAATAACCCAGCTGCCCAGCATGCCAACTTTCTTTGCCTAACATCTGAGATTATCAAAAAAAGATTTGCAACAGCAGGGGAAAAAATAGAAAATGGTCCCAAATTCCTTCCATTTTATGCCTCACACTGAACACTCGGCAGACCACTGAGAAGTGCTGAGCTAGATCAACTAAATCATGCTAGCTGGGAGTAGCCAGGAGAGCCTCAGAAGAATGCTCAGGCCAATGCTCCTTACCAAGAGGGGAGGAAATTGACAGTCTCTTTATCTACTGCTAGAAGTACATACCCATAGTAATACAACTCCAGACTGGGTCGAAAGATAAGACAGAGTTCCCCATGCCTTGTTAACATGAGCAAGAGGATAAAAAACAATCCTTAGTAGATTAACCTCTCATTAATAATTAATAAGACATCCCTGACAGAAATATTTCTCTTTCCAAGTCCTCCTGGTGGAAGTGCTGTAAATTTGGTCCATCCATTCCAGGGGTGGCCAACCTGAACCTGAGAAGAAGCCAAAATTTACCAATGTACATTGCCAAAGAGCCACAGTAATACGTCAGCAGCCCCCCATCAGCTCCCCCTGCTCCCAGTGTCTCCCGCCCACCGGCAGCCCAGCCAATCAGCGCCTTCCCCTCCCTCCCCGCACCTCCCAATCAGCTGTTTCGTGGTGTGCAGGAGGCTCTGGGAAGGAGGGGGGAGGAGTGAGGGCATGGCAGGCTCAGAGGAGGGAATGGGAAGGGGTGGAGTGGGGGCAGAGCCAGGGGTTGAGCAGTGAGCATCCCCTGGCACATTGGAAAGTTGGCGCCTGTAGCTCCAGCCCCGGAGTCGGTGCTTATACAAGGAGCCACATATTAACTTCTGAAGAGCCGCATGTGGCTCCGGAGCCATAGGTTGGCCACCCCTGCTCTATTCAGTATTAGTTCTTCAGGAAGATAGCTTTTCTCCAGAAGATGTTTGGGACAGACTGACTGAAGAGAGAGCTGAGAAGCCCACGGTATGATCACAATTGTCTTAGATGTGTCAGTTCAGGTGGCCTGTTTTTTCCAAAGCCTTCCTGGAGTTGAGTTGACCCAGAAAATGGACTCCTGCCAGACCAGAAAGAAATTCAGACTGGGTATTCACTAGCTGCAGTTTACCATGGTCATGTTGACAGTGACCAATGGGGCCTCATTTCAGGGGGCTACCTTGCAGGTTAGATTGCAGTATTGAGGCCTATGACTTGATCTAAATTATATCATGATTTATACAGTGAAATAATGTTGAGGAGAGCCTTGTGACTGCATTCTATGGTAGACAGTTTTCCCAGTATAGATATTTTCATTCCCCATTCTTTGAAAACAAACAAAGTATTGGGGTGGGGGAGGTACCTTAGGCCTTGTCTAGATGACAAAAGTTATAGGCATTACAAAATATACTAGATTAATTAAACTGGATTAAGCCCCTGTGTGGAATAAAAATAGCTTTAATTTGGTTTCTATTAATTCACTTTCTTCCACAAGGACCTTAGTTTTTCTGAGTGTCCCTTTGTAGATAAGACCTTAGCGGAGCCTTCAAAATCTTAAACTCCTCCTTTGTAGATTTAGCAGTGAGCGGGTGTCCTTGTATGGATATCACATCCTTGTCAGTAGTTTACCATGCTGCCCTCCTCTAATATGGTCAAACTTGTACATTCACATTTGTTTTCTGCAGCACCCCACCTTGTTAAGTCTACTAGTTGCACATGAATGTAAAGAAGTGATGTTTGGTTTTGCAACTAAAAACTCTGAATTTCCCATTCATTTTACATTCTTGACCCTCTTTTGCCAGTATGGAATTTTAATGGATGGGTTTCTCTAGTCCTTAGAGGCCTGCATCCTAAATCTCAGTAATGTATGTGTTTCTATCATATTGTGGCTCCAGGTTTATCCTCCTCTAATGAATATGGAGAGAAGATTTTTGGTTTTCAATGGGCTAGTAAATTGCACCCATTATTATTTCTTATCTCGCTCCCTCTGCCTCTCACAGGTTGGAAGGGAGCCCTTTACCTCAGAAATGCCTCCTTGCCCATGGGCCTTTGAGGTTTCTCAAAGCCTAAGGCTGGCTGCCACATTTCTGCTTTCTCCTTTTCTTTCTTTTTTTTTAAACTCTAAAGAATTAGTTGTTTTTGTAAATTTTCCAGCACTCAGCTCTTTTGCTCCAGCTTTGTGTTTTTAATATATCCACTCAACCCATTGCCGTTGACTCTTTCCAAGAGAGGATTCTGGGAACTTTAAATATTGAATTTTTCTTTAACGCTACCCCAATAGTCAAGATAGCCTTGTAGGTTTGGACTCAAGAAGAACCTGTGACTTTGTAAGTGTGTGTGGTTGTAAGGTTTTGGGGGGTATGTGAGTATGTCATGACCTGCCTGTGGCAGCTGAGAATAGGAAGGGACGTACTTTTTTTGTCTCTACCTCACGGTTGTTTGGGCGTGATGGTTATTTTTATTATAAATTATTTGTAACACTCACATCATCTGAATTTCTAAAGTAATATTTTCATATTTCAACACTAAATAATTCTCTGCTTGTTCAGTGCAGCTTTCATTCAAGGGTCTCAGAGTGTTTGACTTGCATTAACAAAGTTAGCTTAACACCGCTACTCATGCAAATGGGTAAGTTAAAGTCACAGCATGGCTAAATGACTGGCCCATAGTCACACCTAGGCCAACTCTTCAAAGCCCGTCGCAATAGGTGCGCTGGGTAATATGTACACTGACCATCATTATGTGGGTAAAATCCTGTGTCTGATTTGTGTGTGCAGACGTGTGCGTAAATGCTGAGTTTTCCTCACTCCACTAGCATTTTTGCCTTGATCACCACTTCCATCAGGCTTTGACAACTGGCTCAGTGAATAGGCAGATGGCAGCAGTAGGCGTAGAATCCAGGAGACCTGCCCTAATTGCTAGGCAACAATGCATCTCTAAATTAAAGATGGACAGGAAGTGTAGGAGGGGATCTCACTGTGATTTCCAAGAGCATACTATGGAGTTGTGTGTTTAATGCAATATCTCTAATGACACTTAATTATCTGCTAAAAATAATCTCCTTTCACGATCAGGTGCTTTTGTTCTTAACAGTTCCACATGTCTAGAAGTACCTTTCTGGGAAGAAAATATCTGATAATAGAAGTCTGTGAAATCTGTCAGACAAAGACATGATAAAACTGAATGGCTGGAAGTTGAAGCTAAACAAATTAGGGCTGGAAGTATGGCACCAATCTTTTAATAGTGAGGGTAATTAACCATTGGAATAATTTACCAAGGGAAGTGGTGGATTCTCCATCATGTGAAGTCTTTAAATTAAGATTGGGTGTCTTTCTACAAGGTATGCTCTTGTTCAGTCAGATTATGGGCTTGAGGCAGGAATACTGGGTGAAATTGTTTGGTATGCAGGAGATTAGATAGATGATTCATAATGGTCTTTTCTGAGTTTAAAATCTATGGGTGAAACTCTGGCTCTCTGAATGTAAAATGTATTTAAAACATGTAATCTATTTAATTCAGAATATTGCTATGGCAGGGGTCACTAGATGGTGCTGTTACATATAGGCTTATAAGTTCTTTTTCTGAGTGTTGTTGCAATTTTCTGTCTGTGAAGAAATGCTGCATCGTTGTTAATTTTATTATGCAGTGGTCCTTAGAGAGATCCCGAGGCAAATAGCAGAGTATGGTCTCTGCCTAATTCTCTGTATTTGGAGGCAATTCTTGGAACACAGTAACTTCCTAGGAATGGGATATTGGGGTGAGATCTGAGATTTCTGGAAGAGGGGATTGTCTGCATGCTCTTTGTGATCAAGTCTGTTCCAGGACTGGTGTATATGTGTAAATAAAGTAATTACATTTAGAACATACTGAGACTCTGCATCACTGATTTCTCCTCCACTGGGAAGTCAACCTACTTGTCCCAGCCTGGAGGGAGGAGCACAGGTTGCAGGAGGAAAGAGTTTGGAGGATGCACCAGATAGTCAGTCTGTGTACACATGTCTGGAATGCTAACTGCAGTTGCAGTTGCAACACCTCTGTAAATAGTTCTCTTAATAAAAGCCAGTTTAATTTTAGAAACATGTTATTACCTTGCACAGTACATAAAACACTGCAAGGCCCCAGAATTCTGCTACTGCTCGACAGAGGAGGGGCACTGGTGTCAGAAGGGAAAACCATATATTACAGCTGTGACGGGTTTGGTCACAGAGACCCCCTTGGGACGGTCACCTGATGTGCTGAATTTGCCTCTGAGCCCGTTTTCCCTGCCAGCTTGGGACTCCAGAACCCTGCCTTGTTGACCCAGACACACTAGCCTGCTGCAAACACAGACCCAGGTCTGGGCCACGCCCCCAGAGCTGCAGCCTTTAACCAAAAACTGCTCAGTAGGTCACCTATCTCCAGCACCCAGACACCCAGTTCCCACTGGGATCCAGCCCCCAAATAAATATGTTTTCCTCTATATAAAGC
Organism: Chrysemys picta bellii; assembly: GCF_011386835.1. Taxonomy (NCBI): domain Eukaryota; kingdom Metazoa; phylum Chordata; order Testudines; family Emydidae; genus Chrysemys; species Chrysemys picta. The sequence goes on along the minus strand of NC_088800.1, from coordinate 70,393,782 downwards.
TTATATAAGATAAACTCATAAATTGTCTGCTCTCTATAACACTGATAGAGAGACATGCACAGCTGTTTGCTCCCCCAGCTATTAATCACTTACTCTGGGTTAATTAATAAACAAAAATGAATTTATTAAGTATAAAAAGTAGGATTTAAGTGGTTCCAAGTAATAACAGACAGAACAAAGTAAGTCATCAAGCAAAATAAAACAAAACATGCAAGTCTAAGCCTAGTACATTAAGAAACTGAATAGAGGTAAATCTCATCCTTAGAGATGTTCCAATAAGCTTCTTTCACAGAGTAGACTTCTTCCTAGTCCGGGCCCAATACTTTCCCCTGATACAGTTCTTGTTAGTTCCAGCTCAGGTGGTAACTAGGGGATTTCTCATGACTGGCAGCCTCCTTTGTTCTGTTATATCTTTGGCACAAGGTGGGAATCCTTTGTCTCTCTCTGGGTTCCCACTCCTCCTTCTAAATGGAAAAGCACCAGGTTAAAGATGGATTCCAGTTCAGGTGATATGATCACATGTCACTGTAAGACCTCCTTCTTCATTACCTAGTAGTTGGAAGACACATACACAGGAAGGCTTGGAGGTAAACAAAGTTCATTGAGTCTGAATCACCCTTAATAGCTTCCACTTAACATGTTGACATCACTATTACAAGTTTATATCTTATTCTCCTAACTCTGGACATAGAAATATTACATGCAAACAAATAGGATTAACCCACTCAATAGATCATAAGCTTTGTAATGATACCTTACAAGGGACCTTTTGCATGAATCATATTCCAGTTACATCATATTTACACTTATAAACATATTTCCATAAAACACATGGAGTGCAACATCACAACAGCTTCTTGAATATTCTGGGGTGAGATAAACCAAACCCACTAATCCAGCACCTCAAGCCAAACCCAAAAATAAGGACTCCCATTCCCTTCTAAGCTCAGATCCAGATCCCAACTTCACAACTCACCTGGTGGTATATTTAACTATGCCACTAGTATGCCTTTGTTTTCTGTGTACTGCACCTTTAAATCTCTAAATACTCTGCTGCCTGCAGAGATAAGAAACCATTTTGAGAGGTTGTTACAGAGGAGATATACACTAGAACAGTGCTTCTCAAAGCCGGTCCCTGGCTTGTTCAGGGAAAGCCCTTGGCAATCCGGGCCGGTTTGTTTACCTGCCGCATCCGCAGGTTCGGCCGATTGCAGCTCCCACTGGCCACGGTTCGCCGTCCCAGGCCAATGGGGGCTGCGGGAAGCGGTGCGGGCCGAGGGTTGTGGGCTTTCCCTGAACAAGCGGCGGCCGACTTTGAGAAGCACTGCACTAGAACATTCCCTTACAGATACTTTACGTTTGTTTCTTGTTTGGTTGTTTTCCTTCTAAAATAAAAAACGCCAAAAGACTCAGAGTCTGCGTGTGTGTGTGTGTGTGTGTGTGTGTGTGTGTGTGTGTGTGTAAACTTAGCTGTCTCTCTCTCTATATAGTGGGCCAAGATCCTCCAAAGTTTGGATCGGAACACTGTGATGTGGAACACATTTTTGTTTTGACGCATCTCCGCTTTTCATGCTATTGTTGATATATAAGCAGTGGTGGGTGGCATTAAATCCAAAGAGTTATCAGTTCTCAATAGAATCACCAGTAGAAATTGAAATGAATCCACTGTCTTCCACTCTGAGCTGTATTATGCTGATTTTAAATGAGGAAAGAAAAAGAACTCAATAAAGTCAGAGAGATGCAGAATGGAAAGGATAGGACTTTACAGCCACTAAAGAATCAAATATAGCAACAGCTGTTTAAAACAGGGGCGACAAATGCGGAGAAGGGGCAGTGCAGTGTTCTCCTCAAAGAACTGGGAAGTGAACTCCATAACTCCAGGAAGAAATATTCCTGCACCATCCTGTATCCAGTGTGTTCCCTAGATGAAATTTTTCCAGTGAGGCAGGTGGCGAGCGGAAGAGTCAGAGGGAATTGATATTGGGGAAATATTCTCTTTGAAAAAAAATCTGGGGAGACATGAGAGGTTTAATTGCCCCTAAGAGTAAAAAAAGAAAGAAAGCTATAATTGTTCTGATGCTCCTATGTGGGGAAATTGCAGTGATGCAATATTGTATTGACAATAGCAGTCTCCAGAGTAGCACTAAGATGTAAGGGCTAGTTCTGCTCTTCCCGTTAAGACAAGGAAATCATTCTTCTAACTGCCGTGAACAAATGGACTGACTGACTTTGCAGCAAGCCTCTAGTAAACTCTAAAATAAATGAGATTATTGAATCAAATCTTAGAATGCAAAATATTTGTGTTAATTGTATCATTGAAAGCTGTTGCAATATTAATATTAATATTAATATTTTAGTACCAGGATTAAAAAGCAGATTAATTTCAGTTTTGCGAATGTGCCTAAGCCTTTAACCTAGCAGAGTATTACATTGTAGGTAAATTTTGCTAAATCTTTGCACAAAAGCATTTTATTTAAAAAGCACAACCAGAACCCCTTCCATTTCAAAGCTCTAGTCATTCTCCACTGTTTCCTGTGATCAACTTCTTCCCCATTCCCCCATTATTCCAGGTCCCTCTCCTGTACATAAAAAGTGGGTTATAGCAAGACATATAACTGAAGAACATACATAAGGAAAGCCATACTGGATCAACCAATGGCCTAGCTAGCCCAGTATCCTGTCTTCTGACAGAAGCCAATGCCAGGTGCTTCAAAGGGAATGAACAGAACAGGCAATCCATCAAGTTATCCATCCCATGTCATCTACTCCCAGCATCTGGCAAACAGAGGCTAGGGACACTCAGAGAATGGGGTGGCATCCCTGACCATCCTGGCTAATAGCAATTGATGGACCTATCCTCCATGAATTTATCTAGTTCTTTTTTTAACCCTGTTATAGTTTTGGCCTTCATAAAATCCCCTGGCAAAGAGTTCCACATGTTGACTGTGTGTTGTGTGAAGACGTACTTCATTTTGTTTGTTTTAAACCTGATGCCTATTAATTTCATTGGGTGACCCCTAGTTCTTGTATTATGTGAAGGAGTAAATAATATTTCATTATTCACTTTCTCCACACTAGTCAAGATTTTCTAGACCTCTATCATGTCCATTCTTAGTCATCTCTTTTCCAAGCTTAAAAGTCTTTTTAATCTCTCCTTTTACAGAAGCTGTTTCATACCCCGAGTCATTTTTATTGTCCTTCTCTGTACTTTTCCCAATTCTAATATATCTTTTTTGATATGGGGTGACCAGACCTGCATGCAGTACTCAAGTGTGGATGTACCATGGATTTATATAGTGGCATTGTGATATTTTCATTTCATTATCTATCCTTTTCCTAATGGTTCCTAACATTCTATTAGCTTTTTTGTCTACTGCTGCACCTTGAGCAAATGTTTTCAGAAAATTATCCACAATGACTCCAAGATTGCTTTGTTGAGTGGTAACAGCTCATTTAGACCCCCTCATTTTGTATGTATAGTTGGGATTATGTTTTCCAATGTGAATTTCTTTGCATTTATCAACATTGATATTCATCTACCATTTTGTTGCCATTCATTGTGCCGAATATGTACCCCCTGATTTCAGGTGGGTTTGTACTCCACATGGCTCAGCCATGCCTCCGCTGCCATTACCCGTGCTACTGTAGCTACACTTCTATTTATACTCGCACTAGCTTAATGAGAGCTAGCATGAGTATGTGTACAGAAGCAGGGAAATCACACCCCAGCTCAGTGTAGATGCAGTATGTGACATCTGAGCCATTTTCTTTGGTAGCTGATAAAGCTTGGTTTCACTGGCTTCAATGAGAATACTCGTGCAGGTTAAGACACAAAAAAGGAGTTTGAAGGAAAGGGCCTTAAAATCTGATAATTGATTGATTGCACACTATCAACGGTTACAAGAGTGCTTCCTGGATATATGTAAATTAGTCAATAGATAAGGGGCCAGTAGATGATGCTCATGAATATGTATCTGAGTTCTCGGGATTTGTTGAAGCAATAAAACTTGTTGTTTGTGCACTGCAAATGTCTTCCTTTTGTGCAGCTTTTTGCACTAGCTTTTAAAATCAGCCACAGAATTTGGAATATTCCTTAGCTTGTATTCAGGAGAGGTCTGGGGATATATGATAGGAAGCATGTGAGGCTAGGGTGCTTGTCAAGGTTAAGCACAACTACATGGAGAAACTTGAATCACATCTGCCCACACTACATGTGGCTCAATATTGTCAGTCTCTTTAATATTTAAAATAGGATATCTGCAAATGATGATCTAAGCCTAAATTTTTGAAATTGTCTTTCTTTTTCAGGCACAATTTTGCACCAGCTGCTACGTGGATCCACAACTTTGCACCTGTAAATGAATTGCAGATGCAAATGGTGGCAATTGGACATCTAACTACCTGTCTGAGAGTAAAAATCAGGTAAATTACATATCTATTTGCTACCATTTGTGCCTGCAGTTTATTGTGGATGCAAACGATAGGCTGCAAAATTAGAGACCAGGTTATAGCCTGCCTGAAAATCAGGGCTTTATTGTCCAGATTTCCAGAGTTGCTGAGTACCCCCTTGAGTTGTCATGGCAGCTACAGGCGATCAGCACCTCTGAAAATCAGGCCATAAGTGTTTAAATGTTTTACCTGGGAAACTTTCACAAAGGCCTTTTGCAAGAAGTAATCCAGCTGCACGTACAACAGTCCCCTTCTCGTGCACAGGGATAGTCTGTTTAAAACATTTCATCTCCATGTAAACCTTGTTTGAAAATCACTTATTTACACATTTCTGGCATTGTTTGGCGGTTAGTTCTTGCTGCCAGCTCTGTGTTCTCTGACTCCTCTCCAGATCCATCCTATTTTATATCCGCTGCAAAATAGTTTTACTCTTGGATTGTCAATATACAGATTCCAAACTGCAGCGAAGAAAAAAAGTGCCGCTCACGTCTGGAGAAAGGGGGAGGGGAAAGACTCATGGAGAGAAGAATTCAAACTTTTGGTAGTGGGAATCAGAGTGTGGTTTGAGCTGACTTGTATGCACTGCATCCTCACCTTCACATCCCTGCCTCAGCGATGGGCCTTTTTCACAGATTTCCTTTCACTCTCCCCCCTTAGGGAGACTTGAAGCACATTCCTGAGGAGTGGTCACTATCTCAGACCCCTGTGCATGCTTTTGTTTAGTCACGTGTTGCCACAGACCAGAAGACAGAGGTTAGGAACAGGGGAAGAACATGTGCTCTATTCACAGCAGAGCCCAGGACTGAATACTGAGATCAGTCTCCTGCAGGGCCGGCTCTAATTTTTTTGCTGCCCCAGGCAAAAAACAAAGAGCGCCACCCCGCCGTAACACCCCCCCCCGAGCGCTGGGCCACCCAACCCCCCGCCACCTCCCCCCCAAGTGCTGCGTCGGGCCGCCCAAACCCCCGCATCCCCCGCCGAGCACCGCCCCGCCCAAACCCCGAGCGCCACGCCAGGCCACCCAAACCACCACCCCTCCCAGCGCCGGGCCACCCAAACCCTGCCCCCCCAAGCGCTGCGCCGGGCCACCCAAACCCCTGCCCCCCCCCCCGAGCGCCGCGCCGCCCAAACCCCGAGCGTTGCGCCAACCCCTGCCCCACCCAGCGCCGTGCCTCCGAAGCCCCTGCCCCCCCGAGCACCGTGCCAGCCCCCTCCCTCCCCAGTGCCGTGCCACTGAAACAAAAACAAACAAACAAAAAACCTCGAGCGCAGCCCCACTGAACCAAAAAAACAAAAAACCCCGAGCGCCCCCCGCCACCCCAAGATTGGCCGCCCCTTCCAAGGTGCCACCCCAAGCACGTGCTTGGTCGGCTGGTGCCTGGAGCCGGCCCTGGTCTTCTGCTGTCAGGGATCTTTACGAGGGTCTTCGGTGCAGGCAGGAGAAGGGTCTTGGTGATGAGCTCAGGAAGGTCCTATCTCCATGCAGGGGACCTGTGGGGATGTATCATCCCTACACCAACCTAATGGAAAGTTCCATGAGGAGATAAGGGTCACGATGGGACACTTGCAAGGTAATAAATCATGGCCTTATGTAAGGCCCCCCTGGTGGTCTAGGGATTATATAAGATGAGGTAAACAAGGTAATAAATCATGGCCTTATGTAAGGCCCCCTGGTGGTCTAGGGATTATATAAGATGAGGTAAACAAGGTAATAAATCATGGCCTTATGTAAGGAACGGTTGAACCAATCGGTGTGGGGCTATACATGTGATAAACACATGATTCTCCTTCTTGTCCAATCCGTAGATGTGTGATTATAGCCTAATTGTGTTATGTAATGTTGAGAAAAACTATAAAAGAAAGCTTGTAATAAACAGGATTCGATTCAGCTTGCAACCACATTGGTCGTGTGCTTTATCCGCTCTGCATGGGACCCCACAGGGACCCAGTGGAGGAAGGCACAGAGAGGTGACTGTGCAGGAAGCTGACAAATGGGTGGGCAAGGCCGAGAGCACTGGCCCAGCAAGGAGGGCAGGGCGCTGTGAGAAGCTTGACAAAGGAGGACAGGCAAGGAGGGGCAGGGCTGTGCGAGCTTTGAAGGTGGTGAGTGACGAGAAGCTTGGATGGCGCTTGGGGAACCAGTGGAGGGATTCCTAGAGGGGAGTGACATGGTCAAATCAGCAGGTGGCCCCTAATGAAACTGAATGGCGATACAACTAGAAAAGTCCTTTCTTCTCATGCATTGTGACCCCAAGAGCGCCCCTATGTCAGATGGCACAGAGCCCCCTGGTAGGTAACAGCAAAACTCAGCTGGCCTGAGCAGCTCAATACACCTCATACACACAGCTGTTGTCATGATGTTTATTTAAAAAGTGTCTTGTAATAGATCATTTGAAATCTACTAACACACCAGTCGTTAATATTGTGAATGTGTGCCACAATGCTGTATGTGAAATTGTGGATATTCTGATATTATATTTTGGAACCTGTAAACAGACTAAGGAGGCAACATAAGTTTTTTCCAGACAGAGGAGAATGGCCAACACCTCTTGGACTCAATCACAAATCAAGCCAGGTGTGGCCAAGAACAATGGGATATTCATTTGCACTGGGGATTGAGGAAAGATAATTTGCATTGCAAAATCATAGGAGGATGCAAAAATGACCATGGTCTGGACTCCCTGGTGGACACACAAAGCTGAGCCCCCAAGAGAGCTTCCTGACATTGAAAACAAAGATAAACTGTGAGGCTATAAGGACCTGCTGAAAGACGTTGGATATCCACCACCTAGGGGACAAAGGGGAGTTCATGAAAAGTGGATCTTCTTGGCTCACAAGGCAAGAGTAGCTGGAAACTGACTGTAGGCGAAAAAGCTGCTTAGACAGAGGGTGTGTCTACACTGCAATTAAAAACCTACAGCTGGCCTGTGTTTGCTGACTGAGGCTTGCGGGGCTTGGGCTAACGGGCTGTTTAACAGCAGTGTAGACGTTGGGGCTCAGCTCTGGGACCCTCCCACCTCACAGAGGTCTAGAGCCCAGGCTCCACCCCAAACACAAATGTCCACCACAATGAAACAGCGCTTTAGCCTGAGCCCCAGGAGTTCGAGTCAGCTGGCACAGGCCAGCCGTGGGCGTCTAACTGCAGTATAGGCAGACCCAAAGGTTGTAACTTGCTGAAATGACGTTTTAGTCACTCGAAAGTGTGTTTGGTTCGGTTTTACTTGTAACCATGCCCATCTCTTCTGTGGTTACCTATCATTCAAATACCTCTTCTTTGTTAAACTCATTTTTGTTTTCTTACAAAACCCTCTCAGTGCTGTGTATTGAACGGAAGGGTAAAATGCTCCCCCCAACTAACAGACCAGGGTGTGTGCTGTCTCTACGGAGGCAGCAAGCATGATAACTTCTTTGAGGGTTCAGTGAGAGGGACTGGACCCTGCAGGGGAGATGGGTGGGGGGAGACTTGGGACTGGAAGGGCTGGTGGAAGCCAGGGTGCTGTCCTTGTGCTGCGAGCAGGCTGCTGTGCAGGGCTCTGAACCAGAGCAGCACAGCACAGAAGCACCCGGGGTTACTTGGCAGGCAGTGGCACCCCGCCCCCCACTGGTCTGGGTGAATCCCAAAGCGTCACATCCATTAGAAATATTATGACAGTTACCTGTAGTTGGGAAGCCAGGAAATCCTTTCCCCAGTACACACGGACAACCGATTTCCTCCATGTGTCTAAAAGTTCAGGGACGTCCCAGCCAGGCAATGTATTTTTCCAACTTCTCTCTCTCTTTTTCTCTCTGGGTTGTGTTATCATTTGCTAAATACGTCTTGGCTTGCTATTTCGCTTATGCTGCATGGTAAATGCCTTTCTGTGTCGTCCCCAGCTGGGAATTCCATGCATAAATCACTGCTGTACAAATGCTCTTTGTGCGTGTGACACTTTTGGCAGAGAAAGCGAGTTGAGTTCCGCGCAATGCAAAGGGGACTGTGGTAAGAATGGAGCTGAAATGCAATGAGAGAGACGGCGAGAGAGAGAGCGGATGGAGCCTTGATGCGCATTACTTTATACCCTCCCAGACTCCTCTGCCTAATATTAGCTTGAAGCCAAATTACTACCTATTTAGACAGTTAGCATCAGTCACAAAATCTGCCTTTCCTCAAGCTCCTAAAACCATGCACTGAAGGGATGCAGTTTCAGTGCAGACAAGACCTAGTAGCCACCATGTATAAAGGAAATGAATCTCCATTAAAAGAATTGTATTATGCAGCTCCATTAAACTATTTAATGACCATTTCAAAGCTAAACCACTGCCACTGATTGGAGAGAACGTAAGCATGTCACACATCTTACCATGTCAGCCAGGCAGCTATCAGGCTATGGGGCGGGAGGGAATATGCAGGCCCTTTGTCACTGTACCATATGTCTCAGCTAAGGTTTTCAAAAGTGGTTAGTGGTTTAGCCTGCCTCCATTTTTTGGGTGCCCAATTTGAAGATCGGGGTATTAAATGGGGTTTAGAGAGTGGGGGCTCTGTGCACTTTGAAAATCAGGCCCCTTTACGGTGTTTCCGATTGGTTACCCAAACATTGAGGCATCTAAAATCACTCATCGCTTTCGAAAATCTTGGCCATCTGGCTTTCCATATAGATGTGTTAAATGGCCTGTTAGTGTTTCCCTCATCCCCAGGGTTCTGTAAGAAAATGTTACTGGTTCAGAAGCACCATGTATGAGGCTGAAGGCTGGGACTCCTTCGTATCTGGGTTTTATTGAAACTGGCATATGCTGCAGAGTTGAAAAACTGTGGGCTTGGGAGGAACGGTCCAAAAGGACAGTGATAGCAGAATGCTGATTGACTACATTCAATTAAGAAGTAGTAATGTGACTTCTGCTTTCCTGTGGGTAGAAATAAGGCATCTTGTCAGCAACCATCTGCAGCAGGAGGGGAAGGAGAACCCAGTATTGCTTTAGAATAATGGAATGCGTGACCTTACCTTGGACTGGCCTTTGGGTCCAGGTGGTGGTGGGGAGATCCCTCAGGATGCTTCTGCAATAAACCCACATTCCAGGCTTGCTTAACTTGGTTACTTTTTTACACCAGTGGAAGATGTGCCTAAGCCAAGATGGCAGGATTGAACTCCAGCTGTACAGACTGAGTGCTTGCTACAGGTGCACATATCCTTTGCTTTCAGCAAAACAAAGATCTGAATGGATATGGGATGCCCATCGTCCATGCAGAACGAAAGCCCTACACCTTCTATGACACACTTGAAAGTTGCACTTGTTTAGGGGAGGGATGGGAAATCAGATGCTATGGGTGTGATAACAAAGGTGCTCCGGACTGGTCTAATTTTGGCTCCCACTAAAATCAAATTAATTCAGTGGGAGTTAAGCCAATCCTGAGTACATTTGATAATTGCAGCCCCTTGTGTATTTCTACCCCCCATGTGTGTGTGGCCACCAAAGACTGGCTCATAGAAACACAACCTTGAGCTTTTGGCGAAGTGCAGGGTGAGTACTTGACTTTAATAATATGCTGAGGTTAATTAAACCTTTCTGGATTTAGTTTGGGGATTTTGTTTACAGACAGGATTTGTTGTTGGTATCTGAGCAACTGTTCCCTCACCACCCTTGCCCTGACCCAAAGACTAGACTGAGATAAAACCCCTCAGTTTGTCACGCAATTCTTCATTCTGCAACAACAGCGTGTACTTCTTTCCTTCTCAATTCCCCATGTGGCTGCTATCAACATAGCTTTCCTCTGGCCACAGGAAAGCTGAATCAATGTCTCTTCGCCATTATATGTCTGCTCCAGTCTCCTCACAGCCCACTCCGTATCACACTATTTCACTGGTAGTTTTGCCTGCGGGACTGGACCTTTCTGAGCATCTGACTCTAAGCTTGGTTCTTTGTGGTCTTGTTTCCCAGAAACCATACAAAGTTTGCCTCATTTTTGGTTTCACTGCAAACTCAAAACTCAGCCAGGGCACGGAAGGTTTGTGGAACTTTGAGGTTCACATAGGTTCTAGGTGAAACCTGGTAAAATTCCATTTTTTGTCTCTGCTTTGAGTTTTTAGGATTGTTTTTGACCCCAAAATGCAGAACATAACTCTAGGAGTGAGGAAACTCTTACAAACCAAAGCCAAAAGGAACTGAATTTGCAGGAGTTGTTTGGGAACCAAGTTTTGAGTAGTTCCTCTCCCCACACACCACCCGTCTGGTTCTTGCACTGCATAAAAGTCAGTTGAAGTTAGCATCATTTTCTCAGCTAGTTGTTCCTTGGCTGATGTAAAATAGACTACACATGTAGGCAAAAATGGCTTAGACAGTAATGTCTTCTTCAGCATCCTTGTTCATTCTCAAGACTATGCTGAGCACTAATTACCATAGATCTTGTTTTGTTCTTCCAGGCAATCAATATCTATTCTTTCTGGAATGACAGTTTGAAAGCAAACAAAGAACCCCAGGCCAGATATATGGAAAGCAAGGGGATGTCACTATCATGGTGGGTAACAGAAGACTTTCATTCTATAGGATGACATTTCTTGAGGTTTCTCATCTGCAACGTATTCCTGGGAGGTTTGTCAGTCTGCAGCAGGGCCTGTGCTTTCCTCCCACTTTGTGAGTGCATTCTGGAGGCCTGAATTCTTTTGATTGACAATGACAGATAGCCTTATCAGAGCTCTTTCCCATTACAACCCTCTGATTGGCTACGCTGAGCCCTTGTATGGGTAGAAAATTCTTCTCTGTAGAAAGAAACAATTATAAAGCATTTTAAGAACAACCAGCTGAGTGCTTTTCACAGCTGGCAGTTCTTGTTTATGACAAGTAACAAAAAAAAAAAAAGGCAAGTTTATTTTGAAAGGGCACTTAGTGCCCATGAGAAGTCAGGTTCTGTAGGTAACAGGCTGATGTGCAGAAAACAATTGAATACTCAGGCTCCCAAGTGGAATTAATTTGGAGCTTGCAGTAGGGTCTGATCTCAGGTAGGCATATGTTTCTTTGGCTCTGGCACAATTAGCTGTTGCCCAAGTGAGTAGCAGCCTGTGACTTTATTTTAGAAGACACACGCTGGTAAAAAAAACCAAAAAAACAACCTTTCAGTTCTCTAAGAGCACATCAGGCCATTAGGACTCTATAAGAAAATTGTTTCCTTGGTGCCAGAGTCTGGTTCATCAGGGCAGACTGTAGCTACTCCTAAGTCACTTAGAGGCTTTGGAAACTTCCACCCTAGGTCTATTTTTTATGCTTGTCACAGGTAGTGCATTCTGGATCACGCCGTTCACCCCTGCTCTGGCACCTTTATGCTGGGTAAAGATCTTGAGTGCTGTAAAGAGACCCTAAAAGCCCTGTATCTGGCCAGGGCCGGATTTGCTTAGCACAGGCATTGTGCAAGGCCATCTTGGGGGCATGCTGGGGATGAGGCTGGGGGTGAAGGGCATGTTGGGAGTGAAGCTTCAGCATATCTGTAGGCAGCTAGGGACAGGCTGTCACAGCCTAGATAGGTCCACAGGGATATAAAGGTTGCATAAGGCCTGCTTCAGTCTCTGGGGCAGCCTTAAAACCAACTTAGCCCCACCACCTTTCCCTTGATCAGTGAGTTCTCTGCTGCACCTCTAAGAAGCAGAGGACAGAATCTTCTCTCTGACTTTATTCTGTGGTCATTGGCAAGACAGCACAATATCCAGTCAACCTCACAGAGCGTGTAATAAATACTGCACAACGTTACACATCATCATTCCTATGCATATGTATATGCTTTGTTATCATGCATCCTAGAATGGAGAAGGCAGTTGCATTGGCAAAGCTCAGCATTAATCAAACATGTCACAATGATTCCTCTCTCATTAGGGAAGGTTGCAACCCATGTGTGGAGCTGGTGGATACATCTCAGTCACCTTGCAATTCTGTCTTGGGACTCAAAGAACTAAACCTCCTGTGGCTTCATACAGAGCTATACCCAGAAGCACTTCTTTTCAGCTGCAGTTTTCCTTAAGCTTATTATTGGAAGAAATGTCAGAGCCTTTGAATTTTGATAGTTTGCATCGTCTCCCTTTTTTTTGTTGCTTGTTTCTCAGTTGGGTAAGTTCTTCAATCCCTGTTCAGTCACTTGTGCTTTGTTTAAGCCTTTTCAAATGTTGCTATATCAAACACTTCCAGATGAATCATCCAACAAATTATGGGCAGCCGCAGGCAAAGCGGGAGATTACTCTGCAGGGTAGAGAAACAAATTTCTCAGTTTTGTTGTTTACTTTTCTGCTTGGGATGTTGCTCATATTTCAATGGCAGGGCAATTCTGAACTGTTTGTAGCTTATGTCTAACTTATGTTTTTTCACTCTATTCCAAGGATAGTTGATGTCCATCCACAGCAAGATCAGACATCTAATTTTAAAAGGCTAATATGCTGCTTATGTTCCTTTAATGGATACCTGTCATAACTAGAAAGGGAAGGTAACAACCTTCCTACATACAATACTATAAAATCCCTCCTGGCCAGAGGCACCAAAATCCTTTTACCTATAAAGGGTTAAGAAGCTCAGGTAACCTGGCTGACCCTGACCCAAAGGACCAATAAGGGGACAAGATACTTTCAAATCTTGGTGGGGGGGGGGAAGGCTTTTGTTTGTGTGCTCTTTTTTGGGGTGTGTGTTTGCTCTTAGGACTAAGTGGGACCGGACATCAATCCATGTTCTCCAAATCTTTCTGCACAAGTCTCTCATATTTCAAACTTGTAAGTAACAGCCAGGCAAGGCGTATTAGTTTTATCTTTGTTTTCTCAACTTGTAAATGTTCCTTTTGCTAGAGGGTTTACCTCTGGTTGCTGTAACTTTGAACCTAAGGCTAGAGGGGTTTCCTCTGGGCTCTTTGAATCTGATTACCCTGTAAAGTTATTTTCCGTCCTGAGTTTACAGAGATAATTTTTCCCTTTTTCTTTTAATAAAATTCTTCTTTTAAGAACCTAATTGATTTTTCATTTTTTAAGATCCAAGGTTTTGGATCTGTGTTCACCAGGACTAATTGATGAGGGAATATTCTCAAGCCTACTCAGGAAAGGGGGGTTAGGGACTTGGGAGATATTTGGGGAAAGGCAGAGTTCCAAGTGGATCTCCATAAATATTTGGTTAAAACGCTTGGTGGTGGCAGCATATTTTTAACCTAAGCTGGTAAAACTAAGCGTAAGGGGTCTTTCATGCGGGTCCCCACATCTGTACCCTAAAGTTCAGAGTGGGGAGGGAACCTTGACAAGTAAATTCTTCAATCCTTGTTCAGTCACTTGTGCTTTGTTTAAGCCTTTTCAAATGTTGCTATATCAAACACTTCCAGATGAATCATCCAACAAATTATGGACAGCCCCAGGCAAAGAGGGAGATTACTCTGCAGGGTAGAGAAACAAATTTCTCAGTTTTGTTGTTTACTCTTCTGCTTGGGATGTTGCTCATATTTCAATGGCAGGGCAATTCTGACCTGTTTGTAGCTTATGTCTAACTTATGTTTTTTCACTCTATTCCAAGGATAGTTGATATCCATCCACAGGAAGGTCAGACATCTAATTTTAAAAGGCTAATATGCTGCTTATGCTCCTTTTACAGATAACATCTGTAGCTTCCATGTAATGATCTTAGCAATAAAGGAAGGATCCTACAAACCCCGGCTTCCACTGGAAGACAGAGTGAGTCAGCAGGCGCTGATAGTAACTGCAAGGGCAGGGTGAAGCCATGTGGGCCTGCACCCTATCCCCAAAGCACCCCTCAAGCTCAGGTGCTTCCAGCACCATCTAATTGACTTTCCTTTCAAACCCCTCTGTCTGTTTCCCTACACATACGCTTTCATACCAAACCTGCGTCTTTGCTGTAGGATAGGCCAAGCGGAAGGAGGTAGCAACATTTATCATGAGTTGGCTGCGGGACAGCGGGACAGATGGTAACTAGAAAAAGTGGCTGATAAGATGTACACACCCACCATGACCTCAGACATTTTACTTTGTCTTTGCTTGTTTGTCGTCTTGTCTGTTTGGACTGTAAACTCTTCAGGGCAGGTTTCACCACATTCTAGGCACTACTTCAGTCTAAATAAATGAATATAAATAATAATTAATAATTCATTTGCACTTTGCTCTCAGACAGGACTTCACATTTGAGAGTGGTCATAATAGGAGGAAGGAAAGAGAGAAAGAACTTGACACTGGAAAGAAAAGAAGCATAGTTCAGCTGGGCTTCTCAGCTCTTTAAGCCCGTAAATTAGTTCAAAAACTGACTTCAGTCAGTGGAAGACACACACTAATAAAGAGCTTCCATACATCTAAGAAGAGAATTGGGCTCTTTGGACTCTTTGAGAGAAGCTTACAGACAGTTAAGCATGTGTTAAAGTCAGGGTCTCTAAACACCATCTTCTCCAGTTTCCTAGGAAGTTTGTTGAATCCCTCGTGGACCATTTCATTTCTGTGTTCCATTTAATAATAAAATGAGGATGAAAAAGCCACTTTGAGCATCATCATTTCATGGATGGTCCAAGGAGACTATGGTTGGAGAAGAAATGGATAATAACTTTGTTCTTCTCTCAACATAGATGTATGTAAAGAAATGCAGGGCACCTGATTTTAGAGGATCTGTTCCAAAGATACTGAAATAGGCCTTGGAGAACAATGACTCCAGGGAAAAAGCCCTGAGGGTCAGTGCTTCAGGAAGATTTGGGCCTCCAGAGAGAGAGCCCTTGAAGGCAGCACTCTGTAGCAGAGCAGGAACAAGGTTTGCAGAGCCTAGGGGGGAGGCGAAGGGCGGAGGAGTTAGTTTCTTTGCATTTAGTATGGACTTTGAGCCCTAGAAGTGGCCCTGTCACCAGAAGGAGTGGACCACCAGCAGGATTGAATAGCATTTGGTGCCAATGATGGAGGAGAAGGCTCTGGAACAGCAAACCCAACCACGAGGGTGCACCAGCTGGTGAGCTGCTCTTCTGCATGCTTGTAAAATTTTTTTTGTCTAGAATAGAGAAACCCCTGAAATGCAAATACAAATAGTTTTTGTTGGCTTTGAGCATGGAATAGTGTGTGTGTGTGTGTGTGTGTGTGTGTAAACAGGAGAGTTTTGTATCGAAAGTGGCTGTTAGTTGTTCTTGTGTGACTCACAAGTAGGTTTTTACTTCCAATTTGACATTTGTAAATCAACACACTGTAACACTATCACATCACTGTCCATATTAAACAGAATTGACCATGGGCCCACCAGAAATTACAGGCCAAACTTCTCAAAAGTGGCCACTGGTTTTTGGTCTCTCTCTTTTTGAGAGGCCAATTTAAGATACCTTGGGCCTGATTTTTTTCCCCAGAGGTGTTGAGCTTGTAGTTTCTTTTGACTTCAGATCAATGTGTGGGTTCTCAGCACCTCTAGACATCAGTCCCACATTGGGTGGCCAAACAATGAATCACTCCAAGTTATTGGCCATTTATAGACATATGGCTGGTGGATGTTTTGGAGCATGGATTCGGGGTGTGTATGTGACAGATATGGCAATATCCTGGACAAACTTTATTGAATGAAGCATTTTAGGAGCACATTGTATTAAAATGCAAATGTTTATCTGCTATTGTGGGATTGTATGTAACTTGGCTAGGAGATATGACCAATGTAAACCTTGGGAAGTGTTATGAGCTCCGTAAGGCAATTCCTGCCCCAGTAACAAGATTAAAAGAACATTCAATCTGGGAGGCTAAACACTAAAAGCAAGAAATTTTGCAGTTATACCATGTGTCTTCCAAGGCCTAGGCACAATGGCCAACCTCTTAATGTGCTTGGTTTTTCAGTGTGCTCTTCTAAGCATTTGTAACACATTTGCCAAGAGTGTTTTGCCCCCCCTCTAGTGAACGGACATTGCAAAGAGATAAGTCTGCTACTGCTTTCAGGCTAATGGACTTGGTTCTTTAAACAAAACAGCAGAAACTGTTAGGCTCACTGACAGGCATATGTCACTAGAATATCCTTGTTTTTATGGTATTATGTCCCAATCTTAACATAGCGTTGGACTGAAGAATCCTCTTCATCTTGGAGATGTTGCTAGGTCTCCTGGGAATTTATCAATCAATGCAAATAGCCATAGTTTTTGCTTTCTGATATGTGGTGCTCTGGGGAGACTGCCCCTTAGGGCTCTGTGTGCACAACAGGGGACATGGATGAAGGGTCCTTATTTTCAGCAAGGTTGGTAACAAAATTGCCTGTATGTAAATGGTTTTCTGCTATCTAATCATTAAGTGTGTATTTTTTCCATGCTGTTTTGTGTAAGTAACAGACGGCTGTCCTGGATGTTGCCCAGTAATGTAGCCCACATAGCTTGGAACTATAGCCATAGTCAATGCTCCTGTTTTCAGTGTCACAACAGCTTGATGGAAAAAATGATTATAAGTGATGTGCTTCAGAATTAGTGCAGGCGTCAGTCGTAAAATGAATAATGTTTCTCTCTCTTGGCTTTCATTTGTTCTTCTCAAAGAGAAGGCCGTATTACATGAGTTACTTTGTGCTAAAAGACATTGGGGATAAGAATGGGTCAGTCCATCATTAAGGGGATGTAGCATTCCAGTTCCTTTAGGAAACAACAAAGAGATTTTAGTTAAACAGGAATTCAGTGCACTATGGGTACATGAACACACAGCACCCTTGTGACTCTACTGACACATCTTTACCAGCGTGATATAAAGGCATATGTATTACAGGGCCATCACCGTGGCCCCAGCTCCTGGAGATGTGGTTACATCTGAGCTGTCATTTTAAGAAAAGAAAAGGGTAAGTATCTAGCCTCCTGGTTCTGGAGAGAAGCTGAAAAACATGAACTGCATGTAACTGAAGCAGCAATATTACATACCTGAATCTGCAGAGAGCCTGAAACAACAGATCTGGGAGAAGTGAACTGCCCCATCTCAGTGTGGGGGTTAACTCCGAAGCCCCCAAGAATGTTGGTAGGTGAAGCTGTTAGGGGCAGGGACGTCTTTTTGTTCTGTATTTGTACCGCACCTAGTATAAGGGGTCCTGGTCCATGACTGGGGCTCCCAGGCACTACCACAATACAAATAATTAGGGTTACCATCCGTCCGGGTTTCCCCGGACATGTCCGGCTTTTTCAGCGTTAAATGGCCGTCTGGGGGGGATTTCTAATCAAGTAGAAATGTCCGGGATTTCCCCCTTCCCCTTATGCGGAGTGCAGCGCGGCTAATTGGACGCCTGGCCTGATTGAAAGCCGCTCGCAGCCACTAAGGCCTCTAGCAGCCAGAGTCCCTCCCCCTCCCCCGCTTCCTCCTCCCCCAGAGAGCAGCGTGGCTGTGTTTGATTCCACGTGGAGCCTGCATTTCTCCCTCTGCCGGGTGAGCGGGGGGAGCAGGGCAGGCGGGGCGGGGGGGTGCAGAGGCTGCAGGGGTAGGGGGGTGCAGGGGGCACAGAGGCTGCAGGGGCGGGGGGGTGCAGAGGCTGCAGGGCGAGTGGGGAGCAGGGGGCACAGAGGCTGCAGGGGCGGGGGGGTGCAGAGGCTGCAGGGCGAGTGGGGAGCAGGGGGCACAGAGGCTGCAGGGGCGGGGGGGGTGCAGAGGCTGCAGGGCGAGTGGGGAGCAGGGGGCACAGAGGCTGCAGGGGCGGGGGGTGCAGAGGCTGCAGGGTGAGTGGGGAGCAGGGGGCACAGAGGCTGCAGGGGCGGGGGGGTGCAGAGGCTGCAGGGCGAGTGGGGAGCAGGGGGCACAGAGGCTGCAGGGGGGGTGCAGAGGCTGCAGGGCGAGTGGGGAGCAGGGGGCACAGAGGCTGCAGGGGGGGTGCAGAGGCTGCAGGGCGAGTGGGGAGCAGGGGGCACAGAGGCTGCAGGGGCGGGGGAGTGCAGAGGCTGCAGGGCAAGTGGGGAGCGGGGGAACAGAGGCTGCAGGGGTGGGGGGGTGCAGAGGCTGCAGGGCGAGTGGGGAGCAGGAGGCACAGAGCTGCAGGGGCGGGGGGGTGCAGAGGCTGCAGGGCGAGTGGGGAGCAGGGGGCACAGAGGCTGCAGGGGCGGGGGGTGCAGAGGCTGCAGGGCGAGTGGGGAACAGGGGGCACAGAGGCTGCAGGGGCGGGGGGGTGCAGAGGCTGCAGGGCGAGTGGGGAGCAGGGGGCACAGAGGCTGCAGGGGCGGGGGGTGCAGAGGCTGCAGGGCGAGTGGGGAACAGGGGGCACAGAGGCTGCAGGGGCGGGGGGGTGCAGAGGCTGCAGGGCGAGTGGGGAGCAGGGGGCACAGAGGCTGCAGGGGGAGTGCAGAGGCTGCAGGGCAAGTGGGGAGCAGGGGGCACAGAGGCTGCAGGGGCGGGGGGGTGCAGAGGCTGCAGGGCGAGTGGGGAGCAGGGGGCACAGAGGCTGCAGGGGCGGGGGGGTGCAGAGGCTGCAGGGCAAGTGGGGAGCAGGGGGAACAGAGGCTGCAGGGGTGGGGGGGTGCAGAGGCTGCAGGGCGAGTGGAGAGCAGGAGGCACAGAGCTGCAGGGGCGGGGGGGGTGCAGAGGCTGCAGGGCGAGTGGGGAGCAGGGGGCACAGAGGCTGCAGGGGTGGGGGGGTGCAGAGGCTGCAGGGCAAGTGGGGAGCAGGGGGCACAGAGGCTGCAGGGGCGGGGGGTGCAGAGGCTGCAGGGCGAGTGGGGAGCAGGGGGCACAGAGGCTGCAGGGGCGGGGGGGTGCAGAGGCTGCAGGGCGAGTGGGGAGCAGGGGGCACAGAGGCTGCAGGGGCGGGGGGGTGCAGAGGCTGCAGGGCAAGTGGGGAGCAGGGGGAACAGAGGCTGCAGGGGGGGTGCAGAGGCTGCAGGGCAAGTGGGGAGCAGGGGGCACAGAGGCTGCAGGGGCGGGGGGGTGCAGAGGCTGCAGGGCAAGTGGGGAGCAGGGGGCACAGAGGCTGCAGGGGCGGGGGGGTGCAGAGGCTGCAGGGCAAGTGGGGAGCAGGGGGAACAGAGGCTGCAGGGGTGGGGGGGTGCAGAGGCTGCAGGGCGAGTGGGGAGCAGGAGGCACAGAGCTGCAGGGGCGGGGGGGTGCAGAGGCTGCAGGGCGAGTGGGGAGCAGGGGGCACAGAGGCTGCAGGGGCGGGGGGGTGCAGAGGCTGCAGGGTGAGGAAGAGCAGGGGGCACAGAGGCTGCAGGGGGGGTGCAGAGGCTGCAGGGCAAGTGGGGAGCAGGGGGAACAGAGGCTGCAAGGGTGGGGGGGTGCAGAGGCTGCAGGGCGAGTGGGGAGCAGGGGGCACAGAGGCTGCAGGGGCGAGGGGGTGCAGAGGCTGCAGGGCAAGTGGGGAGCAGGGGGAACAGAGGCTGCAGGGGTGGGGGGGTGCAGAGGCTGCAGGGCGAGTGGGGAGCAGGAGGCACAGAGCTGCAGGGGCGGGGGGGTGCAGAGGCTGCAGGGCGAGTGGGGAGCAGGGGGCACAGAGGCTGCAGGGGCGGGGGGGTGCAGAGGCTGCAGGGTGAGGAAGAGCAGGGCAGGCAAGGGCATAGGGGCTGCGGGGCGAGTGGGGAGCAGGGAAGCACTTAGCAACCCCCAACCAAGATCAGAGCGGGAGGGAAGAGGGGGAATACGGAGTGCTCAGAGGAGGGGGCAGAGTTGGGGCAGGGACTTTGGGGAAGGGGTTGGAATGGGGGCAGAGAAGGGGTGGGGTTGGGGCATGGCCGGGGGTGGGGAAGGGGCGGAGTTGGGGCGGGGGCGGGACCGGGGCCCTGTGGAGTGTCCGCTTTTTTAAATGTTTGAATATGGTAACCCTAAAATAATTAATAATAATAATTAATAGTGTGTGCAGAGGACCTGGCCCACCTACACAAATACATACACCACACCGGCTGAGCTAAATGCTGAGGGCTCCTCTGCTGCCCCTCCTGTCGGTCTCCTGGTGAGGAGGGGCTGCTGCTGCTCCTGGAGATGAGGCAGAGGCCGGCTGCTGCCACTACTGGCAGGAAGAAGCAGGAACCTTCCTACTGCACCCACCTCTCCAGTAGGAGTGGGGTCATGGTTCAGGGTTGGGATCATAGTGAGCCCTGTGTCTTGGTATGTCTGGGCAATGGGATTGCGTTAATTTGGGCGTGATGCTTGTACTCCATCAAACCTTTGCTATTGAAAAGAAATCACATGGCCCATAAACACCCAGAGCTTGAGATTCCTTGAGCAATTAAAGATCTCTGGCCAAAATTCAGCTGGCAGTTACACAGGTGTAACTCTGGAGTGACTCCACTGAAATCAAGTGCATATTAAACTCCCTTCATCGAAGACCTGATTGAAAACCCACTGAAGTCAACAGGAGTCTTTCAAGGGGCGTTGGATAAGGCTCTGGAAGGAGAGCTAACAGTCTTAGTAGACATCCCAGTGTTTCTCTACTGTTTTTTTTTTTTTACCATTCAGGAAGGGTAGGGATCGGTGTCACAGGCCAAATCTAAACACACAAGTTGCACTACTTTAAGGAAATCGATACAACAATTGCACCAGTTTAACTAAACATGTCATTTATGTGTGTAGACAAGGCCACTGGAGCTAGCCCTCCTTTCTGACAGTGCCTCCAGGGCTGGTTTGCACGTGAATGGGACAAATACTCAGAGGGAGGGTGCGGCATTTCAGTTCCTCTCCTTGGCTTACTATTTCCTTCAATGGAAGCCAAATCTAGAGCTGCTGTCTGTGCCAGGCTGCTAGTCATTGCTCAGGCCGTGTTTCAGTCTGGCTTTTGTGGAAAGCTGCCTGCAAGTGATTGAGGAAGGGTTCCTGGCACTACCGGGAGAGGCTAGGCACAGTCTATCCTGTGCAGTTCTAGGAGAAAGGGGTGCACTGAGAAATGCTGAACCTCTTCGAGCACATTGTAAGATCAAACCCAGAATATATGGCTACCACTTTTACCTGCTTTGGGCATAGCTCTGTGCCTGGAATATGGATCCAGAACAATTCCATTGTTTACCATTTAAACATGAGCTATAGAGTACTTCAGCTGCCAATTTCCTGGGGAAAAGGCTGCAACACTCATCTATTACCTATGCTGCAACCTCCCCCGACTCTTAGGCCACATATACAAGATTGAGCAATTCTTTTCCAGTAATTGGACTTTGTTTTGGGCTATGTTAAGTTTTTGTTTTGTGATTTAATAGTCTATTAACTATTTTGCCTCCATTCACAAAGTGAAGATAAACCAGCTATTTGCAAGCAGGGCTCCAGCTAGGTCTGAAAAGGCACAAAAACCATAAAGCACTGGGGTTTTTATTAATAGGAAATGAATCCTAGCTGAGGCATCTAAACCAAGAAGAAATGGTAACAGGTTGCTGTAAAATGTTTCTCCTGTGGGCGGTGCAGCTAGGTTTGTGTTGTCTGATTTGCTCTAGCTGGTCAGGCTTCTAGGCTGTAAAAACTGATCTGCCACAATGATTGTCTGAAGAAAGAGTTAATCCTGAATCCATGCCCAGTTTACCCTATTGGGGATGGGGACCCTTCCTCCCATCTGATGAGCAGGTCACAATCAGGCTTATGCAGCCTAGCGTGTTTCAGCAGCACTTTGCTGTTCACTTGGGGCCCAGAGTGTCCTTGAAGTCATTGGAGTTTTTTCCATTGACTGGATCAGGCTTTTGTTGGAACCGTTGTTGGGTTGGTCTTTCTCCATGCTGTATGGATTTGCTGCAGTGCCCATTAATGCTCTGACAGGCAACGCAACCCAAATATGACACTTGGCAATAGCACACCTCCGATCATGCAAGCATGGACTTTGAGACCACAAGCAGAGATCACAATACTGGCACTTGTCAAGGTGCGGGGTGGGCCCTGGCAACAGGGTAAAATTAGCTTCCCTGTGTCAGAAGACAGAAAGCCTGTGATGGCAGGGCCGGCTCCAGGCACCAGCTTAACAAGCAGGCGGCCAAGGGAGAGGGACGGCACCAGCGGCAATTTGGGGGTGGCAGGTCCCTCACTCCCTCTAGGAGCGAAGGACCTGCCGCTGAACTGCCGCCACCGATCGCGGCTTTTTTTTTTTTTTTTTTTTTGCGCTTGGGGCGGCAGAAATACTGGAGCCGGCCGTGGTGATGGAACGGCATTGCTATCTCTTCCTCGGTTTCAAATGCACCAGGAACTACACTGTTGCTCTTAGGTGTTATCTTATTAAATTCAATTCAGATAAATGATGGCCTCTTGGACATTTTCTCTGTATGTGTATTTTTTCCCCCCTTCCTCTACTTTGTTTCCTGCCCTGAGCAATGAAATAATGAAGCTGGTCAGAAGTTCGCCGTGGATTTATTTCTTTTGGATATAAGAGATAGTTGGCTCAAGTAGTAAAATATATATATAATGCGACCCAATGTAACACAAATTCAGATATAACGCGGTAAAGCAGTGCTCTGGGGGGGGGGATGGGGAGGAGGGGGCTGCGCACTCTGGTGGATCAAAGAAAGTTCGATATAACGCGGTTTCACCTATAACGCAGTAAGATTTTTTGGCTCCCGAGGACAGCGTTATATCGAGGTAGAGGTGTAACAGCCATGCTGCAAGTGACCTAAAAAGCTCTAGCACTTGCCAGACTTATCCCTGTCATGCTGGGTGACCAGTCTGAATTCATTCCCTGGTGTGGTGCAGGGTAGCAGTGGAAACAGTCCAAGACAGGCCCCGTCTTAGTTTCTACTTATCCCTCTGCTCTGACCCCCAACTTTTTCTGCTTCCAAATGCCAAAAAGGAATTTATTTACTTTTGAGCAAATAATCTAAATATCCAGTGAAGTGATCTGAAGGTCCCGGAAAAATTACAAATGGGATTTGGATGTTGGAATCTGGTTCTTTGAAATATGTGAAAGGGGAGATGCCATTTGCAGTATTTCTCTTTTAGTCAGTAGTGCTAAGTAAAGATGGTTCTGAGTTCCTGGATCTGAAATTCCCTAAGGCTCAAATGAGTATGGTCTGTTGTTTGGGTCAGATCCACCTTGCAGGGATCGTCCCAGGCTTAGAATGCTGGATCCAGATTTCCCCAAAGTTCAGGTAGATTTGTATCTGGGAATCTAGTTCAATTCACCTTTTAGAGATGAGCCTCAGCCATAAAATTTGGATCTAGGCCCAGGACCAACCTTTCCGAAGTTTGAGTACGAGGGGGACAATATGGCAGCTGAGTTTGTCTCCAGCTCTAAGCACTGTTTGTTTCTCCCGTGTCTCTGTTCTTCCTGTAAGTGAGATATGAAATCAAACAGACAATATGCAAATATATTTGATTTTATGCAGTCTTGAAAATGCTAATTTACAGTGGTGAGATTCTGAAACTGACATCAAGGTTACACGCAGCCAGCCTGTGGCTATTGTTGAAAACTCTTGGATGAAGCAGAGGATTGGCTTGATGCAGCCATTCCTTTTTCTTTACAAAAAGGTTCAAAGAGAAAATATCTTTGCATATTTTAAAGGGGTGAAGAGAAGGGAGGACTGAAGTGGTTGCAAAAGCACCAGTGGATGTCCATTCGCTGTGGGATTCAAAGAACTGTACAGCGTTTCCCCATTTTCAGCAGCCAAAAAACCTCTGTAAAATTAGCTTTATTGCAACGAGACTTTAGAGCCACTAACTGTGCATGGGGAGAAGAGATTAAAATTGAGAAGCAGCTCCCTCTTTTATCTGAGGAACTGACGGAAAGATGACAAAACGTTTGTTGGAATGATAGAGATCAAATGTTCTAATTCATGTCATGTTTCATAGTGCTAATTTATACATATTTGTTTCTATACCAAGCTGGCAAGTTTCAAGGAAAGATCTGCCAGGGATCAGGAAAAAAGTCTGTAGATCCTTTGAAACTAATAGCATGTATTTGTAAAGTTATTTGGTGTTGATAGCTTAAGCAGAATCATGTCTCTCAGAGACAGTAACAGGCTGCTAGGCCATGTAAGAGGCAGTATGGCCAGAGGGTAGGGCACTCGACTTGGCCTTTGGAGTCCAGCGTTCTATTCTAAGTTCTGCTACTGGGTGACCTTGGCAAAGTCAGCTCACTTCTCTGTGCCTCCATTTTGCCATCTGTAAATCAGAGATACTGGTACTTACCTCCTTTGTAAAGCGCTCTGAGGCTTACAGATGAATAGGTAGCTCTTATGTGGCATTTTTCTAGTTCAATAAACCGTTCCTCCTCTTGCCAGGGCAGGATTGTTCACTGCAGTCTGTTTTATAGCATTTTGGCCAGTTCCCTGTTAAATGTCCCAAGAGATGGTGCCTCTTCCATTTCCCTATTCCACATTCTGATCGATCTCACAGCAAGGAAATCTTTCATGTAATCATAGAATCTCAGGGTTGGAAGAGACCTCAGGAGGTCATCTAGTCCAACCCCCTGCTCAAAGCAGGACCAACACCAACTAAATCATCCCAACCAGGGCTTTGTCAAGCCAGGCCTTAAAAACCTCTAAGGATGGAGATTCCACCACCTCCCGGGGTAACCCATTCCAGTGCTTCACCACCCTCCTAGTGAAATAGTTTTCCCTAATATCCAAACTAGACCTCCCCCACTGCAACTTGAGACCATTGCTCCTTGTTCTGTCATCTGCCACCACTGAGAACAGCCGAGCTCCATCCTCTTTGGAACCCCACTTCAGGTAGCTGAAGGCTGCTGTCAAATCCCCCCTCACTCTTCTCTTCTGCAGACTAAATAAACCCAGTTCCCTCAGCCTCTTCTCATAAGTCATGTGCCCCAGCCCCCTAATCATTTTCGTTGCCCTCCGCTGGACTCTCTCCTATTTGTCCACATCCTTTCGGGGGGGGGGCAATACTGAACACAATACTCCAGTTGTGGCCTCACCAGTGCCAAATAGAGGGGAATACTCACTTCCCTCGATCTGCTGGCAATGCTCCTACTAATGCAGCCCAATATGCCATTAGCCTTCTTGGCAACAAGGGCACACTGCTGACTCATATCCAGCTTCTCATCCACTGTAATCCCCAGGTCCTTTTCTGCAGAACTGCCGCTTAGCCAGTCGGTCCCCAGTCTGTAGCAGTGCATGGGACTTCCTGATAGGCTGAACCTTTTTTCCCTCAATTTCATCTCGTTACTTAGCATTATGCCTCCCATGTACCACCCTTAGGGTCTTCTGCCACTCTTACTTATATTAAGTAGTAATTTACTCTGCCGGGAGTGTCACTGGTTCTAGTAGGACTACTTGCAAAGTAAAATACTCCTCAAAATGAGTAGGAGAAGCTGGATTTTGGTGTGTTTAATCCTTGGGTTGTTTGTAGATGTGCCCATTCAGTCAGTGTTGAGGCTGGCTGTACATATTTAGCTCTTTTAATCTTTCCTCTTAAGTCAGCCCCTCCAGCTCTTTTATCATTTCTGTGGCTCACTTTTATCTTCTTTCCACTACAACCTGAATTTCTCAGTAAGGCTCTTGCCTTCTGGGGTTTTGATCTAAGTGTCAAGAATATGTCACAGCTGAAGCTGGCCAGGGAATGTGCCTGGCCTGCTTTCTATAGGGAGATGATTAATTGCAAGAAGAAAAACACTTACTCTCCAAAGAAAGTAAGTGAGTGTCATGGTAAGAGGCAGGGAAAAAAATAGCTCTGGAGCTAGTAATGGGGAAGTTAACGTAAACGTGATATGGATCTCAAGAGAAACACTGCACGGATGCTAGATCGTTTCAGCAAACTTATGCTATTTGATCTGGGGGATGTGCTGTATCCAATTTACACACTCCTTTCTCTCAGACCTTTTTGCCAATGCATCTCATCTAGTGAATCACGAAATGAGAAGTTCATGTGCAGCACACAACTATCTCCCCCAATGCATGTGCCTGGGGGATGGCAAGGGGACCACAGGTTCATCTTTCTCCATTGTCCCCAGTACATTTAGGCCTGTTGCAGACTCATCGGGCAGCCATTGCTGCCCCAGCTATGCCCCATCCCTGAAATAATGTAGGAGCTTCTATCTGTTTCAGGAGGAAAAAAGAAAAGGTCAATCAGGGGCTTCTAAATGCCAATAAAACCCCAAACAATTATTTATTTGTGAAAGACTATTTATTTGTGACCATTCACACTCTGCCAGATCTTTCCTTCTGTAAAGGGTGTGAATTTGTGTGCCATGTCACCTTGGAACATGAGGGGGTGGATTTGGGAGGAAGAGTGGCAAATCCGCATCCCTCTTCTTCCCCTCTTCCTCCCATGGAAGCCTGGTTATTTTACAGATTGTTGGAGAGAGACTATCCCAAAGGCACAAAGGAAATCTGTGACAGAGCCAGGAATCTAAATTAGGCTTTGAAGGATTAGATTTTTATTGGTGTAAACAGATTTTTTTTTACCATACATGCACAAACGGCTGGAAAAATATTTCCATCGATGATCAGAATTTACAGATCGACAGAGAAAGAAAAATGTTGCTTGAGAACGTATTAATTTGATATAAGGATATTGTGCTGTTGGCAGTTCGTATTTTAATGGTTATAAAGCTTTAACTTTTTTGAATCTACTGTAATCGTCTGAAACCCCCGTAACGTCAACAACTGTAAAAATTTAAATAGATTAAAATAGAGGAAAGATGCTAAAAAGCCCATAACTTGTGAAAATTTAAACAGATAAAAACTGAAAAAATGCTTAAAAATAAACATTGATATCTGTGAAATTATATATATAGAAAAAAAATTAATGATGACAAGCCCAAATATAATCCAGGATCCCCATTGTGTTTTAACCACAAGACAGTCCTCCTCCCATACTGGCACCAACATGTGCTGTACATGGTAATTAATAGCCTGCTTCTGGTCACAGAAGGACTTGGATTCACTTCCTCTTAAACATACATTTGTTGCAAAACTGCATGAAATGAACACAAGTGATGTCTGTGATTTCTGTTATAAAGCTCTACTGCACCATCTGTTTAGTTTGCTTCCTTTTGTGTTTGACCAATTGTAAGTATTTAAATAAGATCATTATATACCCTTTCTTAACAACGGATCATTCAAGATATTTGATCATACTTGTCTCCAGTAATGTTGGACCTAGTCAACAAGTCTCAAAACAGACCTACACCCGTTCTTCTGCACAAACCTTGCACCACGGCTTTTCAGCTCAGGGGTGGGAGGTTTGTATAATTTTTGGTGGAGCCCAGAACGGGGGTCCAAGTCCTGCCCCCCACATCTGCCTAAGGCTCTGGGAGGGAGTTTGGGTGTGGGAGGGGGCTTGGGGTGCAGGCTCTGGGAGAGAGTTTGAGTGAAGGAGGGGGTTTGGGGTGCGGGCTCTGGGAGAGAGTTTGAGTGAAGGAGGGGGTTTGGGGTGCGGGCTCTGGGAGAGAGTTTGAGTGAAGGAGGGGGTTTGGGGTGCGGGCTCTGGGAGAGAGTTTGAGTGAAGGAGGGGGTTTGGGGTGCGGGCTCTGGGAGAGAGTTTGAGTGAAGGAGGGGGTTTGGGGTGCGGGCTCTGGGAGAGAGTTTGAGTGAAGGAGGGGGTTTGGGGTGCAGGCTCTGGGAGAAAGTTTGGGTGTGGGAGGGGGTTTGGGTGTGGGAGGAAGTTTGGGTACAGGAGGTGTGCAGGCTCTGGGAGAGAGTTTGAGTGAAGGAGGGGGTTTGGGGTGCAGGCTCTGGGAGGAAGTTTGGGTACAGGAGACGTGTGGGCTCTGAGAGAGAGTTTGGGTGAAGGAGGGGGTTTGGGGTGCAGGCTCTGGGAGAGAGTTTGGGTGCTGGATGTGGGTTCTGGGCTGGGACAGGGGGTTGGGGTATGGGAGGGAGTGCAGGGCATGGGGCTGGGCCTGGGATGAGGAGTTTGGGGTGCAGCAGGCAGGCTGCCCTGGGGCTAGGGTGGGGGGGCCAGAGAGGAGGACTCCCCCCAGGCCTCTCCCCACTGGCAGCAGCAAGCTCCGGGGGTGGGGAGACCCCCCCCCAGCCTGCTGGCATGACACTCACCCAAGCCCCTCCAGGCTGCTGCTCAGGAGGTCCAGCCAGGTAACCTTGACATTTTACGTCAGTAGTCTTAGCTCCGGGGGGGGGGGGGGGGGGGCGGGGGGAGGTGAAGCAAAAGAAAAACAAACAAACAAAAACAACTGTCATTTTGTCACAAGAAAACTAGCTACAGTATCAAGGTTAAATATGTCTTAAACCTGACTAGTCTGTCTAAAATGATCTGTAATAAAGCCTGTTGATGGCGGAATGAGGTTTAGAACGTCTTGTTAAAGCAAACACAACACTGTGGGCAGCATTCTGATCTGTGTTACCTGGTGCAAATCTGGATGTGACTTCATTGAAGTCACTTGTTTATTCCCTTGACCGAGTCAGAAATATGGAGTCAATTTTTGTTTAGTCAGGGGACATCAATGATTTCACTGGAATTAATGATGATTTATACTGGTATAACTGAGATCAGAACCAAGCCCATTGTACCTATAGCTTGGCAGTTGTAACGTCAATACATAAAAACGGTATTGGCATCGTCACTAGAAATGTTAGATCAGTTACTTGACTCTACCCATGCCACAAAGAACACTAAGAGAGTGTTCCCGTAGAGAACAGGTTGCACTTGAAATGTAAATCAAATTCAATGTTATCTAACTTGTTAGTACAAAGTCTTTGGTGCTGTTTGATAAATAGGCAGCACATGGATCCTTGACATCTGGCCATTTGGGAATTAATAAAATGTGTCATTAACTCAGGCAGCATTTTGAACTGGAAGACATTTAAGGAAGGATATGCAAGAGTGAAGGAACAGTTGTCCTGTGCATACTTCAAGAAAGATTCTGAAACCTTCAGTGACCTTAGACTATAAGTAATCTTGTCATTGGACTTCAAGGTCAAGTGTCTGTAGTTACATAAGGACTTTTCTCTGTTCCTAAAGCTAACACAAGCTCGGTATTGTTGTCACTACTGATCATTTCACTCACATGGCAGAAGCTTTGCTAATTACAGGTCAAGAGACACAGACTACAGTTAAACCTTGGCATAAATCTTGTTTGCAGTTATAGTAAAGCATGTTATATTTTCATTGACCAAGTGAGAAATTTTGAATCCATTTTCTCTAGCGTGGGGAAAACAGGTTCTAAAATGGCTTCGTCTGGTCTACACTGGGGAAAGTATCTTTAACCTGCAATAGCAGAACCCATTTCCAAAACCAGGTTTGGCTCATGCAGCTTTTTCCATTCTGTGGGCAGGACATCTCACTTGGTCAATGAAACAGAGCTGCAAATTAATTAATTACAATCTGTGTCCCCTAGTCTGTGATTAGAAAAGCTTCTGCCAAATTAATAAAGGGTCTGATCCTGCTCCCATTGACATCAATGGCAAAACTCTCATTGACTTCAGTGGGGCAGGGGCAGGCCCCAAAGGCCAGATTTACAAAGGTGCCTAAAGATGCAGATAGGCACCTAGTGGGATTTTCAAAAGCATCTAAATGATCTAGGTACCCAGCTCCCATTGACCTTCAAATCTTCCTATCTAAATAGGCAAGTCCATTTAGATCCTCTGTTTTCTATAAAGATAAAAATAGTGTAGCTAACGGGTCAGAACTCCTAGATTCTTTTCCCAACCTTGCCACTCTCACTGTGTGACATTGGGTGACTGTACAACGGGCTTCTGGGTGCTGTATGATATATAAACTGTAATAGGAATAATTTGCTGACAAATGGTGTTTAAGACTGTAGGCGTTACTCATTGGTATCTCCATGATTGCTCCTTTATGCAAAAGCTTGAGACAAGGGATGAGCTTACACTGTGCCCTTCAGGTTAATGAACTCAGGCTCTGGAGGAAGCAAATTCCAAAGCTGAGGGCCTTCCTTTGGGAATGCCGTGCTCCCAGCCCTATGGTATCCAAATCCGGATAGTGTTAGCAGAAGTACGTCACTTGGCTTTAACCATCATGACATAAGGAGAGAGGCAGTCTCAGCCTGCAGCCTGACTACTACTATAGGAGTTTATAGCTCAATGTCACTACCGTGAATTGCACCTAAAGAGAAATAGGAAGCCAGTGCAGTTTTTGGAGTTCCTCCGTGCCTCATTTTCTTCATCTGTAAAAATTAGTTATCCTACTTCAACAGGGGCTTGTGAGACTTTATAAACTACAGCTTGATACAAAGCCAACTGAAATCAACGGTGAAAAAAACCCCTACCAGTGATGACTAAGATCTTTGGATCATGCCCTTAATCACCGTGTAGCACTTTGAGCTCCTCTGATGAAAGTTATGTAGACATGCAAATCACTGTTCTTGGTAGTTTCTGGATGAGGACTATGAAGTCAACCACAGCGAAGAAGTGATGGAATTGTAGAGACACCTAAACAGACTCAAGTTTTCCAAATGATCCTGACATCTGCTAATGCCGTCCATACCAACCTGCCCCATGAAATCCCCTTTAAACCAATACCTGATCAAATAATGAACCAATTGAAGGAATACAAACCAGGGCTCCACTGCAACATTTCCATCAGATTGTTTTTAAATCAGAAAATGGAGCTTTTCTGAATAATTAGAGAATTCTACTACACTTTATTAATAGCTTTTCTCTTGCTTGAGGTGAACTATATTTATGCTTCAGTTACTTAGATATTACTGTTCCCTGTTTCATAGAATTATGTTATCTGGTGATGTTTATATTGCACAGGATCAGGTTCTAATTAATTAAACTAGTGCATAACAATATGGATAAAAGGTACATACTATAATCAAGAACACTTTTCAGCCTTCGGAGAAGCTATTCTGAGGTTTCCCTCTAATTAAAGGGATAATACACTCTCCTAGGCCTGCCTGGTCTGTCCTCGTAGATTACTTCCCCTCCTGCACCAGCTCAGCTGTGGGAGCTGGAGCATTGTGGAGATGGAGCCAGGCATCCATTCCCCACCTCTGCCTGCCCACATGCCCAGGACAGGGAGTAGCACGCCCCAGATATGAGTAGCTGGCACTGAGTGGGCTTACTGACCTGCCATGTGTTAGGACAATGACAGACAAGATCTCGGCAAATTCTTTGCACGTTTTTTCTGGAATGAAGTTTTCAGTCTTTCACATACCCACTCTCTGGCAGAGCCTCTACTGTAGTCAATAGGAATTTTGATGGGAAAAGGATCAGGCCCTGGATAGGCATAATCACTTTCCCTTTTTATGTTGATGTAAACCAGGAGTAGTCAGTTATTTTTTGTGAAGGTCCAGATTTCTTGGTCAAGGTCCAAACTCCAGAGAAAATAATAATTAACCCCCCCCAATAATGATGATAGTAAATAAAGATTTTGGGGTCCATTCAAAAGCATCTGGCAGTCTGGGTTTGGCCTGCGGTCTCCCTATTGACTACCCCTGATGTAAAGGATGATGCTCTGTTTTGAACTGGGAAGGTTAAAAAGGACAAGAAGCCATCAGGTATGATGGCTAGAATTTCATTTGTTTGCCTTCTATAAGGAGTCAAACAGGCTAGTAGTTATGTGGCAAAAGGCTCAGCACGAAAGCTCCAGTTCAGGGAAGCATCCCTATTCAGCAAAGTACTGACGCCCCATCGAAGCGAGGCATGTCCTTAGGTGCATTGCTGAATAGGGATGGATTCAGGCATGTGCCGAAGTGCTTTCCTCAGGGTTTAAGGCTCTGATCCACCAAAGCACTAAAGGATGTATGTAACTCTAAGCATGCGAGCAGCCCCACTGAAGTCCAGGCACATACTAATGCTTTACTGCACCAGGACCCAAGGGCCAAAATTTACCTCTGTTGTCATCAATAGGAATTTTGATGGGGAAAAAGGCTAAGGCCCAAAAGAAAGGGAGCCCAGGAAAGGTCCCAGCACTCAAATGTAAAAAGAAATGCTAATAGAAAAGGTAACCTGTTGTGCTGGAAAGGGCTAATGGCTGCTGTCAAACATGTCTTTGATCTCTAAGCAATTACCCATCCTCTTTTATGCAGTCTGTATGATAGCTAGCCTTCATTGAGGCTAAATGGAAGAAGCAATTGAGTTACGTTATTCCATAAGGGAGCTTGAGACAATGGAAGCCACCACCCAATGTAACTAAGCCATGAAGCCTGAGGGTTTCCCTGGAACTGATTGCAAACACAGGGACTGAGGCATTGACTGGTTAGAGATGTATACTGGAGCAGAAAGCAAAGAGCAACAGAAAGGCAGAGAAGCAGTTGTGAGCGTAGCCTAAGAGCAGGGGCGGCTTTATGTATTTTGCCACCCCAAGCACGGCAGTCAGGCAGCTTTCGGCGGCATGCCTGCGGGAGATCTGCTGGTGACACGGATTCGGCGGCATGCCTGCAGGAGGTCCGCCAGTCCCGCACCTTCGGCGTACCCACCGCCGAATTGCCGCGCAAACCGCGGGACCGGCGGACCTCCCGCAAGCATGCCGCCGAAGGCAGCCTGACTGCTGCCCTCACGGCAACCGGCACGCCAGCCCAGGCATGCGCTTGCTGCACTGGTGCCTGGAGCTGCCCCTGCTTAAGAGCAGAGACGGAGCTTCTTGGGACACAAGAATGACTAGAAGGACAAGCTTGGAAATTGTGAGCAAGGAAACTGCCTACTGTGATCAGGGAAACAGGACTTCGGTTTATTTACAAAGAAGGTACCTGACTCATCAATTTCTCCTCCTAAAGAATGCCCTGATTATTGGCTAATCACTCAGGCTGAAGAAGCATCACTGCTCTGTTTCATGCTTTCTATAGAAAGAAAATCAATGCCGTTCTTTAGGTGAAAATAGAAATGTCAGAAACAGAAATTCCCAGGACCAGTATGAAAATGGCTGCTCCAGTGGTTCAGGCGCTATCCTACGAGCCAAGAGTTCAATTCCCTGCTGCACCACAAGCTTCTTGTGTGGCCACGGGCAAGTCACTTAGTCACTCTGTGCGTCCGTTCCCCGTATGTACAAAGGAGATAATGGGACCTCTCTGTGCCACAGGAGTGCTGTGAGAATAAATGCATTAAAGAATATGAGGTCTCAGATACTATCAGAGTTGCCATGTTGAAAAGTTGGAGCAGGTGCAGAAACAAGCCACCAGAATGATTTGAGGGCTGGAGAAAATGCCTTTCAGCGAGAGCCATAGAGCGCAATCTGTTTAGTTTATCAAAAAGAAGAGTGAGAGGTGATTTGAAGATATGCTTTTGCCAAATACAGGTTATGCTTGAGTCCAACAATTCAGGGGCAACTGGGGGAAATTTAATGGCCTGTGAAATACAGGAGGACAGACTAGAGGATCTAATGGTAGATAACTAAAGGATGTTGGGGTTTAACTCCTTTTTGGGGATAGTGAAACTCACACAGAGACTGTACTAACTCAGTCACACATGCGTAACTTTACATCTGAGTAGTCCCACTGACTCTGAGATTCCTCACGGCGTGCATAAGTGTTCACAGGATGGAAATCCCAGAGCATGATGCAGTAGTCAAAATGCCCAAGGACCCAAAATTGGACCTAAAAGGGGCATAGGTTTGCAAGGTCAGTAATCTTGAAAAGAAAGGAAAATTATCAAGTGTAGGTGCACTAGAGCAGCACAGCACATGAGAGCAAGCAAGATTTATTTATTTTCATGATTTACTTATCTGACACTGTAGATGTGCATGGTACTGTAATAACTTGGCAATCAGGCTTAACTGAGGAATTAGTGTTTTGTTACCTGTACCATTTGATCTACAATTATGGAGTAATATATGTAATAACAATACTTTGCACTTCTTAGTCCGGGAATCCAAAGGACTTAGGCTCTCACAGTAGTTCTGTGAGATAAGTATTGAATAGTGATATACCCATTCTCCTGAAGGGTCAACTAAGGCACAGAAAGTTATGTGACTCGTCCAAGGCCACTTAAGACAGTGGTGGAGCTGGGACTAGAACCAAGGAGTTATGACTCCTGCTCAGCTGATCTCTTTATAGTATAAAGAAGTGCAATGCTCACCATGCTATGGGAACTGGTTGCTGGAAAAAGGAAGTTTGTGACATTGAGGTTCTGGCCTATGCAGTGGGTGGAGCTGCACAGCACCAGGTGACCTCAGAAGCCAGGGTGACTCTGGGGAATGCTCCCGCTCTGCAGGGTTGCCGACTCTTGTGCTTTTTATCATGAGTCTCACAATATGTAGTGTTTTTCTTAAAGGCCTAGATGCTGGAATCAAGACTGCATGAGAATCTTGGCTTTCCATTCCCCCCCACCCTTTTTAAAAGGTATACGTCTAGCCCTCTGGGCTGTTCGAAAAAGCTTGGAAACATGATCCAAATGTGCACTACAGGCTCAGAAGACAAACTCAAAACTGATTGGTGTAAAGAAATCTCATGATTTTTAAGACAGGCTTGTGATCTTTTGGGAGCCCTGGGATGGGTTCCCCCTATGGTGCCACTTGGAACTGGGGTATCACTAAGCCCGCCTAAGCCACTAGCCTGGGCTCCCTCTCACACTGTGGTGCTGTGATAAATTGCCAAGCTCTCCAAGCTTGTTCTTTCACCAGCCTACACACAGATGGGGACACGCCCAGCTGCAGCTTCACACACAGATGTTGAAATCAGCTCTGCATGACACAGCTCAGCTAAGGCACCTCCCAATTGCTAAGGCACGCACCCGCCTCTGGAGTTTAAACCCAAAATTATACCATCTTGCGCTGCACAGGGAACTGTACAGTGGAAGCTTATAAAATTCCCTCTCTCCCTCAATGTGGAGAGAGAGATGTGCAACAGCTTTCTGCCCCAAGATATAATGTCCACACACTGGTTTTAGACAAAACAAAAACAAGTTTATTAACTACAAAAGATAGATTTATAAGTGATCACAAACAGATCAAAGCAGATTACCTTAGTAAATAAACTAAACGGCAAACTGAGCTTAACACACTAGATAGGTAGGATATGAATTAGCAAATTCTCACCCTGAGTGATAAATAGGCTAGTAGATTCTTAAGGCACAAGGTGCTTTGGCTTTCCCAGGTTTTCATACACAGGCTAAAAATTCCTCTAGCCTGTGACCATCACTTCCCACTGTTCAGTCCTTGCCCCTCCGGTGTTTCCAGGTGTGTTGTTGTAGGGAGAGTGAGGTACTATCATGATGTCATTTCCCCCTTTTATATCTTCTTCCCACTTGCTGGAAAGCTATTTTGCTGTGACCTGGGTCAAACAGTTCCCATTGTGTAGTGCTATCTCTGAGAGGTTTCTATTGTACACAGTTCCTGGAGTAATCCTTGTGCTTGTGTGCATTTCCTCAATAAGCCATTAACATTGTTTGGCCTTTTTACTGTTGTACCTGAAAGGCAGCTTGTGGGTGTTTTCAACCTCACAACATATTTCCGTAACACATACATAGCCAAACTTCATAACTTCACATACGATGATAGCCCATACAATCCAACGAGATATTAATGTCTAGCAGATCAAGACTTTTAGAATACCTCATGAGTCATACTTTGCCCAACACATATCCTAATTACATGACAGTGGGAAATATTGGGGTGCCAGTGTGTCACAAGCCCAGTTCACGATTTTTGAATATTTAAGGTGGGCAACACTGGATGAAATATTGGTCCTGTTGAAGTCAATGGCAAAATTATCTGACATCAGTAAAGCCAGGATTTCACCCATTGTCTCCACGCCTTTTTAGGAGGACATGGTGTACACACCGCCCTGTGCCAGCCAGCTCTGCTATGTAGTGTGCAGTATCCTTCCTTCTGCTTCCCATCACTAGGAAGGGGCTGGCACCCGGGAGCACAAAGGAGGTCACAACTGTGGTTGGGCCTTCTGTGCAGTGGGGGCCAGAGATGGGGAAGTTAATCTGTGAACCTGTGGCAAGGCTGGGAATAACCAAACGTGGGGCGCTCAGAGTTCAGTTGGGGAGTGCCTGAACTTGATTTCCAACTCCATGTTCCTCTGATTGGTTGCTTGTTTGTTTGTCACAGATGGGCCCAGACTCATCCTAACATCATCCTACTTTGTGGAACTGTCTGGTGCACATGCACAATCTCAGCCAGATTGTGTCCAGCTCCCACGTGGCTGTGTGCAGACATGCCAACTCTTGTGAACTGATTGCAAGAGTCACGATTTCTGAGTTAAAATTAAGCCTCACTCATGATCTCCCGCCAGAACTCTCAAATGTCGGGATTTTTTTTTTCCAGCCGTGGCACAAATGTGTTTTCAGTCAAACAGGAGTTCTCCACCCTAAATAAAGGAATGTGGTTTCCCCACCGGGCAATTAATTCCAAAGCATTTGAAAGACAATGAGGATAGATAGAAGGGTGGGGGAGTGCAACCCTCAAATAAGCAATTGAATCAACTGGAAAAAAAAATCCTGACATTTGAGAATTCTGAAAGTGAGGCTTAGGCCTTGTCTACACTGGCAAGTTTCTGCGCAGTAAAGCTACTTTCTGCATTGTAATTCCTGAGGTGTACACACTGCCAAGTCACTTAGTGCTCAGAAACTGCACAGTTGCGGCGCTGTAAAAAAACCACCCTGACAAGAGGTGTACAGCTTTCTGTGCCGGGGCTACAGCACAGCGGTGCCAGTGTAGACACCCTGCTCAATTACAGGGCTGCAATTGGCCTCTGGGAGGTGTCTCAAAGTGCCTGTTCTCGCCTCCCTGGTCACCGGTTTGAACTCTACTGCCCTGCCCTCAGGTGACCAACTGTGAGGCACACCCAATGCAATGCAATCTCCACACACTTCTCCAATGGCAGGACAGCTCTCATTCGCATGTCCTTGCGCCGTAGGGTTGGGGCGAGCTCATTACACAGTCTCATGAATGTGGCTTTCCTCATCTGAAAGTTCTGCAGCCACTGCTCGTCATCCCAGATGTGCATGATGATGTGATCCCACCACTCAGTCCTTGTTTCCCGAGCCCAAAAGTGGCGTTCCACTGTGGTCAGCACGTCTGTGAATGCCACAAGCAATCTCATGTCATAGCTACTACGCGTGACGAGATCAATGTTGCACTCCTCTTGCCTTTGTAGTTTAAGGAATAACTCCACTGCCACTCGTGACGTGTTGGTCAGAGTGAGCAGCATACTGGTCAACAGTTTGGGATCCATTCCTGCAGACCGAATAGGCAGAGTGCGCAGTAAGAGATGCTCTGTGGGATAGCTGCCCAGAGTGCACCGCTTCGAATACTGCAGCAAGCGCCGCAACTGTGAACATGCTATTGCTCAGGCAGCTGACAGTGTGAACACACAACAGCGGTTTCCCTTCAGCGCTCTCTGAGCAGCGCTGTAACTCTGCTAGTGTAGACATACCCTTAGTAACATTAGGTTTGGCTGCGGCTCCAGCTGTCAGCCCTGGGCGGCTGCTTCTGTGCCAGCCTGGGAAGTGGGAGAGGGGACCCCATTGTAGCCCCCCAGGCCTTGGGAGGGTGAAGAACCCTAATGAGCAGAGGTGAGGCTGGGTGCTGCAGGGGGGCTGAAGTGTGGAGGGTGAGGGCTGATGGGGGTCGGGGGGGCTGTATTGATGGTGGGTTCTGAGCAGATGGGGTAAGTGCTGGGAGGGTGAACTGAGTGTGGTGGAGGTCAATGAGGTGGGGGGCTGAACTGATGGGGTGGTGATGATGGATGGGGGTTGTGAGACTGAACTGAGGCGGGAATGAATAGGGGGTGGGGAGAAGACTGAAGGGGGACTGGGAAACAGGATTAACTACTGGGCAGGAGAGAGGCAGATGTGGGGATGACAGCTCCTGCAGTAGGGGCCAAAAATCGTTTTATCCAGTACATGTAGGAGAATGGGCAACACTAATTGTCACGTGCACACCCCTTGGGTATGCTCAGCAGGAGATCAAAAATCAAGAGATTCACCTAAAACACAATACAATCTTTTTAAAAAAAAAGCATGATTTTTGGACCGATCTCATGATTTTGTGGGGGTCGGATTTATGATTGTTGGTCTCTTGAAGTTGGCAATACTGTGTGTGTGTGTGTGTGTGTGTGTGTGTGTGTGTGTGTGTGTGTGTGT
Source organism: Chrysemys picta bellii (assembly GCF_011386835.1). Lineage (NCBI taxonomy): Eukaryota > Metazoa > Chordata > Testudines > Emydidae > Chrysemys > Chrysemys picta. The sequence goes on along the minus strand of NC_088800.1, from coordinate 70,355,576 downwards.
GTGAGAGAGAGAGAGAGAGAGAGAGAGAGAGAGAGAGAGAGAGCGCACCAAACTGCTGCTCTTTGTGTCCCTGCCCTGCAGGAGCAGGGTCCAATGGGAGCCTTTGCAACTAGGGAGCACAAGGGTTCTGCAGTGCAAGGCTCTCCAGAGAGGGCAGGAAGGGAGTGAAACTGGCTGAGTGCAGAGCAGAGCAGACTTTATTTTCTCCAAGCTTGGTGCAGTGACCACTCCCCCCCACCCTAATTTTGAGAACTACAGGAGACACGTTTCAGACACACTGCCTCCTGGGATTTCCACTGGGGTGATACATTTTCCCCCCACCTGTAACGATGGGCAGTGACTAGATATAACCTGTCCCTATGTCTGTGACTGGACCTTGTGATTTGTTGCTTTGTTGATCTACAGAATTCCAGGGCTAAATTTGAAGTCTCATCAATTAGGATGATATGTAGGGTAATGCCATTCAAGTGGCAGGACAGTTTTTTATTTAGCTTGTGTATATATTGCATTTCCAAGCAGGTCCCTGAAAATTATCAGCCATGTTCATTCTCTGTTGAAAATCTCCAAATGGGTCTGTAGAATGTTGTTAATATCTTTCTGTGTTTCCCTTTCATTCTCCCAAAATTGGCATTAATAGTGGTTTCTAAAGAACAAAAATGGAATGTGATTTTAGGACTCAAAATCCTCTATGAATATGTAAAATGCAAATTCTCTGAGCAGCGGTTAATTTTTTTTGATTTTCCTGGATGAGAACAATGAGTCGCATCCTTTGATAAAGTACACCTTACCTCCATATTATTAACAAATGCAGTCGGGTGAATCAGACTGCATCTGCCAGTGAGAATAGAGATGCTTGTTTGGAGGACAATATTAGATTCCATTCCCAGCATGCTGTGTTTATGGTTCGAAAACCAAAGTACAGATTGGAGATTTGTCCCAGGTCAACGTCTCCTTGACAGCCAGCGCATTGTTGCATACCAAATGCTCCCTCATAAAAAGTTGGATGGCAAAAACAAACAGCATTACTCTAGAGTAATGGCAGGTACTGATATTTTACACCATCCTGGAATATGCCTTTCAGATTGCCAGCTCAAAACCCAGGGTAAAAAAAACAAACAACTGAGATGACAGGATGATGTATATGGTACAAACGGTGGAGCCTGAGGTAAAAGGAGAATGCAAGTTATTTTGCTGTAGAAAATCATGACTGGAAAAGCAACCAAGTAGAATGCTGAATATGCTGATTTTGTTGATGATAAAGTAAGAAAATTCAGTGTTGTGCTGCAGGTCATTAATGTGAGAATGTGATCCTATTGCTATGTAGGAGCATTTCTTTCAGCAGCAGAGAATGGAAAGAAATATGCCAAAGGACTCGTATCCATTAACACTTACGCCAGTTGTGGGGAGCGTGAAGTCATGTTATATGACATGAATATGATAGGTCCAAAAAAGGCATAAGGGTTGAAGAAAATGGCTAACTGCATGACACAAAAATTAGTCATTCTGGGGAAAAATCATTGTAGAAAAAATAAAGCTTTAGTAATTTAGGCAATCAAAAAACAGCGATTAATTCAAACTGGATGAGGCATTTGTCCAGATGTAACATTGGCTTTATATTTACAGAATGTTTTTGTTTTTTTTTACTCTTCATTTGAATACTGTTTTCAACCTTATGTCTATTTAGTCCTACCCCTTGCTGTTTCTATGTAGTGTGCTGCATTCCGGATTTCAAATTACTCACTGAAATTTAATTTCTTAAAATGTGGTACAATAGGGAACTGTCCTATGGACAGTTCCCTATTGTACCAATTTACCAACATCCTAACATAACGCTGTTAGGATGTTGGTAAATTAAGCAAAAATAGATTAAATGAAAAAGAACACATTGCACAAAGAAATATATGTAGAGAATATTTAGTTGATTTCACAGCCGGCGTGGGGAGCGGGCAACAGGCTCAGGTCCCAGAGGCAGTGACCGTATCCCATGTGTCAGTGGTGTCAGTTCTGGAGAACCCGGGCCCATTTGACTACCTGTTCTGCTTCCAGGTGTGGTTTGAGTGCAGGGAGGTGCTGCCACATAAGCTGGTGTGGAAGATCATCTACATGGCCTCTGCAGAGAGTGAGAAGTATGACCAGGTGTTTGACTCAGTCCTGGTGTAACCTGGTACAGCTGGGAGGCACACGTTTGGTTTTGAGGCCAAAGCCCCCAGCCCAAACCACCTCCCCAAGAGTGATGTGGTATGGATGACAGTGGTGCCCATCCCCTGCCACCAAACTGGGCCAGGAGCTCATCCTCATGGGCTACTCCATCATCAATGAGCTGTGGGAGTACCCGCGAGCTGGACCCCGAACTGTGGGAGTACCCGCCCCTCAAGACAGACTTCTCCCAGCTGCATAGGAACATTCTGTCCTCCAACCCCCATGTCATCTGCTTCCACATCAACTGGGGTGGCCCTGCTGACCAGATGGAGGACATTGGGAAGGTGGACCCGGAGTCCAAGGGCAGGATGCCTGCCAACTGCACCCCTGGCAAGGGCCGGACGTTGGCCTCTGCATCCTGGCTGAGAACTCCACAGGGATCTGGGGCGCGCTCAGACCCAGACAGGGGAGCCCAAGGACGCAGCCACTGTGTGGGGAGGGGGATCTGACTGGCTATGGGGGGGCTTTGTCCACATACCAACTATGATGGTGAGTGGAGAAACCTAGACATGTTCCAGTGGGGTAACTGAAGCAGAGGTGATGGGGGGCAGTTAGAGGGAATGATCTGTCATGAGACTGGGGGCACTTGCTTTGCAGATGGGCTAGGAGGGAATCAGAGCCATAGGACTGCTGGGCTCATCTCCCCCGCCCCCCCCCCCGCAGCTTGATCTCCCCTTCCTCTGTCTCTGCACCAATTGCTGCTAGTTCAGTAGGAACAACCCTAATAATCTCTTAGTCCTGCCCACCCTGCATCGGCCACCAGCTCAAGGAGCCCCCTAAAAACTCCATCCCCAGCCCCCTTGGTACGTGGGGCTTGGGTGGCTCACCAGAAATGGGAGCCAGCTCTGCTGGCTTGTCTCCGGGAGCCATCTCCACCCCTGCACTGGCCCAGCTCTGCTCCTTCCTGGGCTGCTGCAGCCCGGACACACACCTCCCTGGTATCACGAGCTGCCCCGTAAGACCCCCTTTATCTGTGTCTAGGTGGGAAGTCATTGTGTACTCTCTTCTCCAGCCCCTGCTGCTTTCTTCACCATCAAGAGCCTCTGACAACACTTACTGGTCTGGTGTGTCATGCTAGGAAACCCATGTCTGGTCTACTAGAATGGCCCATTGTTACTAGGGCGATAACAGCAGCACAATTCTGAACGGACCATAATTTCCTCCCAGTAACTGACTGTGGGGCGGCGACACTCTTCAGCATAGCGCTCTCTGGAGTAAAGGGCCAGTCACAAGCCCAGCCAGGATCTTGAGCCCTCCACCAGCCTGCTGGGGGAAAGCTCCCCTAGAGATCATTTAGTTCTTTTCCAAAATGCCCTGTTCTGACCTCGTCCACTTCCCTCTCTGGTGTTGTATGAATGTTATTGGCAAACCTTTTTTTTTTTTTTTTAAACTATTGAAAGTGTCTTAAGACAATGTAGGAATAAAGCTCTTGGAATGATTTCACAGCCAAATTGTGTTGCTCTGTGACCTTCCAGGACACTTCAATGTCACAGGCTTACAAGAGTTCACATAGCCCTCTTGTGCCATCTACGTGATAAATGTTGCGTGTAACTGTTTGCTAGAATGCATTTAGGACGAGATTAGAAAACTGCAGTTCTGCTGATTTCAACCTCCCACCCCTAGTTCAGTACAGTACAATACAAATAGATCTCTATTGAAATACCTGGCCAAACAATGCTTTTGAATGGCAGTAATTTGAGGGGGGAAAGTGATTTTCTCCTGGGTTTGAGCCTGTATTAATAAAAAAATGAAACAGTAAAGCAAATACTTCTGCAGTGATACACTCTTGATGGGGGAAAGATGGTCTTGTGGGGAAGGTGCTGGACTGGCATTCAGGAGATGTGGATTCCTGGCTTTGCTGCAGATCTGTTGTCAGCCTTTTGGCAAGTCATTTAATTACTCAGGGCATGGCTACACTTGCAGATGTAGAGCACTGTGAGTTAAACCAGCCTTCGGAGAGCGCAGTAGGGAAAGTGCTGCAGTGTGTTCACACTGTCAGATTCAAGAACACTGGTGTGGCCACATTAGCAGCTCTTGCAATGCCACAAAGAGCAGTGCATTGTGGTAGCTGTCCCAGCATGCAAGTGGCTGCAACGTGCTTTTCAAATGGGGGGTGGGGTGGAGTGTGACAGGGAGTGTGTTGTGTGTATGTGGGGGGAGAGAGAGTGGGTTTTTGGGGGGGCCGAGAGCATGTCACCATCTGTCTTGTAAGTTCAGACAGCATCAGAATCCTCCCTTCCCCCGCCTCTCTCTTTCTCACACTCACAGCAGCAATATTCCACTCTAATGGTTGCTTTGTCCCGGAGCAGATAAGCAGTCTGCTGTCAGAAATGGACCTTTGAAAGGGCATCTCTGCATTTCTACAGCTGAGTTCAAAACAATGACAAGAGTGGCCACTTGACTTAAGGGGATTATGGGATGTTTCCGGAGGCCGATCAAAGCGCAGTAATGCAACACCTCGTTCACACTGACGCTGGGGTGTTTCAGTCGAGGCGCAGCAAGCGTTATGCTTCTTGTGGAGGTGGATTACCAGGAGTGCTCCAGCTGCAGAGTCCAGGTGCTGTAAGTGTCTTGCCAGTGTGGACAGGTCATGAGTTAGGGCACCTGGCGCTGCTTTAATGCGCTCTAACTTGCAAATGTAGCCAAGCCCTCAGTGTCTCAGTTCCCTGTTTATAAAGTGGAGATGCTCCTTTTCTCTCACTCCTTGGTTGTCTTGTCAAATTAGATTATAAACTCTTTGGGGGCAGGAACTGTTTCTTCTTATGTGTTTGCAATGCTTAGCACAATGGGATCTCGTTCTCAGATTCGGTCTTTACATACTACCATATATTATGGAATAATAATAAATAAATACAAAGTACGTGTTAAATTTATGAATTGTCCATCAATTTTTTTTTAAGATGACAAAATGTTCTAGGGTCACCTTTCTGCTAAAACATTGATCCAAACTGGTTTTTTGTTTTTTTTGCGTAACTGTGCTGTTGAATCTGTCTCTAATTTTCATCATCAGAAGGCCTTTGACACACATCTAAGCAATTCTGACTCTCTCCAGTGGAAGGCAGTGATGCCCAGCCCATGTCATTGTGCTATTAACATGGTGCAGGTAAGTGAACGTGATTCTCAGTGAAAGGATAATAGCAAATGACTTTTGGTATCATCCTCGTTGAAGAGAAATTGGCAAAATAGATTTTCAGCAAAAGGAGAACCTACTATAAGTATCTGAAATTTCTGTCTCAAAGTCAGTGACTCATGACTGGAGCAGGTTCAGCTGCTGTAGTTCAAAAGAACCTTTCTCTCCCGCTAAATTAAAAAAGAGAGAAAGAGAGAGAGAGAATGTATTCTGAAGAATTCTTTCTGAAGCAGTAGCTGAGTAGGAATTGCTTTTTGGAAGCCCCAGATTCTGATACAAAAATAAAGCCCCTAGTTCAAACCTGTCCTTTGGGGCCCAGCCAAGCAAATGAATCACTGCAGAATTTCACAGAGTCAGGAGAAGCTGAGTGAAATTGTTTGGTAATCCTGCCATATTTATTGCTCTGTTCATTATTTATGCAGATGGCAGATGGAATGCAGATTTAGGGAATGACTACAGTAAATAATAGCTGTCATGGCCCAGCCAGCTGCATTCAACATTTTCAGCACTTTATTGCTACCACGCCAATATGCTGCTTTCAGTTAATGCCCTCGGTGTAAATGTGTGGATATTGTTGTCAAATGTAGCACTCAAGACAAAGTCTTTGTGCTCTGTTAAAGCTGTGGATTTGGAGGCAGATCATGTCATAGGCCTATGAGGCTGTGCAGGTGTCCATGGATGCTCCCCTACTCACCACACGCCTCCTACCTCACCCCAACTGCATTATCTCTAAAGGGCTGACACAACATACCCGGCCTCTCCCAATAGAAAAAAAGGAATTTGGATGGGTGTTGCTGTGACGGAATATATATACCCTTGTGTCCCTTATTGTACTAATCTTTGTACAAGGTATGACTTGTGAGGTACCATTTGAAAACTCATAATTTGCGGGTCATTATTGTCCTCGTACTCTGAGTATGTCCCCGTCGCTGACACACAGTGCCTTCCTGATACTAGATCTGTGCAAATATATGATTTGGGGGGGGTTGCTTGCAATTCCTAAAAATAAAAGCCTGTTTTGGGTCAAATGAAACACTTTGTTTCAATTTTGGGCTTTTTTTGTAGGTTGTTGTTGTTGTTGTTGTTTTAATAACATTGAAAGAAACTGAAATGAAAAATTTGTTTTGAATTGAAAATGTCAGTGAAACGTTTCAATATTTTCAGAATCTTTTTGGTTTATTCATCTGAAACAATTTGGCAAATTCAATAAGAATTGGCCAAATGTTTTGATCAACCCAAACCTGTATTTTTAACTGCAAAAGTTTTGGCGAAAGAAATTTCTACTCCGTTTATCTGGCACTTCTCTGGTGGTGGAGATATGCATCTCCCTGTACTTCTCAAGGTGCATAAGGATCTCTAAGCTAAATCTGGTCCAATCTGTTACAATTTAAACAACCAGTCCTGCAGTCCCTATGTGGACAAAGCTGCGATTGACTACATATGTATAGAGCTAATTGTTATTATTATTAATTACTACTTCTATCAGTAGATCTCAAAGCTGTGAATCTCAAAGGTTTACAAAGGTCTGTATCATTATCCTCATTTTATGGCTTAAACAATAATATCCCTACTAGAGTGGACAGGCTGCAATATATCATCAAACTTTGGATTATGAAGGGTTGCCATTGGTCAGGGCAATAGAGGCGTGGTGAAGTTGGGGAGGTTTGCTTTTTTGTGCAGCATTGAGGAGGGATTCCCTATTAGGAATACCCTCATTAGATCAATTACCTGCATTTACAATAGTCCGGCACCTGGAGAACTTTCCTTCCTTATTTCCCATTAAGAATTTAACACAGTGTAAAGCTGGAGAGTTGTCTTTGCTTTTGTTACTCTACTTCCTTAGTTTGCTGTATTCTCTGTGAGATGGGCCAGATTTTCAAGGGCTCTGATTTCACAATTAGGATCAGGTTTTCAGAAGAGCTCAGCTCTCATTTAGGCATCTCAAGAAGGACCAGATTTTCAAAGGTGATCCTATCAAAGACCTGCCACGTTGTATTACTGTTGTCGCCTTGATCCTTCCGCCAGTTGGTTCCTGGGTAAATTTCTTCATGACAATTATTTCCGTTGTTTTAGTTACTCTTATTTCAACCTCTAGTTTTCAATTAGTGTTTCCTATCTGAGGTAGCTATCTAGGTTTTTGTAAGGTGTTAATGTGAGGGCCTGCAGGTTGGGTCTTTTAAAAGGGCCTAAAAATGTTCGGCACTCAAATCCCATTGACATTTAATCAGACTTGGGCACCAATCTCTCTTAGACTCTTTTGAAAATCCCAGCTGAGAGATTTTGTAGTTTGCATGTGTGCAGAAACGTCGACTCAGGATAATTTTAAAGAAGATACAGATAGCTTTGGTCCTCTTACTGTCTGATCTCTCTAGATCAAAACCAGATGGTTGAATTTTGTGTGTGTAGGATGTACTGTGATTTTTCTCCAACCTTGTCTCCTTCCCCTACCTCTACAATACATCTAATATCCTTATATTGATAAATTGTAGCACAATTATCTTCATTCCACCAGTTTACAGTAACTAGAAATTATAAACCACGGCAATGCCTAGGAGTAGAAAAGCAGATGTTACAGTACTTTTTTGAGTAGAACTCTCACACCTAGAGTGAGTAAAATAAAAACCAAGGAAAAAGATTTTTCTTTATAGTGCAGATACTGCATCAGCACTGAGCTGCCAGAAAATGTATTGTCCATCAGTCTTGTCCAAAAGAGCATTTCAGTAAGAAGAACCAGGGAGAATACATTGACTGAAGGTTGCTATGCTTGTATAGAACCGTTGCTGAATGTGTTTAACAATGATATAGCCTCTTGACATAAGTTATGTAAGACCTCACTGTCTCGGGTTTAGAAACTTCATCATATTTAACTTCCATTCTATCAACACTAGTGGTATTATCTGCATTAGCAACGTGTACAAATAACTGGTTTGGGGGAATGCATGCTCCATGTCTCTCTACTCACACTTAGTGTGTACACTTTATTCCATAATTAGTGAGACTACAGCTGTGCCAGCTGGAGTGGCTATCTTGTCAGCTCTTAGAAGTCATAGAATTAGAATTTAAGGCCAAAAGGAAACACCAGCTCATCTAAGCTGACCTCCCGAACATCATAGGCCACTAAGCACCACCCAGCCTCCTCCTCACCAAGCCCAACAACCAGAATTAGATCCAAGTGTTACAGCCCTCAGATTAAACTGTTGTTTCACAAGCAGGGAACAGGGGAAGTAAAGTGAAGTTGGCCAGTGCTTGGATGGCTGACCTTCAAGGAGAACTTGGAGGCTGCTGGAAGTGGTGCTAACATTTCAGTAGGGATCTCTTTTATCTCAGAGTCAGTACTGAAATCAGTTCCTCCATGTGGTGCTTTGGAGCACTATGCAGCTGGAGGTGTCATCCCATGGCACTCTTAACACGAATACAGTCATTACCCCCAGGTGCCTGGCTAACTTCAGCTTGACTAAGTACATGCAGCACACACCACTCTATTCCTCCTGAAGATTCAACTGAAGAACTTATTCATCGCTTCCTCTCATAATTGCTATTATCTAGTTATTGCTGGTGCTCAGCTCCCTGAAAATCAGGTCACTCTTATATAGGAGGCTAAATCTGGATTAGGAGCCTAGCACTGAACGCTGGTTTCAAAATATTGACTTAAAGTTGACTTGAAGTGCTAAGTAAATCCATGCTGTGAATTCCTTTGCAATTTTTCCAAATTCATTTATTAATAATAAACCTCTGAAAACCTGTTTAGGCTCATTGCTTACAGCAAATAAAAATACTTCACACAAAGAGGGAACAGATGGTACTGACTGCAGAATATTTGTTTGAAATATATTTTCCTCCTACAGTCTGGAACTTGTCTTTAGTTGTAAAGGAATCTGTTTAATTGTGGGTTCTGTAATGCTAATGTTGAATAACTACGTACATGTTTCCTTTATACTGGCCTTTTTACTAATCAACATAATTATTTATTTTAGACTTTAGCATACATGCTACATATCCTCACCCAAAGGAAAATATTTACACATTTGTTGGAAAGAAAGTCACATAGAAATCAAAGATTTCCCTCAGGGCTAGATTGCCAAATGATCAGCGGGGCCCACTGGATGATCAATGTGCTACAGGTGCTCTGGGAAGACAAGGCCATTGCAGAGAAGCTAAATGAATTTTTTGTGTCGGTCTTCACTGCAGGCAATGTGGGGGAGATTCCCACACCTGAGCCATTCTTTTTAGGTGACAAAGGTGACCTGGTAATAGAAGACGCTTTGGAACAAATTAATAAATTCAACAGTAATAAGTCACCAGGACCAGACGGTATTCATCCAAGAGTTCTGAAGGAACTCAAATATGAAATTATAGAACTACTAACTGCTATGTAGTCTATCGCTTAAATCAGCTTTTTAAAGTCTCTAGAGGCAATCCTGGCAATTACAGGCCAGTAGGCCCAATTTCAGTACCAGGCAAGTGGGCTGAAACTATAAGAACAGAATTAGCAGACACATAGATAAACACGATATGTTGGGAAAGACTCAACATGGCTTTTGTAAAGGGAAATCATGCCTCACCAATCTAGAATTCTTTGAGGGATCAATAAGCACGTGGACAAGGATGATCCAGCAGATATAATGTACTTAGATTTTCAGAAACATGTTGACAAGGTCCAATACCAAAGGCTCATATGCAAAGTAAGCAGGCATGGGAGAAGAGGGAAGTTTTTTTTTTTTCCCATGGATCAGTAACTGCTTAAAAGATAGGAAACAAAGCATTGGAATAAATGGTCAGTTTTCACAATGGAAAAGTGGTAAATAACAGGGTCTCCCACGACATGTACTGGGACCTGTGCTGTTTAACATATTTATAAATTATCTGAAAAGAGGGTTAAATAGTGATGTGGCAAAATTTGCAGACAGTATTAAATTACTCAAGAGAGTTAAGTCCAAAGCAGACTGCAAAGACTTACAAAGGGATCTCACAAAACTGGACGACTGGGCAACACAATGGCAGTTGAAATTCAATGTTGATAAATGCAAAGTAATGCACATTGGAAAACATAATCCCAACTATACATACAAGATGATGTGTTCTAAATTAGCTGTTGCCACTTAAGAAAAAGATCTTGGAATTGTGGATAGTTCTCTGAAAACATCTGCTCAGTGTGCAGCAGCAATCAAAAAAGCTAATAGAATGTTAGGAATCTTAGGAAAGGGATAGATAATGAAATGAAAATATCATAATACCACTTTATGAATCCATGGTACAACCACACCTGGAGTATGGCATGCAGTTCTGGTCAACCCATCTCAAAAAAAGATATATTTTAATTAGTAAAGGTACAGAGAAGGGCAACAAAAATGATTAGGGATATGGAACAGCTTCCACTTAAGGAGAAAGTAAAAAGACTGCCACTGTTCAGCTTAGAAAAGAGACAACTAAGAGGGGATATAATAAAGGTCCATAAAATCATGACTGGTGTAGAGAAAGTGAATATGAAAGTGTTATTTACCCCTTCACATAACACACGAACCAGGGGTCATCCAATCAATTTAATAAGTAGCAGGTTTAAAACAAAAATAAGGAAGTACTTTTTCACACAATGCACGGTCAACCTGTGGAACTTGTTGCCAGAGGATGTTGTGAAGGCCAAAACTATAACTGGGTTCAAAAATGAATTATATTAATTCATGGAGGATAGGTCCATCAAGGGCTATTAGCCAAGTTGGACAGGGATGCAACCCCATGCTCTAGGTGTCTCTAGCCTCTGACTGTCAGAATCTGGGACTGGATGACAAGGAAAGGATCACTTGATAATTTTCCTGTTCTGTTCATTCCTTCTGAAGCATTTGGCACCAGCCACTGTTGGAAGACAGGACACTGGGTGGACCATTGGTCTGACCCACTATGGCCATTCTTATGTTCTTGTGTCCTTCCATTGAAGTCAATGGGAGTTTTGCCATTAACTTCAATTGGAGTAGGTTATGAGCCCTTATACAACACAGTAGAGGAACTTGGAATTCTACCCCTGGATGCATGTGGACAGTTCCCATTGACTTCACATTTGCATTTCAGAGCAAAATCTGGGTCACTGGCTAAACAGCCTCAAACTGCATCAATATACTTTGCTTTACAGTGTCACGTTCTGTAAGATCAGTTCATCATCCCCTGTGGTGTCTGAGTCACTTCCATTGCTCTCTGATCTGAAGGCATTATTTGGGAAAGCTTTGGTTTTAAGCAGAAGCAATGCTTTTTTCAAGGGGATACCCCTTGAGATTAATGCTATCTATGCTACTTTGAATTCTCTATTCCTGCCAGTGCATCATCTGGTTTTCATAGTCAGGGTCCTGCTTCCAGCTGAGTCCCAATATGGTGCTAAATAAAAATCATACAACTGCTGTCATGTAGAAACTGCATTCACATCTGACTCATGTACATACTTCCTGTCAGGTAGATATGATCACCATTAAACAGCTGAGAAAAGATTGCAAGAGGAAAACATTTGGTTAAAAGAACTCATACCCAACCCGACTAGTGGGTTACCAGAGAGAAGTGCTGCATATTTACTATGTATCTGTAAAGTGGGTTAACCTATTCATTACAAGTAATATTTATTATACATTTAGTTCTTTTGTGTAGCAGATTACTTGTGGATCTGATCCTGCTTTTCAGATAGTTTGAATAAATAATTTTCAATTGATTGGTTCTTTGTGATTTGCTTATTTAGACTATTAATGCTCAGGTTGTTTGGTTGATAACTTCTTGGTTGGATGACTGAAAATGGAAGAGTAGGAAATAATGAATAGCAAATGTCAGATGTGAATTTTCATATATATATAATCACTGGCACCAAAATTTGTGGAACTCAAGAGTATTATAATATTCTCATGAATACAATATTCTTGTAAATAATAAATAATGAGGGCTGGTCAAAAATGTATTTAAATCAAAAATAAATCTTTTCATGAAAAAAATTCAGTTTTGACAAAATTCTTGTAAAAAATCAAAATAAACCTTTGGGGATTTCTTACAAAAATTTCAAAATTTAGTGAACTTTTAAACTTTTTATTACATAGTAATTCCCAGTCTCTCCTACTCTCTCTTTTTCCCACTAGAAAAATTGGAAAAAAGTTTAAAAAAAAAAAAGTGAGATAGTGTGTTTGTGGGGGAGGAGAAATCCACTTTCAAGGGTTTGTTTTGTTTTACTTCTTTCCAAGGAAAAATGTGAAAAAAGTTAAATAAAGTGAGAGAAAATGAAGTTTTTCCCCTTTCTCTCACTTTCTTCACTGGGGAGAAAAGTTTTTTTTTAAAGTGAAAGAAAGGGAGAAAAACCTTGAATATTCCAAACCCAATGTTTTGAAATTGAAAAAGTCTTTTTATTAAAAAAAACTTCATTTTGAATTTTCCATAAGAAACGGGGAGGGGAATGTAAAAAAAAATTCTTTTGAATTTTTTTTGCAACCCCCACCTCACTCAAAATTTCAGACAGCTCTATTAATAATGCCCTCTTGAATCATAGTGAAATGAATTTAGTGTTTTTTTTTAAATTGGTGAAAATACTTGTGAATCAATTTTGTAGTGTCCAACAGGCTGTATTATGGAAATGTGGGCTGAGGTGTCCTGGTTCTTTCTTAACAGCTTCCAGTGGACTCTGAACACTGTGAAGATCCTGATCTGCTTTTGTTTATCCTACGCTGCTTTATTAGTGCTAGATTATAGAGTTCATGATGGTGAGCATTTACTCATATAAATAGTCCCACTGAAGGCAGTGTTGCTGGAAAAGCTACACAATCTGGCCCTTAGACACTAGTTTGGTTCTTTTGGAGACTGGTTGTGACTCAAACTACATGCCCAGCCCAGCCAAGAGGGTTAGAAGCCCCTTCACACCTCATGTAGAAAGGATGCTTTAATTATAGAAGTGTGGAATGAGGTCCTGGCCTCAATAAAGTCAATGGGAGTTTTGCCATTCACCTCAATGAAAGCACGATTTAATACTTTTCTACCTTCTAATCCATGTGCCTGTGTCCAAAATTTTCAGGGACTTTGCTCGCAAGATGATCCTCATTATACCACTCCAACTAAGGGCTTTCCTTCTGCAACTTTTGAATTGATATTTCAAACCCATAACACGATTCACTCTATTAGTTTGCAACACATAGTAAAATGTGGGTCTTGGGAACCAAGCAGAGTTTGAACTCTCCTTTATTACAGATTACATCTACTTCCATGTGGATGAGCTAGAGATGGGAGAGGGGTTTGAATGTCATGCCCCAGTATCCCCATGGTGTGCCCACTCAGAAGGCTGGCCAGCCCTGGGGCAACATAGACTCACGAGAGGTGGGGTTCCGGGAGGTTATTACTATCTGCACTGCTGACAGTAGAGCACTGGGATAAACACAGGCTCAAAAGTGAAGCAAGATCTCACCACCCAGCACTTTTAGAGACATCATACTGTACACAAGTATAATGCCACACAGGCATTTTCCCTCCAGTCACTGACACTGCCGGCATAAGTTAGAATGTAATCTGCACCTTCATGCTTAATAATAGTGACTATGGAATCAGTACATATTTTAATCCTTTTCTTTGATGTGTTCACTTAATTTAGCATTTATTTTACAGATATCTTTAGAGACCAAATTCCGTCCTTGGGGATGTGTATGTAAGTCCCACTGAAGTCATGTTGGATATGAGCATGTGAACTTCATTCTGCCCTCTTGGGTGTGTATCTGAGTGCAGAATCTAGACCCGATAGTTTCATAGATACAAAGTAACTTGTTTTTAAATATAGGGCTGAAACTGTGCATATTAACAGAGAGCTTATTCCCTACACCAGTGGTTCTCAAACTTTTTTCTCTTTGGAGTCTGGAAGTGGATATTCACCCACGAAAGCTTATGCTCCAATATGTCTGTTAGTCTATAAGGTGCCACAGGACTCTTTGTCACTTTTTACAGATCCAGACTAACACGGCTACCCCTCTGATAATTGGATGAAAGCGCTATATAAAGAAAAACTTAATAATTAATAATAAACGTTTTTTGTTCTACAAATAAAAGCACACAACTCATATTTTAATACCAGTAGTCTTACCTTTCTAATGTGATGGATGTGCCCTCTCTCCCCAGCAGCCGCAGCCCTGAAGCTGGGGAAAGTCGTCTCTTTCTCTGGCCACCACTGAACTGCACGTCCCAAATTCCCTCTACCCCCTCTTCTCACCCCACTGCCCCCTCCAACTACCCCCTATTCCCCCCCAAGGCCACCACTTCACCTTACATGTGCGTCTTCTCCAGGGTCCAGGCACCTAATTAGTAGAGCCACGCCTGTGCAGCTCCACTAATTAGGTGGGTGACCCTTCATTCCTTAGCGGGGACTATCCGCGGACCACCTGAATGGAGGTCCCGGACCACTGGTGGTCTAAGAACCACAGTTTGAGAACCTCTGCCCTACGCTAAAATGTATCAGTCTGACTCAGAACCTGAGCTGACATTTAGGGTATATCCACACTACAGTTCAAAACCCATGGCTGGCTCATGCCAGCTGGCTTGGGATAAATGGCTGTTTAATTGTGGGGTAGATGTTCAGGCCCAGGCTGGACTTGGAGCCAGGGGTCTAGGACCCTGTGAGGTGGGAATGTCTACATTGCAATTAAACAGCCCCTTTGCCTGAGCCCCGTGAGCCTGAGCAAGGGCCAGCTGTGGGTTTTTAATTGCAGTGTAGATACACCCTTACAGAACAGATTTCAGAGTAACAGCCGTGTTAGTCTGTATCCGCAAAAAGAAGAACAGGAGTACTTGTGGCACCTTAGAGACTAACAAATTTATTAGAGCATAAGCTTTCGTGGACTACAGCCCACTTCTTCGGATGCATATAGAATGGAACATATATTGAGGAGATATATATACACACATACAGAGAGCATAAACAGGTGGGAGTTGTCTTACCAACTCTGAGAGGCCAATTAATTAAGAGAAAAAAAACTTTTGAAGTGATAATCAAGCTAGCCGAGTACAGACAGTTTGATAATAAGTGTGAGAGTACTTACAAGGGGAGATAGTCAATGTCTGTAATGGCTCAGCCATTCCCAGTCCTTATTCAAACCGGAGTTGATTGTGTCTAGTTTGCATATCAATTCTAGCTCACCAGTCTCTCTTTGGAGTCTGTTTTTGAAGTTTTTCTGTTGTAATATAGCCACCCGCAGGTCTGTCACTGAATGACCAGACAGGTTAAAGTGTTCTCCCACTGGTTTTTGAGTATTTTGATTCCTGATGTCAGATTTGTGTCCATTAATTCTTTTGCGTAGAGACTGTCCGGTTTGGCCAATGTACATGGCAGAGGGGCATTGCTGGCACATGATGGCATATATCACATTGGTAGATGTGCAGGTGAACAAGCCCCTGATGGTATGGCTGATGTGATTAGGTCCTATGATGATGTCACTTGAATAGATATGTGGACAGAGTTGGCATCGGGGTTTGTTACAAGGATAGGTTCCTGGGTTAGTGGTTTTGTTCAGTGATGTGTGGTTGCTGGTGAGTATTTGCTTTAGGTTGGGGGGTTGTCTGTAAGCGAGGACAGGTCTGTCTCCCAAGATCTGTGAGAGTAAAGGATCATCTTTCAGGATAGGTTGTAGATCTCTGATGATGCGCTGGAGAGGTTTTAGTTGGGGGCTGAAGGTGACAGCTAGTGGTGTTCTGTTATTTTCTTTGTTGGGCCTGTCTTGTAGGAGGTGACTTCTGGGTACTCGTCTGGCTCTGTCAATCTGTTTTTTCACTTCAGCAGGTGGGTATTGTAGTTTTAAGAATGCTTGATAGAGATCTTGTAGGTGCTTGTCTCTATCCGAGGGATTGGAGCAAATGCGGTTATATCTTAGAGCTTGGCTGTAGACAATGGATCGTGTGGTGTGTCCTGGATGGAAGCTGGAGGCATGTAGGTAAGTGTAGCGGTCAGTAGGTTTCCGGTATAGGGTGGTATTGATATCAAGACACACCACACCATTTCTCTTAATTAATTGGCCTCTCAGAGTTGGTAAGACAACTCCCACCTGTTTATGCTCTCTGTATGTGTGTATATATATCTCCTCAATATATGTTCCATTCTATATGCATCCGAAGAAGTGGGCTGTAGTCCACGAAAGCTTATGCTCTAATAAATTTGTTAGTCTCTAAGGTGCCACAAATACTCCTGTTCTTCTCCTTACAGAACAGTTTCACAAACCAGCCATCTGAGTTCCCCAGGGAGGCTCAACCTGCATCAAGGAGACTAGAACAAGGGTGGCCAACCTGTGGCTCCGGAGCCACATGCGGCTCTTCAGAAGTTAATATGTGGTTCCTTGTATAGGCACCGACTCCGGGGCTGGAGCTACAGGTGCCAACTTCCCAATGTGCCGCGGGGTGCTCACTGCTCAACCCCTGGCTCTGCCACAGGCCCTGCCCCCACTCCACCCTTTACCCCCCTCCCCTGAGCCTGCCGTGCCCTCACTCCTCCCCCTCCGCCTCAGAGCCTCCTGCACACCACGAAACAACTGATCAGGGAGGGGAAGGGTGCAGCGACGGGGGGGGGGGCGCTGATTGGCAAGGCTGCTAGTGGGCAGGAGGCACTGCAGGTGGGGGTGGGAAGCTGATGTGGGGGCTGCTGATGTATTATTGTGGCTCTTTAGCAATGTACATTGGTAAATTCTGACTCCTTCTCAGGCTCAGGTTGACCACCCCTGGACTAGAGAATGGGCTTGAGGGGATAGTCTGAGAACCCTAATGTTGTCTGGTTGAGCAAATGAGGCAAGTGGTGACAAGGTATGTATGGAAGGAGGCACAATTCTCTGAGATTTACAGCAGTTTTGACTAAGTTATAAAAATATTCCATCGTCAGATTTTCAGCTTGGCTTTTCCTGGGTCATAAGTGGATCCTGAGTAAAGAGATTGGTCAAGGTAATTCTTCTAGCCTTGGTTTTAATAGTGATCACAATAATAGTGATCACTACTTTGGGAAATGGAAGTCTTTTTTGCTTTTTCAAAATTTGCACGAAAGACTTTTTATATCTTCCATGTTATTCACAAACTACTCCCTTAAAATACCTCCATTCACCAGAATCTAATTTTCCTTGAGTCCCTTTGTGAATTTTAACCTAAATTGTCTATTTTCTGTGTATTGCTTAGGGAGTTACACTGTAATGTGATGTGCAACACCGTGTATATGTTCACTCTATTGCGTTGTAATGGCTCAGTTTATTTCTCCAGCCCCATGGCTGAAGGATCGCTGTGGGGCAGATACTCCTGCAGTCAGTGAGCTATGGCCATTTACACCAGTGGAGTTCTTCATTAAGCTAAACTCTTACAGTCAGTGAGTCTATGCTGTAGCAAGGAAAGAGGATTGTTTACTCCTAGATTCCCAAGGATTCCCAGATCCCTGAGTGGGGCCAAAGTGCACAGAGCACATTGCGGGAGGTGGGTGTGCAGAGCTCTCCTTCATACCTCCCAGGTGGTGCTCAGGGCTGCATTAGAGCTACTTCTGGTCCACTCTAATGTATGCCAGCCTGTAACAGCCATAAAAGGCCAAAAAGGTAGCCCAGGATCAGGGCCGGCTCCAGGCACCAGCCCACCAAGCTTGTGCTTGGGGCGGCACCTGGAGCGGGGCGACGCGGTGCGGTGCTCCGGCTCCGGCCGCCGGGGAGAAAGGAGCCGCAGTGGGCTCACTGCCCTCCCCCGGCGCGCCAGCCGCCGGGAAGAGCGGAGCCCCGGCCGGACTCGCCACCCTCCCCCCGGCGCTCTGGTTGCCAGGGAGAGTGGAGTGCCGGCCGGGCTCGCTGCCGCGCTCTGGGGTGGGGGGGCGGCGGGAGGCTTTTTTGAGGCGGCAAAAAAGCCAGAGCCAGCCCTGCCCAGGATCAGTCTATCATGGGTAGGGTTACCATACGTCCGGTTTTTCCCGGACATGTCCGGCTTTTTGGTAATCAAACCCCCGTCCGGGGGGAATTGCCAAAAAGCCGAACATGTCCGGGAAAAATACCGGCCGGGCACTTCCCCTCCCGCGGCTGCTCTGCTCCTCCCCGACTCTTCGGCTCTGTTTAAGAGCCGAGCTGCCCGAGCGCTACCAGCTTCGGGCAGCCCCCATGCCTCCGGACCCTGCGCCACCGGCCGGGCACTTCCCCTCCCGGGCTCCGGGGACGCAGGGCCCAGAAGCATGGGGGCTGCCCGAAGCCGGAGCGCTACTGGCTTCACGGTTTGCCGGGCAGCCTCCAGACCTTGCACCCCCGGCCGGGCACTTCCCTTCCCGGGCTCCAGCTGCACTGGGGAAGCGCCAGCCAGGGGCACAGGGTCAGGAGGCTACCCGGCAAACCGTGAAGCCGGTAGCGCTCGGGCAGCCCTTTTCGCGTGGCTGGGAGGGAGGAGGGGGAGTTAGGGCGGAGACTTTGGGGAAGGGGAGGGGAATGGGTGGAGTTGGGGTGGGGAAGGGGCGGATTTGGGGCGGGGCCGGGGTTGGGAAAGGGGTGGGGCCAGGGCCCGTGGAGTGTCCTTTTTTTTTTTTTTTTTTAAATATGGTAACCCTAATCATGGGGTGACTTGACACATTACCTTTTCTCTAACACTTTCTCTTTCCCACTAGTATCCTTGGCGTGTGAGCCTCTACAACAGTGCTGCACCACTGCACAATCACCCTTGCACTGGGGCAATCCTCCCAGGTCCAGCATGCTTGCTGTTCAGTGCCCAACCACTGTCCTGCACCTGAGCATCTACCGCTGCTTAACCCCTTTAGATACTGGTGTATGTAATGGGATCTCTCAGCCTTCTGTGTCACCCTGAGCTGCAAGAATGGTCTTTACCTCCATTATCCACATCTGTCTAGTTGCCCTCCCGTAGACTCCTTCCTAAAGTTGGATATTTTTCTTAGCCATCTCATGCACATACTGAACCCTAAGAAGAGTCTTTGTGCAATAAGAACATTATTTACTTACCTTGGTAATTAATTCCTTTCTTTATACGCCAAATATTTCATTTGCTTTCTTTGCACCTGCCAGGCACTTTGCCCCCATGTTCGTGCTATTGCTTATTATATCCCTAAGTAGTGGGTAGTTTCTTTCAGTTTTCAACATTTTATTTTTATCCATTAATATCATTCTCCAGGATGGGTGGCAGTGATTTGCTCTGCAAGTGGTCCTAATAAAATCAGTGATTTGGGGGCTAAAAGCTACATCTAACTAATATTTCAAATGCATCATTCTTTTTTCCACAGTGCACAGTCTTTCACTTGGTGATAGAATTGTCCCCCTACTCATCCATTTCCCCCCTCCCCGCCATTATCCTCATGTTGTGGAATGTGTTAATGAAATCTAGCAACTTTCTTGATCTCAGCTGCAAATCCAGGCACCTAAGGTGACAGATGAAAGTCTCATAGCCTAAGGCTTTGTCTACACTGCCAATTGAATGATAAAACGTTCACAGGTGCTTAAAAAGCCCCCCTCGAAAGACAAAGTTTTGCCACGGCAAGTGCCTGTGTGAATGCCCGTGTTGTTGGCAGGAGTGCTCTCCTGTCAACAACGCGAACCCCCGATCATAGGGGGTGAAAATATTTTATCGGAAAAAGTGCCAACAAACAGCATTTACTTTGCCCAACTTTTAGGAACATGGCCATCTCGACACGGCCGTGTTGCTAAAAGCTGTGTAGTGTAGACAAAGCCTAAGCTGCAGCTGCACATTTCTCCACATAATGTGTGGTTACTGTGGGCCTGATTCTGCCACCCTTATGCATGCTGAGTAGTATTTTACCCCCCGGAACATCCCATTGAAACCACTGCGGAGTAAGGTACTACTCAACTTTAGTAAGTTTGGCAGAATGAGTCCCAAAGGTTATCTTGCTTCAAGAGTGAATGGTGAACAAGAAGAAATGTACCTATACAACATTCATACTAGAAGTTAGTACATCTCTTAGCAAAATAGATTTAAAATAAATAGGAGTGTGAAAGTGGGCATCCCAGCCCGCCAGCGCTGTTGCATTTTAACAACTTCTGTGTATGCTTTATCTTCATTCAAAAGAAGGGCTTCAGTTCATACTTCAAAATATAACCAAAACTTCACTTAAAAGCATAGGTTAATGAGATAGGAATGGTACTTCATGGAAATGTGTAAAAATCAAATAATTTCAATTGGCTAATCACAATACAAAACTAATAGCCGGTAGACAAATAAAACTCAACCATCTTGCATTATTAAAAATTATTAATACATTTGGATTTGTGGTCTAAATACAAGTAGAGTAAAGATCCCCCCACCAATCTTATCACAGCTACAGTTCTTTCCTGCACTTCTAGTTCATTGTTCATCACATATAATTAGACCAAGTGTTTTGACAGTTGGTGGAAGTACACTGCTTTGATAAATGACTTGTTTCTTAGAAAGGAAGATTTGTTAATACAAGACCATTCATCTCCCATTTCTCACACTTTTCCTCTACCCAGCATTCTTGTAGGTAATATGCATGTAAAATCACATGCCTTCAAGGACAGCGTTTGGTCCTATAGTCCATGTAACCAAATAAGTAGTTTAGTTTAACTATTTATCTAAAATTACATGTGAAATTAGAAAGCTCACTCAGCGGAATATAGCTTGTTCAGGAAGGAGAGGCAGGAAAAAAAAAAGGAAGGTGGTGTTGCCTTATACATCAGAAATATATACACTTGTTCTGATGTCCAGAAGGAGGCAAGAGGCAGATTAGTTGAAAGTCTCTGGATAAAGATAAAAGGGGAAAAAATAATGGTAATGTCATGGTAGGAACCCAATATAGACCACCAAATCATGAGGTGGATGAAGAATTTCTAAAGTAAATAACAGAAATAGACAAAACAGCGGATCTGGTAGTAATATGGGACTTTTACTTTTCCAACAGATACCTGGGTAATTGTACAGCAAAACACAAAATATACAGTAAGTTCTTGGAATGTACTGGGGACAATGTTTTGTTTCAGAAAGTGGAGGAAGTTCTATAAATCCATTAGGAGCAAGAGAAAGATGAAGGAAAATATAAGCTCCTTACTTAGTGGGGAAGGAGAGCACAGGAAATAATTGTCCCACTCTGATCAGCACTGGTGAGGCCTCAGATGAAGTATTATGTCCAATTACAGGTGCCACACTGCAGGAAAGATAGGAACAAATGGGGGAGAGTCCAGAGAAGAGTTAGAAAAATCATAAAAGGTTTAGAAATCCAGACCTATTAGGAAAGGTTAAAAAAAAAACTAGGCATGTTCTTCTTTCTTGAGAAAAAGAAGACTGAGGAGAAAACCTGGTAAATCTTCAAATATGTTAAGGGCTGTTCTATAGAGGACGATGATCAATTGCTCTCCATGTCTACTGAAAGTAGGACAAAAAGTAATGGGCTTAATCTGCAGCAAGGAGATTTAGGTTAGATATTAGGAAAAGCTGTCTAACTATAAAAATAGTTAAGCACTGAACAAGCTTCCAAGGGAGGTTGTGGAATCCCCATCACTAGAGGTTTTAAGAGCAGGTTGGACAAACACCTGTCAAGTATAGTCTAGATATATTTGGTCCTGCCTCAGTTCAGGAAGCTGGCCTAGAGGACCTCTGGAGGTCCCTTCCAGCCGTACATGTCTATGATTCTGTGATTTATCCTTTTATTTATTAGCCTCTTTAAAAAACATATGAATAATCTGTCATTTCATCTGGATAATACTGAAGATCTATTGGTTTGTTGCTTTTTCATTTTGAGTCAATTTTGCAGGAAATTCCCACAATCCCCAAAATGTGGTAGCAGCAATGGTAATGAACAGCCATGCCTTCGACTCCAGTGGAATTCTTCATCTGCTCTGAGTCTGTTACAGCTGTCCCCCTGCTGGATTCCTTTCTGTTTGTGCTGAGTGGCCGCCCCCCCCCCCCCGCCATGGAACTGACCAAAGTCACAGCCTGGCCCTGCTCATGGAAATGGCTTGTGCAGACTGACTGGAGCCATTGCTCTGCTCAGGGAAGGGGAGGCTTTTCGCTCCTTTGTCTAGCTTCTTTGTTCGGACCTGGCTCGGTGTAGGGTGCTCTGCCCAGGTATGCAAGACCTAAAGTGGCCACATAGCTGAGCATATGAGTCATACCTGTAACTCAGAACTTGCCCAGACATGGCCTGTGCCTACCTGCAGTTTCCCTGCCTTCTCTCCTCCCCGGATTAAGGAGAACCAATCAAAGTTACTGGCGGGAAACTGCCTGAGTTTGCCCTTAAAACCAGACATTTTCTGATCAGACCCCCGGAGAAGGTCCTTGCTTTGCCACCTGGTCTGATCAGCTAGGGGTCTTTGGGGGGCCCTCTCCCCGCTCTCGTTTGTTTTTGAGTGTACCCCCGTTTTTAAACTCCCCTCCCACGAACAACGAATTTGTGCCTGGAGATCTCCTGATTATTGTAAGCGAATTGAGTCCTCTCTGCGTCCTCTGATGCTGAAACTGCTGTTCCTGCTGCTGCTTTGGGGATTGGTAAGGAAAAACCTCTTGCACACTCCCCTTGTTCTGGCTGCTGGCTTTCTTTCCCCAGCAGGCAAACCCAAGCTAACCCCTTGAAGCTGTATCCTGGGCACACACCACTCTGCCCTCTGGAACTACCCCTAGTATAAGGTGCACCCATTAGGTTAGATTTAGCCTTTAGTCTAGATAAATTGTAATTTCATTTTGCATAGCTGTGGTTAAGTTAGGTTTAGAAAATTGCTTGCATTGTACTCCGTAAGTTAGGCTTAAAGAATTGTTGCATTGTGTTTTGTTACTTGCTAATTTGTGTAGTCTTGGTTAAGTTAAATCATAGATAAGATTTTGCTGTGTTCTGTATAATTGTCTCTCTGCTGTTTAAACTTGCAGCCTGTCTGCTCTCTCTCTCTCTCTTTCTCTCTGCTGTTTAAACTTGCAGCCTGTCTGCTCTCTGTGTCTCCCTAAGTTTAAATCTCCCTCTGCCTTTGGCCTCTGCTCCACCACGTGCTCACCCCGCTCCCACTGCTGCCAAACCTCAATTGTATTACTGAAGTCTAGCATAAAACCCCATTGGTTACCTCTTTTCTCTCTAACACACCGCACATTTTATATTTACACTACTGTGACACATTTTTTACCTAAAGTTGTTGGTTAGTTAACACATTTTACCCATACTGTTAGTTGGTTATGTAACCCTTCTGCCCATCTAAGTTGGCAGCAACAAGGGCCGGGTTCTGTATCTAGGGGTTCCGTTTCAATAACACAATGCAAAACCGGCTCGAGCCCCCACCCAGTGACCTGGGACAATTACATACCACCCCCTGGGCGCCTCTAAGAGGCAATACTTCCCCTCTCGCAAGCACGGAGTCTGAGTGTAACAGAAAATGTTTAATAACATGAGGTAAACAACATCAGCATTAAATTGGAAAAACACCACAAACAGGCTTCATGAGCAAAAAAACCCACCCCAGCAAATTGGGCTGTGTCCTTTCCCTTTGGTTCTTGAAACCAGCAACCCAAGAATCACCAAAGTCCCAAAAGTCCAACAACCCCAAAGTCTCTTGGGTCCAGCAACACAAGGAACGCCAAAGTCCCAAAAGTCGAACAACCCCCAAAGTCTCTGTCCCTGGTCAGTGCAGCCCCAGAGTTCAAGCCGGGGGGGGGCACGCAAGGTGTTAAGGGGCACCTTACGTGATCCGAGGCCGACCAGCTGCCTCTCCGTGGGGTTCCGCCGCAGCCTTCTCCACGAGCCACTCCACTCCACCAGCTGTCCCGTGAGCCGCTCCCGCCGTCCACGAACTGCTCTGGCAGCTGCTCCGCTCTGCTCACCAACCTGTGAGCCGCTCAGCTCTGCTCCACTTCAGCCGTTCCTTGGGCCGCTCCCACAAGGCTCCGCTCTGCTCGCTGCTTCTCCAGCCACTCCACCCTGCTCACCGACCTGTGAGTCGCTCAGCTCCAACCGTCCCGTGAGGCTCCACTCTGCTAGCGGCTCCGCCAGCCGCTTAGCAATATAGCTTCAGGCTCCCCCACTAGTTAACACAGTCTCAGTGATCTCAGCTCTTAATAACTTTAGCTCTTTTGTGATTTCAGCTCTTAGTAGGGGAGCCCCAGTGCTAGTGCACCATTGGCCCAAAGTGAATTCAGCTCAGCAGCCTGTAACTTGACTCCTAATGGAATCAAAGTTAGCTCTGACATTCAACACTGGAGAGAGGAAGTAATGCAATTGGTGTTTCAAACCCTCAAAGAGGGCCCATACCATCAGATATAAATACTTGTTCACCTCCTCTCTCTATTCACTGGGTTTTGTAACCCATGCCCCTTGTCAAGCAAGTGCTACTTAGGTAATGGTGAAGGACTCACTCAGTCCTTCTGTCATACAACAGTTCCACTGGCCTTGATTCACAGAATCAGGGTAACAAAACTTTATTCTTCCTGCCCCAATAACAGAGAAGCTGGGGATCCCACACCAGCCAAAGTAACCACTTTGAGTTGCTGTTGTTTCATGCCAGGCGAGTGGGTATGCCTATGCAAACCAGATCAGCCCCTGGAGTTCTTTTCCACACTCGCCATAATTCACCACCAGATGTCAGGGTAGAGCTCATCCTGACTCTGCTTACAGTTATATGCTGCTGTGACACACTCTTTACATAGAAATTGTTAGCTACCTGTTACATTTATACTTCAGTGTTAATTGGTTACCAACTGTGTTGTACCCCACTGTATTGTACCCCACTATTGAAACCTCCTATCCTATTTACTGAAAGAAACCCCTCCCCAATTGTCTATCTTAACAAACCCCATACCCCTCACTATTAAATTTTCCCGGTTTTTGCATTTTCTTAATAAAGTTTATTTTACACCCCACCAGTGCAGTAGTTGTCCCCCAAGATCCCCTACCTGCTGGCAGGGTCACTTTGTTGATTTCTACTAGTCTTTGTTGGCATCCGCTGGAGGATCAGTAGCCCCAGGAGCCAGAAAAATCAATAGATCTTTATTGCTCTGTTGGGCAACTAGATTTTTAAGCAAAGTAATGGTCTGTGGTTCATGAGGCAATTGGTCTGGTTAAAACCAAACATTAACCAGCAGAAATCAACAGAGGACTCAAAAGACCAGCTGTAGGATTAGAATGGAGTCTACTGGAATTTCCACATGTGAGGAAGATGGAATCAGTGATGCACTATATCTTTTCTATCCATATTTATTCTTTGATCCTGAAGTACACTGCAGATCTGTCTTGCACATCAGTACCGGGAATTTTGCCCTTTAGTTTGAAGTTGCCTCTCCCCCTCTTCCCCATTTAGTACATTTTGATGTTTAACACTTATTTATTCATTCAAAGCTTCCTGACCAAGCTGAACTAGGTCTACCACAGTTAGTTGGAATTCCTGCAACTGTCAGCTCACCTGGGGTTAGCTCCCTATGAAGTTCGTAGGAACAGAATGTAAGGGTTTCCCTGTAAAGTTCTCCACCTTAGAGTCGACCATCTATTCTCTAAATAATATCAGTGTCAGAGCTGAACACAGTAGTTTTCCACAGACCTGAGCTATGGTGACTATCTGTTCCACTTTACGGAGTTTTAGTGATCTGAAATTGGGTTTTAGACTTTCCTCAGTTGGACTGGGTGACTGATCTTAAAAGCTTCTTGATACATTACTCAAACCTATTAGATTCTACAAGACCTCTCCCTCACCAAAAATTGATCCCCCCCCCCCCCGCTTGAACTCAAAAGGCCCTTAGGGCTCCTGGCTTAATTAAAAATTAAGTTCACAGATCATTTCTGAAACCATCCCTTAAGCAGCCAATAATAGTGATCACTACAGAAGGGTGTGTGTGTCACTGTCATTTTAATGTTCCTTGGTGTAAGTAGTTATCTGTGTCCCCTATGTGACCCTTCTCTGAAGAATGTTGTGCTGTATGTGTTGCTCCCTCTGTTTGCCACATGTATAATGGAAAAATCATTATGGTTGATACACTGAAGATCTAAGGTTCTATAGCATTTTTTTAAATTTTAACCCTAATTGAACATGCTGGTTAGGTGCATCCTCCTGATTCTTTTGTCATTGTAAATTAGGAATGAATGAACCTCAGGCAGGCTGAGATTTTGTGAACCTCATTTTTTAATGTTTTGCAAAATTATTGTGATCTCATTGTTTCCCCCTATAAATTGAACATCGTTCTATCCCCAGTAGGAGATTCGGCTTTTTAAAAACTCTTGTTTTTCTAGCTAAGTGGAACCTTATGTTATGTATTGGGACTGGAAGAATCTACCAAAATAGATCCGCTTGTGCCAGTCTATATCTATGATCTATCTTATTTTCAGCACAGTGTCAAGAGTGTATTAGGTGCTTTAATATTAAGAATTTGTTGAATTATTCATTGCAAATAAATCATCTTATGAAGTTAGCCCTTTTCCCCCACTGTATGTGAATCACTCATAAACCTATCCTGCAAATAGCTTTGTTTGTAAGCTTTCACTGCATAATTTACCTGAACTAGTTTCAACCCGTGAGAGGTTTGCAAGCTGTTCACTTGGACTATTTGCTAGTGGTGACATGTGATTGATCACCTCCCAAGTCACATGCTATTGTAGCTGCTCCGTGAATGGATGATTGACATTTTTTTAAAAACAGGACAATAAACACCAAATGGTGAATGCTCTTGCTCATGTTCTTTGTACACCTGCGATGCAGGTATTTATATAAAAAACAGCCATTTCCCAAGCATTTGTGCAAACAGCCATGAAGGTTTGTGAATAGCAGATAGTAAGTGGTACAAGCTGAGTTACTGTTTTTGCAGTATTTGGAGACCCTGTTACTGTGTCTGGGTGTATATATATCAAGTAAATGGTGTGTTTTGTGTATATACACAACATTGACTTTTTTCATTCGGTTTTTTGTCTCTTTTTTTTTCACTCTTTCCGTATTTGCTTTTCTCCTCTGCTCTGTAGTAATCTTATTTTTTGCCATTGCTTTTTTCCACTTCTCAGTTCTCTTCCTCTTTTCACAGCCCCCAAAGAGGAACAAAAACTAAATAACATTTGAACTCATGTGTAGCTTTTGAGCCCTTCTTCGTAATTAGTTTTTGTAATGTTCCTCTTTCATCTCTACTGTATATGTTGCTATTTTGGAGGACAGCATGAGGTAGGGCCTGTGTGTTCGTATATCAAAGGAGGATTATTCATGTTTCTCTTACCGATGGGCTTAGCCATTTTTCTGCGGCTCAGATTGCACATAAGGAAAGAAGCTGTCCGTTCTGATTGTGTCACACCTTCTGTGCAATGTGTATGCGTGACCTCTACGTGTGATTGTGAGGCATCATCAGATGCAGTATCATCAGTGTACGGATAATGCTCAGAGTTGCCTCCTTTTTTTCTTGATGAGCTCAGATGCTGTCGTCACTCTGCTTTCTCTGCACCCGACGTAGATGGGGATGTGGATGAAAGCAAGAAATAGAGATGCTCAGTAGTGGGGCAAGTAGGGACTGTGCCTGTTACGGGGATATATCTGTCCTTTGCCAATATGGTGTATAGGCTACCTAATCAGGTCTCTCTATTGCTGCTACTCAGTTCCCACATGGTCCTAGCATCTTATTTTTAAAATATAAGGTTGATCATGAGATTGGACCCGGGGTGGATTTGGCCCATGGAATCTCTAATGAGGCCTCCTCTCTTGAAGATGAATTATGGTATGGTGGGGACTTGCTACAATATGTAATGCCCTCACCCCACCATACAGAATATTCTTCTGAGACATGGAGGAGTTTGCATTTAAATAAGTCCTTCACTGAGAAACCCGTCTTTCAAAATATCAGCAGGTGTATTTATGCCAGAATCCTACTTCAGTTAATTATTCAAATGCTTCAATTACTCTATTTAAATTTCCCTGCACTCTAATAAACACCACAAATGAAAAAGAAGTTAAAGTGACAATGCATCAATTAAGTTGCTGTCCCAATAACCTTAACTATTAAAGTGACAGTGCCTCAATTATGCTGATATACAATCACCATTAAACTAACGATGTGAAATTAGTGGCCCCGGTCCAAATAGAAGAAGAGACAAATGCTTTCTCTAGAGTATTTTATAAACAGTTACAGAGGCTGCCGTAAGCCTTAGGCCCCTACGTTTTGGAGACCTATGATGAGGACAGAATCTCAACTTTCATTTAAAAGAAAATTCTAACCTCCAAGGTTGTGAAGAGAAGACTGAAAACATGAGAAGATTGAAACATATCTGCCTGAGTCTGCAGAGAGCCTGAAACTATAGCTCTGAGTGCAGTTGAACTGCCTCATGCATCTCAGTAGGATGTTAACTCAAAAGCCCTCTGCTTTGGTGGGCGGGGGGCTTCCAACAACCTCCCCAAAAGAAGACTGTGTGGCAGGAGGAGAAGAGTGCAGTCATCCCAGCCCACCCGCCCACACTGCCTAAATACTGAGGGTCCTAGGGTTGCCAGGTGTCTAGTTTTCAACCGGAACACCAGGTCAAAAAGGGACCCTGGCAACTCCGGTTAGCATCGCTGACCAGGCCGTTAAAAGTTTGGTTGGCGCGGGGCTGGCAGGCTCCCTAACCAGCTCCACGCAGCTCACCGGAAGCGGTGACATGTCCCTTGACTCCTAGGGGGGAGGGATAGCTCAGTGGTTTGAGCACTGGCCTGCTAAACCCAGGGTTGTGAGTTCAATCCTTGAGGGGGCCATTTAGGGATCTGGAGCAAAAATCAGTACTTGGTCCTACTAGTGAAAGCAGGGGGCTGGACTCAATGACCTTTCAAGGTCCCTTCCAGTTCTAGGAGATAGGATATCTCCATTAAATTTATTTATTTATTTTAGGCGCAGGGACGGCCAAGAGGGCTCCACATGCTGCTCCCCCCAACCCCAACTGCCCAGCTCCACAGCTCTCATTGGCCCAGGAGCCGACAGACATGTTGCTGCTTCCTGGGAGCTGCCTGATGTAAGTGCCGCCTGGAGCCTGCACCCCAAATCCCCTCCTGCACCCCAACCCCCTGCCCTAGCTTGAAGCCCCCTCCTGCATCTAGAACCCCTCATCCTTGGCCCTGCCCCAGAGCCCACACCTCCAGCTGGAGACCTCACCACCTCTTGCACCCTGAACCCCTCATTTCTGGCCCCACCGTGGAGCCTGAACCCACAGTCAGAGCCCTCACCCCCTCCTGCACACCAACCCCCTTCCCCAACCCGACGAAAACGAGCGAGTGAGTGAGGGTGGGGGAGAGTGAGTGACAGGGGGAGGGGAGATGGAATGAACAGGGCGGGGCCTTGGAAAAGGGGCAGGAGGCGGTGCAAGGGTGTTCGGTTTTGTGTGATTAGAAAATTGGCAACCCTAATCAGGGTCCTCCTGTTGTCATCCCAGCCTCTCTGGAGGAGAGGGGTCCCTGGCTGCCAAACCTGCCATTTTTAAGAGCAGATAGTGTCCGCTGCTGACGGGATGGAGAGGGCCTGCAGTGCCATTGTTCTTCCAGGTTTGGGGGAAAGGCCATAGCACAGGGTGAGGCTGTAAAGACAGAGTCACAGAGGGCGCCATGCGGTGGTGCACCTAGGGTCCTTGATTGCCATAATCTGGTCCTAGTAATCATACTGCAGGTCAATTGCAGGATGTCTTTAAGCACTAAGGAGGAAACTGTTTACAGTGTGATGGAATTGAATCAGCCCACCGAATAATATCATGGTTTGAGTTTTAGAGGTGCTATTGCACGACTAAAGCAGCAAGCATATCTGTCTTTCAGCGCACAGCCTGTGTAGTGATTTTGAATTTAAGTAAGAGAGAGGGTGCCATTAATCTCCTGAAGGTGATTAGTCAATTTCATTTCCTTGTTGGACATGCAGGATACATTCTATGCTACTGACTCCATTTAGAGCATAGCAGAAGTGCTTGTCTAGCGGTGACCCTGCAAGAAGGATACACATGTAAGATCCTCAATTAATACATGGCCAGGCTGGATTTCACAAGCTGAACAGAAGGTCCGAGAAGTGGGAAGGTCAAATGTCCAATATGGAATAGACAATCCCCAATGCAGAAAGGAAAACACCTTCCCCAATAGCTGGGGGGAAAACTCTCCTTTGTGTCTGTCTGGAGTCTGAGTGTATATGTGCAAGAAGACCGAGATAAGATTGTGTGAGAAAGTGTCAGACTTTCCCTCCAATAAGTTAGCTAGAGAAGGAACTTTTCATTTTCGTAAAGAATATAGGCCAGCTTTGGCCCTAGTTTCTCCACGGACTCAGTGGGATTCCACCAGGGATGAGTTTGGATTTTAATTTTGTTCCAGTAGAGCAATTGTGCTAGCCTCTGAACCAATACACAGTGAGAGATACTCCAACGAATGTATAATCTACGTACACAAGTAGTGGGCAGGGAAAGGGGAGCAAAGATTTGTCTCAGGTCAGTATCACAGCCAGGAACCAGAACCCACTTCACTTGAGTTCTAGAAGAGTATGTTATCCCCTGGCTATGTTGCCTGTCTGAGCAGGCCGTAATAGTCTATTGTTTACAAAAGAGAAACCTATAGAAAATTAAAGCTGTTAAACATTTCAGCTTATCACTCAAAGCCCTTGGAAGGTCTGGTGAAGCTATTCTGTGAGCTTAGTTACAGAGAGGGAAAAGAGATTTAATACATCCAGAAAATTTAATAATGGGAATTACTATTGTGGAATCTGCGGTGTTGGCTGAATATCTCTGAGAGCATGGATGAGTTTCAGCTCCGAAGTAAGCCAGTGTGCAGCCTCATGTCCTTAGAATGGAGTCGGTGACATAGTACATTGGAGTCCCTCCTCTCTCTGGATTCAAGTTCATAATTTCAAGTTCTCAGATGAGGGCTAATATTCAAAAATATATAGTGACTAGAGCAGAATTGAGGACAGAAAATCCAGTTCACAAAAAATGTGAGATTTTTGAAATCCGAACAAACCCCCCAAATTTTGAAATTCTCTACAAAAGATTAAAAAAAAAAATAGTTTTAGAAATGAAACATTTTGATTTATACTCTTTACAATTGTATATTATATTGTAATGTAATTTAATTTAACATAACATTTTAAAAAAGTAAGTTGTTTCAGAACAAAATAAACATTTCATTTCAAAAATGTCAAAAAGGGATATTTCAACATTGTTGGAATTTTTTCCAAGTTTCTCCCCTCAATGAAATTTCAGTGAAATTGACATGATTACATGAAACATTTCAATGTCAATGGAATCGCATTCTCCAGTGGAAAGTGGTTCCACTGAAGTTTTTTCTGACCAGCTTTAACACTCATCTTTCCTTATAGCGCATCCTGTCTGCTTATCGGCATATAGAAGTGTAGCTGTGGGTGGCACAATCAGCGGAGTGATCTGCCACCCTGAGTATGATCCCATCCCAGACCATAGATACATACTCGTATGGCTAGTCCTTCCTGCTGCTTGTGTCATGGGGTCTACACTGCTATTTTTAGCACAGTAACTCAATCAGAGCTAGCATGGATATGTCTACCCGAGGTGGAAATTACACCTCCAGTTCCAGGGTAGATGTATCCTAAGTCTTAGGCAGAGTCGTCCCATCCATAGGGCAGACCGGGGCAACTGCCCATGCTTTGGGGGGCCCTGCGCTTTAGGAGGACAGGGGGCCGGGCAGGGTGGCCCTGGCGGTTAGCAGGGGGCTTGGCGCAGGCAGCAGGGGTCAGCCTGCACCCCCCACTCACCAGCTCAGGCGTTTATTTCTTTTTCTTGCCTGCCGCCCCCAGGCTCAGTCTCAGTCTCTGTGACAGCAGCAGGGAGCGACCTGGCCCCAGCCTGCTCTGCTCTGCTCTGCCGGCTCCTGCCATCGCCTGCCACCGCAGGGTCCTAGAGCCCCCCAAGCACTTGTGCCAGGGCTCTCCAGGCTGACCCTGCCCTTCCACCTCGGACGTACCTTTCCTTTTCCGGTGGGACCCTCCGCCAGCACAGGGAAGCCCCTTGACCTAGCACAGGTGAGTGCCAGCCAATAGTCTCCATCGCTTGTCGCCCAGCACTGGTGTCCCCTCAGTGCCTCACACCTCCCCCTTCCACTGCCCTTTCTCTCCTCTCCCAGCACTGGGTGGAGTCCTCCAATGCCACCTCCAGGCCAGGGCCAGCCCTTATCACCCCCCTGCCTCAGGATCCTTCTTGCCTTTCAGCTCTCCAGCCTCGGGGTCTCTCTCCCACAACTCTGTTCTCTTCACCACCCACCAGGACTGGGGTCCTCCATCCATCTGTTTTTCCACCCCCCATTCCCCTCCCAGCGCCCAGAGAAAACAGATCTTAGAGCCCCTCCTCCATGCTGGAGGGTCCTGGGGTCCCCCAGCACCAGGGCACATATAGGCCCTCCAAGAGCTACCCAGTTCCTGAGACATGGGCTCTCAGTGTTGCGAATGGGTAATTACATTTTTTAAAAAATCCATTGAGGGTAGCAAGACCATATGCACCTGGGAAGTGAGTTTGCTGCAAGTTCAGGAAGGTGGATTTCAGAATGTAATCAGCGCGACACTGATTGTGATCATCGAGGTTTTTTTTTTATTATATGAACTTCATTATAATTTATAAAAAAGTGTTACAATATAATATAACATTATAATTATACAGCTGAGCGCTATCAATATTTAACCTGAGACCAGCATCTGCCCGTGAAGTTTACTGTAACCAGATTTCACCTGTATAAAAAAATGTTAAGGGGGGGGCCCCATACAGACTGATTTGCCCCAGGGCCCTCGCTCCCCCCTAGGGACGGCCCTGGTCTTAGGTGACATCTAGACATGACCAAGGTCTACATGGACATTTAGTCTGTGGCAAGCCGGGGTATCAGCAGGGCCGGCTTTAGGCCGATTCAGCCGATTCGGCTGAATCGGGCCCCGCGCCGCAGCTCTTCACCCCGCCCCCAGCTCACTTCCCCTTTCTCCCCTCCCTGAACGCTCTGCCCGCTGCTCCTCCCCCTCCCCTGCTTCCCACGAATCAGAGGTTCGCGGGAAGTCTGAAAAGAAGCAGGGGCCGGCAAGCAGGCAGCACCAGGTAAGCTAGGGTGGCGGGGGGCACGAGAAGGGCTCCGGGGAGGTGCGGCGCAGCCCAGTCCAGCCCCGGCCGAGCAGCTCACTCCGGCCCCAGTTCCAGCCAAGTACCCCCGGCCCCAGCAGCTCCGGCCCGACTCGGCTCCGGCCTGGCCCCCTCGGCTCGGCTCCGGCCCCCCGGCTCCGGCCCGCCCCGGCCCCTGCGGCTCGGCTCGGCTCGGGCCCGGCCCGGCTCCGGGCCGGACCCAAGCCCCGCAACCCCGGCCGGAGCTCCGGCCGGAGCACAACCCAATTCCTGGGGGCAGGGCTTGCCACAAGCCCCGCCCCCAGGAATTGGGCCCCGCTCTTGCTAAAGCCGGCCCTGGGTATCAGTCTCTCTTGTACTAGCCTGCCATGCACCTAAGTATCCATGTAGACCCATCTTAGTGTAGTTGAATCAACCATGCTTTAAAACAGGAGTAGATCAAAGTGCACTAAGGAACTGTTAGTGTGAGTCTGCATGGTCCACACAGACATACTGCACAGCAGGCTACAAATGGGTAGACTCACACCCGTGCTTGCTGTGAACTAAATGTTCACTTAAACAAGCCCTAAATCTGCCTAACAAGTGTAAGCAGAGTCAGGATGAGCTCTACCCTGACATCTGGTGGTGAATTATGGCGAGTGTGGAAAAGAACTCCAGGGGCTGATCTTGTTTGCATAGGCACACCCACTCGCCTGGCATGAAATAACAGCAACTCAAAGTGGTTACTTTGGCTGGTGTGGGATCCCCGATTTTCTCTGTTATTGGGGCAGGAAGAATAAAGTTTTGTTACCCTGATTCTGTGAATCAAGGCCAGTGGAACTGTTGTATGACAGAAGGACTGAGTGAGTCCTTCACCATTACCTAAGTAGCACTTGCTTGACAAGGGGCATGGGTTACAACTCCCAGTGAATGGAGAGAGGATGGGGACAGGTATTTGTACCTGATGCCCCCCCTGCTCTGAGGGCTTGACACACCAATTGCACTATCTTCTCTCTCTCTCTCTCTCTCTCTCTCTCTCTCTCTCTCTCCCCACTGTTGAATGTCAGTGCTAACTTTGATTCCATTAGGAGTCAAGTTACAGGCTGCTGAACTGAATTCACTTTGGGCCACTGGTGCACTAGCACTGGGGCTCCCCTACTATGAGCTGAAATTGCTAAGAGCTGAAATTACAAAAGAGCTAAAGTTCTTAAGAGCTGAGATCACTGAGTGCTGTGTTAACTAGTGGGGGATCCTGAAGCTATATTGCTAAGCAGCTGGCAGTGCAATTTGTGGGGATGACTGGAGGAGCACGAAAGTCCACGAAAGCTTATGCTCTAATAAATTTGTTAGTCTCTAAGGTGCCACAAGTACTCCTGTTCTTCTTTTTTTGGAGGAGCAGTGAGCGGTGTGGGGCCGGTTGGAGTGGCCCAAGGAACGGCGAGCGGAGCTGTTTGCGGGGACGGCTGGAGCGGCTCACAGGTCGGTGAGTGGAGCGGAGCAGCTTGTAGAGCGGAGCAGTTTGTGGGACGGCAGGAAGTGGACTGGCTCGTGGTGAAGGCTGTGGTGGAACCCCACGGAGAGACGGCCAGCCAGCCTCTGATCACGTAAGATGCCCCTTAACACCCTGTGTGCCTCCCCCCCTTTTGCTCTGGGGCTGCACTGACCAGGGACAGAGACTTTGGGGTCTGTTGGACTTTTGGGACTTTGGGTGGTTGCTGGACCCAAGAGACTTTGGGGGTGTTGGACTTTGGGGGCTCTGGGTGATTTTTGGGTTGCTGGATTCAAGAACCCAAAGGGAAAGTACACAGCCCAATTTGCTGGGGTGGGTTTTTTGCTCATGGTTTGTGTTATGAATCCTGTTTGTGGTGTTTTTCCAATTTAATGCTGATGTCGTTTACCTCATGTTTTTAAACATTTTCTGTCACACTCAGACTCCGTGCTTGCGAGAGGGGAAGTATTGCCTCTTAGAGGCACACAGGGGGTGGTATGTAATTGTCCCAGGTCACTGGGTGGGGGCTCGAGCCGGTTTTGCATTGCGTTATTGAAACGGAACCCCTAGATACAGAACCCGGCCCTTGTTGCTGCCAACTTAGATGGGCAGAAGGGTTACACAAGGAATTCTTAAGATTATTCCAATAATCCTGTGACACATACAGTTTGTGCGAAGAACCAAGTTTGTCAGGCTTCATTCTGTGCAAGATGTACTGATAATTCTAGAGTTACACATTCAAAATGGAAACTCACATGCTCACATAAGCCTTTGAATAACAGACCACTGGGCAGAATGTTGCTGGCAAGTAGGAAAAGATTCAACAGGGCAGGGTTCAGTTTGAATGACTTTTTCTGTAAACTGGTACAAACAGGATCCCTGTGGCTGAAGCATAAGCAGTGGGCAATTTGTGCTCAGAGGGCCTGACTAAAGCCCACTGAGGTCAGTGGCAGGAATCCTATTGACTTCAGATCAGACACTTATTGGTTGAAATCTTGGTCCCATTGAAGTCAATAGCAAAACTGCTCCATAGGGTCAGGATTTCACTTACTGAGTAGTAGCAAAAAGAAGAACAGGAGTACTTGTGGCACCTTAGAGACTAACAAATTTATTAGAGCATAAGCTTTCGTGGACTACAGCCCACTTCTTCGACTACTTCTTTCGTGGACTACTAAGCTGTAGTCCACGAAAGCTTATGCTCTAATAAATTTGTTAGTCTCTAAGGTGCCACAAGTACTCCTGTTCTTCTTTTTGCGGATACAGACTAACACGGCTGTTACTCTGAGTAGTAGCAGTGATTCCACTCAGGCAGGCCACTGGTGGTAGCTACAATTCTGCCAGGGAAGCTGCAGCAAGGATGTGTTGAATTAGCACTTGCCTGGCCCACATCTCTTCCCCGCTGGTGCTGTTCACTTCCAGGGCAGCGTTAGTCACCTGTGGGCCCTTCTCCTGGGAGAGGCTGTGAGCACGTTGCCTGGTCCCACAACCTTCTGCTGAATGCTCTCTGTTGCTGGGGCCTCGCTGCCCGGGTTACCAACAGCAACCGTGCAACGAATCCAACCCAGAGTTAATTATTCTATACAAGAATTTAAACATAAAAAGAATGAAATTATATTTCACTGCACAGAATTAACCCCTCTCCCTCCTTCCCCCCCACCGAATCGATTTGCCTTTTGATTCACATGCCAGCAGAACCACTTGGAGACCTGACATAGCCAGCAACTTGCATACTTTTTGTTTATACGTATTTGTGGAAGCCTGGATATTTGATCTATTTGTTTAAAGGAGGGAAACATTTGTGTTGCCTTTTAATGCACTTTGCTATTTTGTGCTTGATGCACCTAAACTCTGCTGAAACAAGATAAGGAAAGCAAACCTTTCAAACCACCCAGCAGAACTCAGATGCTCATCTCAGGGGGACAGCTATGAAGGCAGAAGTTTGAATTTGTCCCGCTGAGCCTGGTATCGCACATCCAAGCGTGTTTTCTCTCTACTGATTGAAAGTAAATTAGCTTCCACTCTCTATCCCTTTTATCCTGCAGAAAAGAGAGAAAGAAAGAGCCTGTTTGGGAAATGATGAATATGTGAACACAATTTTAAAATCAAGCCTTATCTCCTTTACTCACTAGATTTTGGTTACAGAGATTACTGCAGCCACATTACTCTATCTCCTTCTGTTAGCCACACTATCTTCT
This sequence comes from Chrysemys picta bellii, assembly GCF_011386835.1. Lineage (NCBI taxonomy): Eukaryota > Metazoa > Chordata > Testudines > Emydidae > Chrysemys > Chrysemys picta. The sequence continues at coordinate 70,318,629 of NC_088800.1, read as the reverse complement.
GTGCTTCTGACAGGCACATGTCAATTTGTGCTATGTTTCCTGTTCCTCTTAAGAACACTGCAGGCCAGACCCTCCGCTACAGTAAATTGGCATCACTGTACTGAAGACAACAGAACTGTGCCAGTTTGCACCAACTGAGGGTCTGGCCTGCGTAGCAGCAAGGCATGTTTTCAAGGCTTGACTCTGCACCTCCCATTATGACTGTGTATTCAATATCAAGGAGAAGGTAAGCATCAAGGTAAGAAGAAGAAACAACCCCACAGTTTCTCCCTGGGCCTTGTGTGGAGAGTTTTTGGCAAAACTCTAGGCACCGCAACAGAGCCTATGGCAATGTCATCCTTGGGCAAAAGGATGCACTTTGCAGATGCATAGCATTGAAACTTTAATGCAGTGAACTGGAGAAGCATCTGGAGTTTTCTCTGTTTCTATTGACAGGTTTCAGAGTAGCAGCCGTGTTAGTCTGTATCCGCAAAAAGAACAGGAGTACTTGTGGCACCTTAGAGACTAACAAATTTATTTGAGCATAAGCTTTTGTGGGCTACAGCCCACTTCTTCGGATTCATAGTGCATCCGAAGAAGTGGGCTGTTGCCTATGAAAGCTTATGCTCAAATAAATTTGTTAGTCTCTAAGGTGCCACAAGTACTCCTGTTCTTTTTGTTTCTATTGAATTATTCTCTTGGCCTGGTTATCACGTCACAGCAATATTGTATTTTTGATTTATATGGCCTTTATGCTCCTTGCTCCTCTGCAGCTTAAATACATTGGTTATAAAAGCAGTCTGGCATCTTCTGCCTTGTTACTTGGATTTCCAGGGAGGCAGATGGTACAAACAAAAAAGCAAAGACTTTCCCGCCTCTAAACTAAGCATTAACACATCAGCTTTCAATCACGTTCTTATCATCACCTCATGATCACACTTTCATAGCCTCATGCCTGATAGGTGTTTCTGAACCTTATGGCATGCATCTGAAATAAGCCTTTGTGTCACGAGCCCCTCTCTAATATGTGTCTGACTGGTTGAGCTCCGAGGGTTGCCTGGCAATAGCCATTTCGTACCAGCTCTTCTCCGCCAGCTCTGTGTTTTATTTTATTAACCTCAGCGATGAGCAAGTTTCCAAATCCCATGAGTGCTGTGGCTAAAAGCAGCCCTGCTCCTGTGCAGGTGAGCTAGCAGCACCTCAGAATACTGGATTGTTCATTTTTGTGAAGTTACAAAATTCTCATTGCCCCAACTCAAAAATCTAGCTTTTAGGTTTTTGTCATGAAATAACAAGTGGTTTGTTTTTTTTTTCTGGGGAAGAGGGGGCTGCTTGTTTGCTTGCTTTTTTGAACGGATGGTTAATTATCATTTTCTTGTTTGGCCTAATTAAACTGTGTACAGGATCTTGTAATAGTCTTAACTAAGTTCCCTGTAAGCTGCATGGTCGCGTGACCACGCAGCAGCCTATTAAGCGCTGCACAGGTGCTCAGGGAACCTGCCTGGCTGGGACCTGCTGCGGATGGGGGAGGGGCACATTTCCCTCCCAGCCCAGGTGCTGCTGTGGGGAGAAAGAGCTGGACGGAGTCCTCTCTCCATGCCATAGCCCTGGAGCAGCCTGCACCCCAAATCCTTCATCCCTGGCCCCACTCCAGAGCCTGCACCCCCAGCCAGAGCCCTCACCCCCCACCCCAACCCTCTGCCCCAACCCTGAGTCCCTCATCCCCAGCCCCACCCCAGAGCCTGCACCCCAACCCTCTGCCCCAGCCCTGAGCCCCAAATCCCTGGCCCCAACCCTGAGCCCGCACCCCCCAGCTGGAGCCCTCATACCCCTGCACCCCAACCCTGTGCCCCAGTCCTGAGCCACCTCCCACACTATGAACCCCTCGGCGCCACCCCCACCCCATGAATTTTGTTATGTGCACCAATATGGAGGTGATGTGTCACAGATCACCTCCATATTGGTACACATAACAAAATTCATTCTGCACACGTGTGGGGAAAAATTAGAGGGAACACTGGTCTTAACATACAGCAGAATAGTACAGCTTCAGTACGTAATAGTACGTTAGTCGTCAGATTGGCTCTGGGTGAATAATTTGTAACAAATCTTTTGATTCTGTGGCTAATCTGCCTCCCCCGCAGGTGACCAGACGTCCCATTTTTAAAGGGACAGTCCCGTATTTTCTGTCTTCCCCCGTCAGTACTGGTGCGTCCTGCTGCTGGCCGGATTTCTGCTTGCCCGCTGCCGGCCCACCAGCGGTGAGTGGGGGTGTTCAGTGACTGACAGTCAGGATGGGTGTGTAAGGCTGGTGGCAGGTGAAGATGTAGCGCGTGGGGCCGGCCGCTCTCCCTGCTGGTCTCACACAGCCCCCACTGCATGCTGGCTCTCGACCAGCAGGGCTCCGCCTGCTATCCCATTTCCGGCTGGTGACGGCTAATGAGTGCAGGCAGGCTCCAGGCACCAGCCACTTACATGTCACCTCTGCTGCCCATCCAGCAGCACTTTATATGCTCCCCCTTCAACTGTCCTCCTCCTGCTTTGCCCCTTCGCCTCCTCAGCTCCACTGCTCCTCCATATCCACCCCAGTGGGGTGCATCCAGCTCCCAGCACTGTGTGGAGAACCAGCCCCCAGTCCGGAGCACTCAGCTCATTAGCATCCTGGCCGGCAGGCTCCTTCCTTCCCCCACTGCCTCTGGCTGGGACGCTGGCCCGGAGGAGCCAAGCCCTGCACGTGCCAAAGCCCTGCACAGCGCTGACAAGGGGAAGCCTCTCCACCCCTCAGCTAAGCTCTGGAGTGTCAGGGAGGGGAGGAAGCGATTTCCAGCCTGTTCCCGCCCCGAACTTGCAGTCTCCACAGCAGCCCTGAAGTCAGGGGCTTAGCACCATCTATAGTTGTAAGCCTCAGCAAAGCCCTTTGAATGTACAGTGGACCCAAAACTGCATATCCTAGCAATACCTTCGAATTTTTTTCCTCATCAAAAGAGAGGTCATGGTCCTAGGCGCCAACTTCTCCTGGGGCCGGTGGGTGCTCACGCCCCTCTGCCCCTGCCCTGCCCCCATTCCAACCCCTTCCCCAAAGTCCCCGCCCCAACTCTGCCCCCTCCTTGCCCCCTTTGGACTCCTTCCCCAAATCCCCGGCCCCGCCTCTTCCCTGCCTCCTCTCCTGAGTGCGCTTGTTACGCTGTAAAACAGCTGTTTCATGGCGGCAAGCCTGGGAGGAGAAGCAGGGACACGGCGCGCTCAGGGGAAGAGGCGGAGGCGGACGTGAGCTGGGGAGGGGGGTCGGGGCGGGGAGCTTGGCTGCCAGTGGATGCACCAATTTTTCCCTGTGGGTGCTCCAGCCCCGGAGCACCCACAGAGTCGGCGCCTATGGTCATGGTGTGTAAGTGCTCATGATGTGAGGGCATTTCCAGTTTCAGAGAGATTATTTTCACTGTTTCCTGCCTGTCTGACATACAAGGCCTGTAAGATGTTGGCCCAAACAGGATCAAACAATACAGTAGCAGTGACTGAACTAGAAAAAGTCAGTGCTGCTCTGCTTCTCCCATCTCCCAGGCTTCCTGGCCTCTAGGGATTATCATTTGCATCTATTCTGTGCCATGGTAGCATGCTTTTCTCCTCTCCCCCGAGGGACTTGGAGGGCCATAGGCTAGGGAGATGAGGCTCACTCATGTGGATCCAGCAACGGCAGATAGCTTGAAAGCTGAGAACAGAAAGAGAGGGGGAGTTGCGCAAGCTGTTGATGCTTCAGGTTCAGGGACCAGCAGCAGAAGGCTACAAGGGGAACAGCCTTTGAGTCACCACAGCTGGATGACAGACGGGCAATGCAGAAGGCCCAACGAGAACACTTGGCCAGTGGGATTTATCAGCTATTTACTTTACTTACTGTAGACGGAGAGACAAGAAGGGACAGGCCAGGACCTAGCCAGAGGAGCTGAGAGGCCATAGTTAACTTTGTTCTGTTCTGCTAGACTGCACCCTAAGGGTGGTGCTAGGAGCAACTGTGTGGGTGGGTGCTTACTGGGACCCCGTCAGTCACCACAGCCTAGAGCACCTAGTGATTGAAGTGCCTATAGCTATTTCTCCTGAATTCATGCCACACTTGGGATGCTACTAAGCATATGAAAATCTTGTTGCATCACAGCGTTCACGGCTGCCCCATCAGAGGGGTCAGTTACAGTACAAGTGATTGCCTTATACCGCATCGAAACTGTATTGCAGCCAATGCAACTAATGAATCTCTTTACAGGTGGGGCAAATGAGGCATTTGCAGGTGAGGGTTAGCAGTCATTGGAAATGACTACTAAATGCTGCTTTTCCTTGGTTGATTATCCTTTTCCTTTGCACGGTGCACTCCAGGAAAATATTCTGGCCATTTTCCGCTCTACCCTCCACAAAGGGTCTGTTTGTAAAATTTAAGCAAGTTGTGACAGGAGACTAATTGTTGGTTGTCACCTTAGCAACACAAACTTCCCTTTGCCCCTGAATTTGTTTGTTGTTATGGTGGGATGTTGGCTGACATTCTGAGATTCACTTGGCTTTTTAAATATAACTTACTGATGTAGCATCATTGCCATTAAATTCCCCCCCTCCCCAATTTCTTTTTCGAAAATTGATTTTCTTCCAGTTTCTCCCTATTATTTCCCTAGTCTTTAATTTACACACACATGCCCCATGTTTTCTGGCTATTTCGAACAAGGCTGCTTGTTAACACAAAAGTTCTTACTTCTGTTCTGCATTTAAAGGGGTCAGCAGATCATTGCCTTTTCCCACCTCCTTGTGCTTTTACAAGCTCTGATTTACAGGAACACTGATTAACACAGCTGTTAAATGGTATCGGCTGTAGGATACAATTCACCATTGTGGAAAGCTAGCAGAGCTATCTATCAAGAGCTGCATCTATCACTACCCTCAGCTACACCTGTTACTGAATGCAAACGTTATACTGTTGGATTTTGCAAAAGCCCTACATAAATGACATGATGCCATACCATGTCTCCCTGGTGCACAAGGGGAGTGAGGCCATTACATCATTCATTGTTGCAGCCTGTTCCTCTTCGTTCCTGCCATTCATTACGTCCAGCTAGCTCCGTAGGCAGGTATGGAAGAGAAATGACACTGTCTCCTCGTTATCTCCCCCTATCTCCTTTGGGCGAGTTGTACCTGGGGGCACATCCTGGAAGCAGCCACTGTGGGCAGGGATAGCAATTGTAGAGCCCCACGTTTTTCACTAATATGAAATAACACAAAATAAAATGTCAAAACGACATATAAAATGGAAAAACTCACCCAGCAGTTCCATGGGGCTGGGCCCGACCCCTGTTCCGGGCGTGTGATCTGGCACATGGGGTTGCAGTGCCTCTCAGGTTTGGCCTGTCCAACCCATCCTGACTTGTAAATCAGTTCTTGGAGGGGTTTTATGAAAGGGCCACATTATGGGTGAAAGGCATCAAGTATGCAGAACCTGAGCCAGATCCAATTCGGCTCTGAATGAGGGTGCCAGATACCTTCCCACCTCCCCAGAGATCCCTGTGTTAGCCCCAGGCCAGCGGGTAGGACGTGCTTGGATCTCAGAGGATGCGAGGCTGTTACAGTTGTCTGCTGAGAAGGCTTGTGCTCTTAGCACCGAAAGTCCCCGATTCAATCCCCGCATGTGCTGGTCAAGATGGCGGCCATCATATCTGCAGAACACTGTGTGCAATCCCAGGGAGAGCAAGGATTCTGAGTCTACTGTTGGCTACAATGTTGGTGCCAGCACAGGGAGAGGGGCAAGGTGTGCGCTGTGCCCTGATCTAGCCCACCCTGCCACGCCAGTTATCAAAGCTGCCCTTATGTGGAATTGCACCCAGAACCATTCCGAAGGTGTGGCCCATGTAGCCTCAGGCACAAGGAGGCTGATTCTCTTCTCATTTTCTGTGGTGTAAATCAACAGACACCCCACTGAATGGAGAGACACCAGTGCACAAGTGGTGTTAGCGAGGGGTGAATCAGGCCCAATGTCCCCATGTGTTCTCATGCTGCGAGGTGGGGAGGATCTCTGTACTGCCTGAATGGGGCCAGTGCATTTATAGCCCATCGGCTGGCCAAAGAATGGCTCATCTTTAGTTAGGCACTATGACTGACTGTGATGTCTTGTGGCAAGCTTTTATGGCTACAATAAAAATAAAAAGCCGGAGAACTTAGCAACCATTGCACAACACTGTTCTGTGTCCATGTATTCTTTGAGTGTGTTAATATGAATAAACACAGTAAAAGGTTTGGAAAATATCAGTGTAAAAAAAAAAAGTCATTTTTTAAGCTGTCCAAGTATTGGAGGGATGGAAACTGTTTAGAATGGTAAATTTCCTTTTTACCTTACCTCACCCCATTCAAAACCAGCTGAACCAGTTTTATTTATTTTTGACAATCACTAAGAATTGTCCTTTCTTGGGTTTTGCCAGCTTTCACATTGAAACATATTTTTATCATAGAATCATAGAATGTCAGGATTGAAAGGGACCTCAGGAGGTCATCTAGTCCAACCCCCTGGTCAAAGCAGGACCAATCCCCAGACAGATTTTTGCCCCAGATCCCCTAAATGGCCCCCTCAAGAATTGAACTGACAACCCTGGGTTGATATGTTAGAGATCTGCACCTTTGGAAAAAATTAGGAACAGAGAAAGCCTTACATATAGTTCAAAGAATGGCGCTGTTGTAATTATCCATTCTCCTTCCATTCCTCTTAGCTCTCAGACACAGACCCTGTGTTAACCATACATCATTATTAGACTGACTTCAGAACGTTAATTGATGCAGAATGAAATTCAGAGCAGGAAACAGGCTTTAGCATTCAGTATGAATGGACTGCAAATTAGTGTTACTGCTGTAAAGGTTAACTGAAATTGAAAACTGTTCTTTTAATATCTTGTACTTTGAATGCTTCCAGTCTTTGTGAAATAGTCCTGATTGGCATCTTAAGAACAGAGGAAAATGGCGGGTGGGGGGAGAAGTACCTCATCTCAAGGAAATCTACAAGGCATATACCACTGCTGGAATGTTGCTTTGGTTCTCTGTAAAACATCACTAATCCTGCCCCCACCGTTATAGCGGATAATAGCCTCTGCTTGATCCAGCATGCCTGCAAGTTGCAAACATCCACCCAAAACTGAAGGACAGATTTGAAATGCCACATGTGGCATATTTTATCATAATTCAGCTTTAGCAATTTCACATTCCTTCCATATTTCCTGGAGAGTGACAGCAATGTGTGTGGAAAGGTCAGAACAACATAAAGGAGGGCATTGCTACTTCAGATGACTAAAAAGTGATTTGTTGTATGAATAAGGAAAGATACAAAAGGCTGCCACCCCAGACCATCCTAAGTAAAAGAATCCAGAATCTATGAGGAAAAGATGTGAGAAATATGCCTGGAATATTCAAAGTTGTCCTTGACTAGACACCGGTTTCACATGCCCCTTTCATTAAACTTGGCTAATTGATACTTTGCATCCCTGCATCATTTGCGTATTAGAAGGGCAGGCTAGATGACCATAATGGTCCCTTCTAGCCTTAAAATCTCTGGCAGAGTTTTCCAAAGCTGCCAGTGGAATTTGGATGTGCAGTTACACTAAACTTTAATGGTAGCTGGGCATCCAAATCCATTAGTCAGCTTGGAAAAATCTCAGCCTGTGAATAGAACACCTACAAATATGTATGCCCTTTGCATTTATGTTGGTAAGAGAATAAATTCTAGACTCCTAGCAATTGTTGCCTTTCAAAATGTTGTGTCCCTACTTTATCTACAGGTGCTTATACCCCACTGTAATTCTTCTGGCAATAACAGTATTTTGCTGTTGTTACACAAATGGTAGGAACATAGCTGGAGAATTTTTCTCACTAAGGGCTGGTCCACACTGAGCCCCCAGTTCGAACTAAGATACGCATCTTCAGCTACGTGAATGACGTAGCTGAAGTCGAAGTAGCTTAGTTTGAACTTAAAGGTACTTACCGCGGGTCCACACACAGCAGGCAGGCTCCCCTATCGACTCCGCCTACTCCTCTCGCGGAGCAGGATTACTGGCGTCAACGGCGAGCACTTCCGGGATCGATTTATCGCGTCTAGACAAGACGCAATAAATCAATCCCAGAAGATCGATTGCTTGCCACCGAACCAGCGGGTAAGTATAGACGTACCCTTAGATATTATAAGTGCCAAATAGTATCCTTAGATGATTGTGGGAGTCAAACACATGCCTCTGAAAGCAGAAGCTGGCCCAATTAGCAACAGCATCACCACTGACATGTTTGTTCAGAGACTTGTTCATGTCATAAAATGTGGCAGCTTTTCTGGTAATTACAATTTGTAGTACAATTTTTCAATATTAGAAAATAGTTTCACATTAGAAAATGTTTGTTGCGATCTATGATGGTGCAAAGAACAAAAGGGAATGAGCACACAGATGTGCAGGGTTAAGTAATATGTACAAGATTAAATACGATCACCTAATCAGCCATGAGAGACTAATTAGCATAAGCAGGTATTTATGAAATATTTTTTCTTAACCATCAGGGCTTTGAAAAAGTTCTCCTATGTTTGGTTAAATCCCAGCTTAGAACTTTTTGCAAAATTTCTCCACCTTCTCTTGTGCCTACCCAAGAACAATTACTGTGGTTACACAATGATTCATACAACATAAAAAGTTTCAACCACAAAATGAATTTTCACATGACAATAGACGCCATTTCTAATGACATGCACAGAGCCAATAAAGTCCGATGATACATTCCTTATTAGAAGGCATAAAGATTTCAGAGGACGTCCAACCAGACTTTTTTGCTTACAAGGATGTTCAGGCAGAGCTTAAAAAAAGCTGAATGGACAGTTCACTAATGACGATGTACTGTACTAGTTTATGAAAGCAGAGAAATGCTGTGCAGATGGTTCATTAACTTCACTATAAATGAACCACAGAAGGGAAAACTGACTACTGGTGACCAGAATAATTTGACTGCAAGAAACATACTTACAAAAAATGACTGTCGCCTTAAATAAAAAAGTAAGACACATGCTTTGAAAAGCTCAGCACAAAAAAACCTTAACCCAAGACCCTTCCTCTTCCCCACATCTGCCACTTGGTGGGCTACGGCAGCAGCTTCCCAGTAATTTGATACCGCCTTGTGAAATAACCCAAATCTGGCTTGCCCAGTACTGACATACATTACGGTGAGGAGGAGAGCTAGCTTAGAGTCCCACTTCCATGCTTTTTTGCTTGGAAGGGGCAACAGAAAGTCAAAGGAAGAACTGAATTCTGTTTATATTAAATTCTTGCTGCTGCAACATTCTTTAGCTGAGTCTTATCTGCAGTGCTCATTCTTACACGGCCAGAGCTGGAAGAAAGACTGTAGTCCAGTGCCAAGAGATCATCCACACCGGACCTGACAATACATGGAAAAGAATAGCCTGTAGGACAGAGGCCACTCACAAGAAATATGCTCAGGATATCCAGTCCCATTATTAATGTTAATTATTTTAGCATCAACAGTATGCTGAGCAGTGCACATTACAAATAAAGATGCAGACCCTACCTCTGTCCGCTTAAAATCTAAAGCACAGAGTACAGACAAAAAACATACCAGTGGAGGGTGATTTTAAGGATTTGCCCTGTTGATTATGTCCTAGTGGTATATTTCTACCTATGTCTCAATGATAGACTACATCTCTCGTATAGTCTCAAATGGGGTGCTCATGCCTCAGGATTGGTCTAAATCAGTGGTGCCCAAACTTTTCCTGTTGCACCCCCTCACCAGTAATGGAATCAGTCTGCGCCACCCCCCCATTACTGCACAGTTGGCTTAGCAGAGGGTCTTGGGCTGAAGGCGAAGCTGGGGGAGGACTTAGAGCTAGAGGTGGAACTGGCCTGGGGGCGGAGAGGGAATGAAGGCAGAGCTGGTTGGGGAAGAGCAGGGGGTGGAGTGGAGCTGCGGCTGGGATCAGAGCTGGGCTGGGGGTGGAGAGGGAATGAGGGCAGAGCTGGTTGGGGAAGAGCAGGGGGTGGAGTGGAGCTGCGGCTGGGATCAGAGCTGGGCTGGGGGCAGAGTGGGAATGAGGGCAGAGCTGGTTGGGGAAGAGCAGGGAGTGGAGTGGAGCTGCGGCTGGGATCAGAGCTGGGCTGGGGGCAGAGTGGGAATGAGGGCAGAGCTGGTTGGGGAAGAGCAGGGGGTGGAGTGGAGCTGCGGCTGGGATCAGAGCTGGGCTGGGGGCAGAGTGGGAATGAGGGCAGAGCTGGTTGGGGAAGAGCAGGGGGTGGAGTGGAGCTGCGGCTGGGATCAGAGCTAGGCTGGGGGCAGAGTGGGGCTGGGTGGTGCCCTCTCCCCATGGGGGCTGGCCCAGGCCCCGCTGTGTGCCCCCCCGAACATTCCTACATGCTCTCCTAAGGGGGCATGCCCCACAGTTTGGGGACCCTGGTCTGAATTCTGCCCTTATCTGCACCTTGCAACCCCACTGAAGCCAATAGGGATTTATGGAGGTAAATGAGGGTGGGATTTGGCCCTTATTCTTCAATGAATGTGTAGTAGACAGCACTATATTCAGAGCACCACCAGCTCCACAGGAAGTGGTTAGTGATTTTTTTGGAGGTGGGGATATAGGCTGATGATATCTCATACTTTGGCACCACTAAAAAATAAGGCAGTAAAGACCACGTGAAAGGAAACCCAAAGTCTGGCAAACTAGGTCTATGAAGGACAGCTTGGAAAAAGCTTGCAAACCTGCTCAGGGGGTTAAACATATTGCTTCACAGGTGCACAGCTAGTAATGGGGGAAGTGCCAGGAAAGGAACTAAAGGTCTTTATGATGACTAAGGAGATCAGTGAAATAGATAACACCACACAGTAATATAGAGAGCTAAAAACAATAACTGAGCACAAGTGGCTGTGGGACAATGAGCAAAAACTAGATGAAACGTCCTTTGACAGCAATAACACAAAAGTCATGTAAGAGCAGCAGGTGTTCTTAGTTCCAAGGAATAGTTATTCTCACTCCTGCACAGCAGTGCCTCTGTCTAGCATCAATAAACCTCTGTCCCTTGGAGCAGCTTCTCCAACATAGGGGTCTGCAGCAGGGCCTCGTGCTTCAACAACATCGGACTCCGTCGTAGGGCTCATTCTCAGGTTCCAGTGGCAATTAGTCTCTTGTGAGGCCAGCAGCAGCACAATGGATGTATTCACCACCGCTAAGGGCACTTAATGCTGTGGCTTCAAAGCCATTGGTGCTCCAAAGCCACTCAGAGGCGGCCAGAGCACCAGAGGTGCCGGAACAATTTTTATAGTGGGGGTGCTGAAAGCCATTAAACAAAATTGTAAATCCTGTAAATGATGGAAACCGCTTCAAATCCGGGGGTGCTGCTGCACCCCCAGCACCCCTAGTTCCAGCACCTATGCAAAGCACTACAGTGAGTGCCTGACTTCTGCATTATTCACCTAACTCGTGAGGTTTTAACTTCTCTTCCCAGACTGGAAACTGTGCGAGGTCTTTTTCTGAGTTGGGAGCCAATAAAAGAGTATCTGGACCAGCCTGGCAGTGTCACTGGTCTTTCCTTTCACATAAGCGACTCATTACAACAAATTTGAAAGAAAGAGCAAAACATCCTCATTAAGGTCTCGAGTCTCTACTCTGTTACACCCGTTTTACACCTGTCACTCCAATGACTTCAGTTTCTTCAATGTTTAATGCATGCATCAGAGCTGATTCCTTTTGTTTTCTATTCCTGCCAATGCCTCCCATTATTGTTTTAAGATTCTCTCTGTATAGGGGCTTGGAGTGCAATACTAGAGATCCAAAAATCTCCCATAGTCTCCATAATTTGAAGACTTATTTATGATTAGTTATCTTGTAAATCACATCCATATTGATGTTATAATTGTTTATATGTTGTACACAAGTTCTTTTGCTAAGAAACACTTAGCAACATATTTCACACATTTTGCTGTTATGGTTCTTAGTGCATTTACTGCCCTTTTCCTCTCCAAAGTGCAGTAGAACAGTGATTATGCACACTTGGTAAAGAATGTGCTTAAATCTAGTGGAAAGGAGATAGAGAGTTGTATAAAATGATAGACATTACAGCCAATGAGCCTTCACTGATTGGGAAGAAGAACAAATGAAATCCCATAAACAAAACTTTATAGTCACTCGGAATAACATGTCCTTAAGGCCAAAAAGATTTCTCAGCCAAAATACTGACATGGACTTCACTCACTGAGGCCATCTATAGTTCATTTTCAGCTGTCATTCTCAAGATTAATTAAATCTGTCCAAGTAATTTTCTACATCCTGCTGTCAGGCATAAACAAAATTTGCCATTTAGCAGTTAGCAAAGAATTCAGGCAATAAAGATACGGTTGTGTATTTTTGCAGATAATTAATGGATCAGATGCACATGAGGAAGAGGTAATTGTTATTCAGTGATGGTTCCTACCTTAGCTTAGCTTAATTGTCATGCCAGGAAGCATGAGGACGGTTGGAGCAGACAGCTGATCCCACTCTGATTGTGTAGTCATTTCAGTGCTCCAAGTACCATGAAGTGGTCAGTCATCTACTCATTAATTCATTGCTAAACTCTTCCTCAAAGTGCCTACTAACTAAGGGAGGAGAGATCAAAGGTGAAGTAAACCCAGTCAGTGGATTTTCAAAACCCAAGCACATTGTGCCTAAATGGGTAGATAAGCATATGTAGTTATGCATATATAGCTTTTGGTAAGGAATTTTCTAAGACCATATTAAGCATCTATCTGTTCTGAAAATCTGATCACATAGTTATGTGCAGAGACCCTTTGGGAGGTGTGGTCAGAGCAGGAGCACCAGAATGGGATGGGGGCGGGAATCAGGGGACCATGGCTCCATCACTTTTTACAGGTCATAAGGACAAGGAAGGCCAAGGGGGGTGGTGGAGAGGAGCGAGCAGAGGGCAGGGTCTTGGCAGGGGGAAGAGGCAGCAGGGATCGGAGCCTCAAGGAGAAGAGGCGGAGTGGGGGTGGAGCATTGGGAAGAAGGGGTGGTGCAGGACGCGGTTCAGGTGCCAGAGGCCCCTACACACTTTTCGAGAGCTTCCGCTGCTCCTGGGTCAGAGCTGAGTGGGTGCCTGGATCTGGGTTTTTGGCATCTCCTCCATGTTGAGGTTAGAGTTGTCTGGTGGCACTTTGGCTTTGTTTCTTGAAGTCAAGTTTCAGTCTTTCTGATGGATGCTGAAATGAGGCCAATGACGTCCTGTATGTAGCACCTGGTTTGTTGAAAATGTCGGAATGTGACTCCAAATAACTACCTTCTTTCATAAATCTTATGGAAGAACTTTGGAACAGAGCCCAAATTCTGCTCTGGGATCAAGCACTGCTGTACACTGGTAAGAAATCAACATATGCTTATGTGCATGCACAGTGCAGAATAAACGCATAGGAATATGGAAGATTGGGTTACGCATTAGGATTTTATTTGCTAGACAAGCTGAATGACTTGCTGTATATTCCCCTTTAGGTTAACCAGGCCAGCAGCTATGGAAACCTTCCACTTATCAGGCCACCTGCAGATATCAATATCCCTGCCACAGAAGAGAAGCTCTTCAACATTCGTAATGGTCGGTAACCCTGCAAAGTTTGCTCTGAAGCTGTTTAAAAGAATGGAAAGTCCTGGTGGTTCCAGGGAGAAGGAAAATGCTGTATGAGAGGGGCTGACAAAGGCAACCTCTACCAGGGCACATGAGTGCTCATCTGGAGGACCGGTCCATGGGAAAGTTTACCTCTTTTCTTCTAGAAGTTTGGGGAAAAGTCAAAGACAGGAGCAATGCGTAGCTGTTATAACCCATGCATTAAGTCCACTGAGCTACTTTCCTGTCTTTTCTCTCCTTTCCCATAGTACCGTAGGTATGGAATTCTCTTGGCTCCATCAGTACACAGACTGCTGTACACGGAGCTGGCACTGGACTCACCCAGAGACAACTACTGAAGGTGTCTTTGTTCGTTTGTCCTCAGATTTACAGAAAGTGCTTGTGGGGAGCGGAGCTGTGAAGGAATCGCCTCAGACATGTTGGACTGGCCCCACGGTGGGCTGGCAGCTAGGAGACGAGCCGGGAGAAGGATCCCCAAGCTCTGCTGGAGAAAGTGCCTCAACGACAACAGGTCAAATCTGGGAGAAAACCAGTCTCTCCATTTACAAGCCAGACTGTGTGTAAACTCCCCCAGGAGCAATGCATGGGATAAATGAGGTAAAGACATTTAACAGTTCAGCCGTCCTGAATGGCCACTTCTCCAGCAACTCCATCTCTACCAGGTGCCAAATAACTCTTGGCACACGCCCAATATGGCAGTGAGCCTGCATTTCTGGAGGATTCCACACAGGCTTGCAAGAGACAGGATATGAAGCTGCAGCCTCTGAAAGGCTCTGACTTCAGTTTGTGCACAAGGCAGAGTAGGTGAATAGAGGTGCAGCCTCATACAGGAAAAGAGGATCTATATATGGATCAGCGCACCTCTTAAAGGTGCCCTTCTCTACATGTTCAGCTTTTAAGCTCCACAGTGGTAGGACAGAGCATTCACAGCTGTAAATCCTCCAGTCCCCACTGTCAGCAGACCTCTCAATTGCACTTCATTTAGTCCCAAAGTTTCCTGTTTCACAGAAAGAATCCTGCTGGTGAGGTTATAAGAAGAGTTATTTTCACTGGAGGAAACAGTTTCCTAGCGCTGTGAGTTTCCTGCATGAATAGCTTTCTGTTCCTGACTTTGGGTCTTGGCCCCACACTGTGTCCCATATTTGGGCTTTGGCAGGTTGAAAGGTATGAGATCATATGCCTGGGTACCGCAGATATTTTGCCCTGCCAATAGTATTTGACTAGCATGAACGTGAGGCTTCTGTGTCTGGAGCAATTCTGGTTTGATTCTTTGGTGTGCATTTCCAGCACACTTTAACACCTAGACAGGAGTAGGTGTCCCAGCAAGAGCAAACTTCTGTCAGCCAGGCGTCCTAGTGGGAACCAGCACCTAGTTCTGGAGAGGACTGAACTATTTTGCAGAAAGAGCTGGGAAATGGCTCTTTCTTGTATAGTAATAGATATTTCACTCACTTCTCTATTTCTCAACAGCTTTAACTAAGATAAAATGTTAAAAAACACCAAAGTGATTTATGAGCCTGACAGTACGCCTTCACTACCCGCTGTATCGGCAGGTAGCAATTGATTTATCAGGGATCGATATATCGCGTCTTGTTAAGACGTAATATATCGATCCCCGAACGCGCTCCCCGTCGACTCTGGAACTCCACCGGAGTGAGCAGAGGTAGCGGAGTCGACAGGGGAGCCGCGGACGTCGATCCCGCGCCGTGTGGATCTTAGATACTTCTACTTCAGCTACCTATTCACGTAGCTGAAGTTGTGTATCTTAGATCGATCCCCGCCCCCCAGTGTAGACCAGCCGTAAGTCCCCGTTTTAAAAAGTAGCTGAGGCACTTATGATATTGCAGTAGTACCTAGGAGCCCAAGCCATGGACACCACTGTGCTCGGTGCTGTACAAACCCAGAACAAAAAGGCAGTCCCTGCCTGCAAGAGTTGACATCATTGAAAGTCAATGGGAATTAAGCTCCCAAATCACTTATGGCCAGATTTTTAAAAGAGATTTAGGTACCTAACTCATTGAAATCAGTAGGAGTTAGGTGTCTAAAGATCTTTACAAATCTAGCCCTGAGGCACTTTTGAATATTAAAAAAAAAATGTTTCACATACTGCACTTCTGGTGCAGTTTTACTGCAAAGGGCCATTTTTTACTGAGAGTGTCCTTCAGAACACAGCCTTATTTATCTTAATCCATGCTAAAATATTCATTAAAGACAGCATTGTGCTTTGTATTATGCAAAGAAACGTTGTGCTAAGTGTTGCCTGCATTGTGTCTGACATATGGCTGTATAAAGGTTTTAATATCCAGACATTGCTACTACCGGTACTTGTGTTCAAAAAGAATCATGGCTGATTTTTCTAAGCCAAACCAAAATCTGTATTTGATAAAAATGGAACTTTTAATTAAACCAGCTCTCTGGATAATTTAATTTTCATAGGGATTCTTGGCCGCAGACACTTCTGGTTCTTTCCAAAATTCTTCACTAATCATTACTGTGGATCCATTAGTTCAAACACAAAATGTAAAAAGTAACTAGAGCTGGGGAGGGTTGTAGTAAGTGTTGCCACTGGTTGCTGTGTTATAGCACATCCCTTTGTTGAATTTTTTTGTAAGGAGGACACCTACTAGTGGGGTCCTGTGATAGGACCTCATAGCAGAAATCAACAGCCCTATGGTAGTATGCATTTCAACCTGCCACTTTGAGGAGATGTAATTCTGCCACTGTGGACCCATCTTTCATTAAAATGAATGAATGAAATGAATGAATGAAAACTATATGGCCAAATCCACTGTGATGCTTTGAAATTCTCAATCTAGAAAAAAATGTTGGAATGCAAAGGCAGGGCTAAGATCCTTTCCTTAACTCTGCCCCAGTTTCCTAACAACGTCACATCCTTTCTTTGAACTCTCAGCTCACAAATTCCTTGTCTACATTGCCCCAGAGTTGTTTGTCTTGTTTTTTTTTGTTTGTTTGTTTTTTTTAAAGTCTACCCTGGCATAAGATTTCTGCATGAAACTTCAGGTAGGCTGGTTTAGTTTTGGTGGCAGGAATTGGATAGGCAGTAGGATAAGCTGATATTGACAAATTAGTTTGGTGGGGTGGGAATGCATTTGGTTTATAAAGGAAAGCTAACTTCAGTTTTAACTATGGAGTGAGTAAGTGTCTTTGCATAACCTATCTACATAGCTGATTGTATAAAAGAGAGAAGAAAAGAGTAATGGTTTTACAATTTATGGCATTATCACTAAGTAATCTCTAGAAAAGGAATAAAAAGAGATCACTAGATATAACTTAATAAGTCCATTTTAATCAAAACATTGGTTTTCCCTTGGAATTATTCCATTCCAGTTCACTGGCTTGAGTCCTTTATTCTTCTGATATAGACTCAGTTATCAATTGCATCATTGAGATGAAACAATGATATCGTTCAAGCTTTCTTTTTATTCATCAGGCAACATGAGCAAATACTTTTGCTTTTTGTCATAATCTTATACAGAGCTACGTTCAACTGAGTGCTCTCCTATTCCCCCAGCAGCTACAACTCAATGTGAAGGTTTTAAATAATGGCAAGTAGTAAAATATGATAGTTAAGCAAATTCAAGTGGAAATAATGTGAAAAATATTATTTGGAGTAGACACAGATCTTTCTTCTGATTTCACCTGCATAAAAAATGCTGCATAAAAATGCTCCTTTTATAGTCCAAATCAACAAAAGGCCCTGAAGCGAAATTTCATCTCCCTGTCACCTAATCCACCTGTGCATATTTTTTATTAAACAAAATAATCCTTTTTTACATTGCTGTTATCCAGGACATTTAAACATACTTGATAGTATTTAGTTTTCACTGCAGTGAAGCTAGCTCATGAAATTATCTGAAAGTTATCTAGACTGAGTAATCGAAAAGCCTGACCTGCAAAGTTAGCTCAGTGTTAGCACGCTACAGGCTGACAATTATTTTCTGATATGATATGTGTGTGTATGAATATTGAGAGGAAGAATGCATGCGCCTCTTCACTACAATTCTGTGGCTGGCTCTGCATCTTAAATGATTTTCCAGTTATGAGGAACAGTAATCAGACTATTGGAAAAGTTCAAGTGACTCATATATACTATAATTTGACGTTCGATTATTTAAAATTTCTGAAGGGACTGGATTGATTGGTAAAGGAATATAAAGCTTTTGAGCCAGATTCAGATCTCATTTTTATCTATCTTCTGTACTGATATGGCCCCTATTCCCACAATATCTGGCCACCTCACTGTCTTTAATGTTTTTATTCTTACAACCTCCTATAAAATAGGGAAGTACTATTATCCCCATTTTACAGATGAGGTAACTATGCCCAAATTCCTACAGTGAATCAGTGGCAGGCCTGGGATAAGAATCCATATTTCTTGTCACCAATGCCCAGGCCGCTGGGTCGGTTGCTAAAGTCTATTTTAAAGTGTTCTTTACTGCTTCACGGCTGCTGAATTACCATGCATGTGTATATACTCAATTGATTTTAATGGAATGCCCATCTAAAAAAACAGCCTCACTAAAGGGGACAAGCAGTCCATAAGCATGGGGGTCATCTCATGCCCTGAAAGTGCTGGTTAAAATGAAAGTATGGCTGTGTCCGATTAGAGGATAGTTGCACAACGCATCCCATAAATCAGAGAGCAAAGATGAATAGCCGTGATTTATATGCTGCATTATTATGCACGTGATATCTTGGCTGGAGAGAGTGGTCAGAGTAGGTTAGATGACTAAACAATACATTCTGCACTGGCTTGATAAAAGCCTTAGGATGCCTTCTCCCCTCGTGGCTAGTTGAGACTTGAACTGCTGTGGTGGTAAAAAGCTAATTTACTGGCAGGGTGCTGATCACATGGATCTTTTTGCACCTCTGGTGGTTAGCTCAATGACAGACAATAACAGTGACTCCGGAGGCACCTTTTTTTATCTCTGAAAAATAGACCAGAAATAGATACGGCTAAATTCTGGGATCACTTCTAGACCAGATTGGCTTTAGCTTTTTGAGTTTAACCTTCAGTTTAGCATTCTGGACCTAAGGCGATTGCACAGGAGAAGGGCTTGGGGAAGGAATATGGAGTGGGAATGATTTACTAGGGATGGCATTCATGCATCAGAAGTCAATAGAACTAGCAGAAGTGATTTTAGTCCACCTCTGAAACAGATTGTCTTGAGGTGAATTAGCAGAAACTGTAGCCATCTTGCAAGTGAGACTAAGTTGGGAATACAGGAGTAGGTGTTCCACAGTCTTCCACCCACAGCAAAGGGTATGTCTATACTGCACTCCAAAGTGTGCTTGCAGCTTGAATAGACATATCCACGCTAGCATTGCTAAAAATTGCAATGTAAATGGGGCCGCTTGAGTGGCAGTAGGTATCCAGGCAGGCGAGTACAGCCCATATTGAAGCCCATACCGCTACATCTACACCGCTCTTTTTAGTATTGCTGGCATGGATAAAGCTAATGAGTATGCTGCAATCACACCTGGAATTGCAGTGTGGACATACAACGACTGCCACGCATGCCATAGATGTGTTCAGTTGTGTGCTAGGTCTGGGACGGAGATGAATGGGCCAGATTCTGATCTCAGTTACACCAGGGCAAATCCAGAATAACTTTTTGCTGAAGTTAATGGAGTTACCCTGGATTTACCCCAGTGTAAATAAAAGCAGAATTTGACCTGGATATCTGGGACTCAGTCATAGCAAACCCATCGTAACTTAAGACCCACATTTCCTGACTATTTTTGAATAAGCTCGTCTGAAACAGGGTTCTGACAATGCTAGCTAATGAAATGTTACAAGTAATGGAGATTGCAAACCTAAGCTTATTTTCTAAAAATGAAAATGTATATCTAGGCTATTAAACATGAACCTGCCACCTTCAAAGAAGGTGTCTGATATATACTGTTGTACCATCTCTGACCAGATAGTGTGTTATTGGCCCATCTCTGACTAGATAATGTGAGATCTGGTTGACTTTTCAACCCCAATCTCCTGTTCTCCAAGTTGGCAGGCTCCCAGTGTGTGGTGGAGAGGGTGTGTTCATCATCACAGTGGAGAGACTGCCTAGCTTTGCTCATCAGACTTTCTGCCTGGTGATTAAAGAGCATTTTTAAGGTTTGGGAGTTACTTCTTAGGTATGGTGTGGGGCATGGTGCTTGAAACAAATGGGCAGAAAGGTGTGAAGCAGGGGGCAATGATAGAAGGAGATCACCAAGAGATATTGAATGTTGTGGGAGAAGTGGAGCTGCAGAAAAGAGGACCAGGTTTCAGGAGGGATATGTACTGGTGTTAGACTAGAGATTCAGAAATGAAAGACTTCGGCTGTAGTGTAGACTTAGCTTATGTCAGCATAATCTAGGTTTCAGAGTAGCAGCCGTGTTGGTCTGTATCTGCAAAAAGAACAGGGTGCCACAAGTACTCCTGTTCTTTTTGAGCATAATCTAGGTCACTCAGGGATGTGAATAAACCACCCCCTGAGCAACATAAGTTACACTGACATACACCTGCGCTCATGTGCACAGAGCTACGTCGATGGGACAGTTTCTCCTGCCGACAAAGCTTCTGCTTTTTGCAGAGGTGGTTTCAACTGTGCCGACAGAAGAGCTCTCTCCTGTCACCATAGAGCGTTTTCACCCGACACAGGAGCAGAGCCACGGCGTTGGTACAGCTGCACCGCTGCTGTGCTCTACATGGAGACATGCCCTTAGAGTTGCTCTTGAGTGTGGCTTGGAGATAAACAGCAGTCTCGGCATGCAGCACTGGCCTGCCAATATGTTTAATAAAGGTCTTTGCTTTTAATAAAACTACCTGGTTGCGGCATCACCCATTGTTAATGAAAAAACTGAGGAAAGGCGCTTCTAGACGTAGTTACCTGTGCTTAGGCCTGATAGGTTGTTTATAGGTAAATACGATTACCACTGACTCCCAAAGACAAGAGGTATTTTCTTTTCTTCTTTCTGACTCACCATAGCTGTGCTGGGGCTGGTTACCTCATTAATATCTCTAGGAGAAAACAATAGCTTGATCTACTGTAGCTTTGAAAAATCTATAGCTTTTCATGCTGCTCCACTTTGCCTGGAGCAGCCCTTTTATTGAGAGACTTGACTGAGACGCATGAGGCTGCTAAGCAAATCCCTCAATAAAAGTTGCTTATTATGGCTAGCCTTCCACTGCTAATCTCATCTGTGTCGTCTACTGCTCGACTGCCTGACTTTAAACTCCCAGCAATTAGTGACTTACCATAAAGAAAAGGTGAAATTAGCAAGATGTGTGTTCAGCAGCACATGTATTGTTGTAAGACTCATTTGCTACATCACCTCTCACTTCCCTTTTTATTAAGTAATTTAAACTGTAAGCTCGTTGGAGCAGGGGTCTTGGTATCTTAGGTATGCAAATGAACATACACAGCTAGTTCTTGTCCAAGGCAAGCATTTTTCTGTTGGTTTAATTTTATTTTGTGCAAAGAAAAAGTGATTGTAATTTTGGGTGTTTTAAGGTTTAAAGGCAGATTTTGACCTAGATTTTTTTTTAAATTACAAATACTACTTAATATAAACAAAACAACATACCCTTTTATAATATTTTTTACCAGAAGAGGCATAAACTCCTTCTTCCTTTCCTAAAAATAAATAAGTCAGTAGCTCTCAGAAGAGCAGTTGAGATCAACTGTTCTGTTGGACCTCAGTCGAAAGTTCATAAATTATGCAAAGTTTTAGACTGTTTTTAATCACCCATCTGAAAGATGATGAGTTTCGTCTGATGCACAACAATCATATTTACAACCTGCCTGCTTCTAGTGAGGAACATAATCGTGTCTACACACCATTTTTACTAGGAGCAGGAACTGAGACTTTTCATGAACCTCACCTGCTTTGTAATAATGCTGAAGGAAGCGCAGCTGGTCTGAGTTTCTGATACACCAGAAAAGACTAGATTTAAAATGTCCAATATAAGGTCCAAGATGGAGTAAAGCTTTTTGTGGGGCTTTGGAGTGTTTGCTGATTTCCTATGCCACTAGTTCACACCACTTGGCTTCCTGTATCACCGTAATCCTCCCCCGGTCAAGAGAGGCTGGCTAAGATTCACTCTGTAGCCTGTTAGACCAATCAGAGGGGTCACTGTGGAGTGAGTCAAGACTCCTTCCCACCATACCAGGGGCTTTGCAGGTTGCTTCCACTGTCTTCTTAACTCTTGCCATCCTGGGTTACAACAGACCAGAGTGGCTAATTGAACACAGGTTTCTTATGTCACAGAGTCCAAAGCATTAACTAAACACAGGGCCACTGATGGATTTACAGACACTTAGAAGATAATAAGGTGATAAGTAATGGTCAGCATGGATTTGTCAAGAATAAATCTTGTCAAAAAACCAACCTAATAGCTTTCTTTGACAGGGTAACAAGCCTTGCGGATATCAGGGGGAAGCAGTAGAGGTGGTTTATCTTGACTTTAGTATGGCTTTTGATACAGTCTTGCATGACCTTCTCATGAACCAACTAGGGAAATACAACCTCGATGGAACTACTATAAGGTGGGTGCATAACTGGTTGGAAAACCATTCCCAGAGAGTAGTTATCAGTGGTTCACAATTAAGCTGGAAGGCAGGGGTGAAAGTTAGGTGGTACGGGCTCGTACAGTATACCGGTAAAAAGTGGGCGCCAGTACCGGCCCATACCACTGACTTTAAATGTTTAATGTCGTTGCCCCTTTTGTCCACCACCACCCCCGGCTGCCGACGGGGGCGGGGGCGACTTGAAAAAGAAGTAGCTGCCCCAGGGCTGCGATTTAAAAGGGCCCGGGACTCCGGCTGCCACAGCGGCGGCCAGAGCTCCGGGCCCTTTAAATCACCACTGGAGCCCCAGGTGGTGCAGGCCAGGCAGTTCAGATGGGCTGGCTAGGGGACACTGACCCCACACCTTCCTCCTGAGACCCCACCCCTTCTGGGGGGGGGAAGGGGAAGTAGGGAGGCCAGAGCTGGCTCCGTACCGGTAAGAGATCCATTTTACTTTCATCCCTGCTGGAAGGGCATATCAAGTGAGGTCCTGCAGGGATCAGTTCTGTTCAATATTTTTATCAGTGATTTAGATAATGGCATACAGAGTACACTTATAAAGTTTGCAGATGATACCAAGCTGGGAGGGGTTTCAAATGTTTTGGGGATTAGGATTAAAATTCAAAATGATCTGGACAAACTGGAGAAATGGTCTGAAGTAAATAGGATGAAATTCAATAAGGACAAATGCAAAGTACTCCATTTAGGAAGGAACCATCAGTTGCAAACGTACAAAATGGGAAATGACTGCCTAGGAAAGAGTACTGAGGAAATGGATATGGGGGGCCATAGTGGATCACAAGCTAAATATGAGTCAACAGTGTAACACTGCTGCAAAAAAAATCAAACCTCATTCTGGGATGTAGTAGCAGGAGTGTTGTAAGTAAGATGCAAGAAGTAATTCTTCCGCTCTACTCCATGCTAATTATGCCTCAACTGAAGTATGGTGTCCAGTTCTGGGCACCACATTTCAGGAAAGTTGTGGACAAATTGGACACAGCCTATGAGGGAAGATTGAAAAAATTGGAGTTGTTTAGTCTGGAGAAGAGAAGACTGAGGAGGGACATGATAACAGTTTTCAAGTACATAAAAGGTTGTTACAAGGAGGAGGGAGAAAAATTGTTCTTTTAAACTCTGAGGATAGGAAAAGAAGCAATGGGCTGAAATTGCAGCAAGCACAGTTTAGGTTGTATGTTAGGAAAAACTTCCTAAATATCAGGGTAGTTAGCACTAGGGAGGTTGTGGAATTTCCATCATTGGAGATTTTTAAGAGCAGGTTAGACAAACACCCGTCAGGGATGGTCTCAATAATACTTAGTCCTGCCTTGAGTGTAGGGGATTGGACTAGATGACCTCTCAAGGTCCTTTCCAGTCCTATGATTCTATGATTCAGCAATGCTCTACGTCTCCCAGTTCTAAAAAGTAATCCCTCTAGTGATACAGCTGGCGCAATAAGTCCTTAAAATTGAGTTTACTGTGAATAGTTCATGCTTTATCATAATTGCCACCCCCTTGTTTAGTGTTATCAGAGATGTCAAGGGCTGAGTTGGCATGAATACCAAACTCCCTTTTTACTCCGAGGCATGGCTGAGGTACATTAAAAGGCAACATATACCTGCATTGTGGGCATACTGAGGACTTTGGTCTCCGGGATTGTCAATCCCAGTACTTTTACTGAAAATAAAAACAAAAAGTCTCTGTAGGCTACGCCTCGAAGTGCCTTGTGCCGACTGTACATTGCTGCTGGTGGTGGTGAGTGTATGGATAAGGAGGGGAATTTGCATGGCTCTTGGTTACTCCCTTAATATTGTATTTTCCATCTGCTCATTCCAAAGGATCAGCAAAGGCTGTGACAAAATAAGCAGTCACTTTTAATAAAAGTTTCCTTTTCCCGTTCAGTTCAGATCCTCTTTCACAGTTTAAGTATCTTGATAGTTTGCAGACATAGCCGTGAGCAGTCCCTGCAGCTTCACAATATATCTGTCAAACAAAGAAAACTTGTACAAATTGATGTGGCAGTGCCCTCTTCAGTCACTCTGGCTTGGTGTGCTTACCAAGCCAGGTACTCTTAGAAGATCTATACTCATTGGACAAAATGAGTCCCCGTGGCTGTTTCTGTACTACTCTGCTGGTCCTCAGGTGGTTTATTTCTAGCTATGGCCTCACAATCGCTATCTCTAGCCAGGTCCCGGCCCCCACTACCCCCTTTGTCTCTCTGTGTGTAATTCCCACTTGCTTTGCCCCACCCTTGCAGTCTACCTCTCTATTGCACATATTCAGTACTATAATGAGATGTGTACACAATAAAGGATTTGGACACTTCCCCTCCCCAGTTTTGCATTTCAACATTGTGGCTCTGAATCTGAATTTTGCAGTGTTGGCCCATCACTAGCCTATGAAACCTATTCCTGGGTTGTGGCTTCAAATATTTTCTGATTCTCCTTAATTCCAAAGCATGCACCCGATCCTTTGGGTCACCAGGTCCAGAGCTAGATTATATGAGTGTTACTCATTTGATCCCTAGAAGATATAAGCTTCCTTCCAAGGTAGAAAATACTGTGTGTGTATGGGGCAGGAAGGTTCAGGATGCTGGCCCAGGAACCAGGAAAAATCAATAGAGCTGCAATTCATTGAAGTCGCTGGCGCCATGACAATTTATATCAGCGAAGGATCTGCCCCATGGGTTCCAGCCTGGTTCTTCTAAATGGACATTAAAGCTCTCATGGTATAAGATCAGGGATTTGCCCATTGGTGCTTTCACTAAAATAAACTTTCTCGTCAATGTTGTGTAGGTCCTTTGATCTGGTTGCTTGCTGCCCTCCATCCCAGAGGTTTGTGCATTTCAGTTGTGCTGGGAATATATAATTGTAAAGTGCTTTGGATGCCTTCAATAGGAAAGACATAATAGACATATAATTGACATTACTGAGACAGGGGACTTTGTGAATAGATTTTCTCCCAGTAAATGTTCAGCTGCAGGTATTCCCATGGTACAGTGATGTATGCTGCGGTGCATCACGAAGGGAAAACATACTCCAGCTTTTTAGTTCAGTGACTTTGAAGTAGTGGTGTAGAATATATTTACAAATACCTCTGGCGGAGGCATGCATGGGACTACAGACGCAACTGCTTTTTAGTGTTAACAGGAAGCCGATGTGTCAATGCCTGCACAATGAGATGAGATTATACCACCGTCTTTCTTCTCCCAATTTGCCCCTTCATTCAAATTATAGCCTTAATGCTCCTTCCATTCTGCGGGTCCCTCCCTCTGCATGTTTAAATTGGAAATGGAACATCCCTGATGTAGATGAATTCTGGCAGCAAGGACAACCGGAAATCTATGTACGCTACTGTCTTAGTGGTGTCTACCGGTGGCATCTGTGTTTGTCAAATGAATATAGAAATCTATCAGAGGTAGCATTCCTTTGTGAGGAATAAGCCACAAACATTGCTATATGGCTAAACTCTCGGGCAGCCCAGGGGCTCAGTTGAGCTTTAGTTTTGCGAGTTTAACCTTTAATTTAGCTATTTGGACATAAAGGGATTGTTTTCCGACATCCCTCATAATCTTTTTAGCACAATCCTTTCCCACGCAATCCTTACTCTGCTTTTCTGAGTCCTGGAGTGACTGTGCTCATTTTAAGTAACCCCTCCCATCTTTGGTACCACTTTGTGTTCTGGCGCAGTGCAAATCTTGTTAGGTCAGTTTATGTTTAGTCAATATCCCAGCCACGCCATTTCATATGCATTACAAATAGTGGTCATGAAACACACTCTAATCAGGATGAGCCCTTTTGATGTCCACTTTCCCGTATTTTTTGAGTAGTAAGATGTGCAATACAGAGCTCATCATCACAACATAGGGCCAAATGCTTCAACTCGGTGGAGTTACACCCACTGGTGATCTGGCCCATCATTTTATCGGGTTTATTTGTTGTGTGGTGTTTTGTTTTAATTGCTCTGTGCATTGCCCTGGGGCTGAGGGTTTATTAGTTTCATTAAGTGATTAGATCAGTAGAAGGCCCACAGGTGCCGCTGATCAGTTTTTTTCTCATGTCTCATTTTTAACGCTTATGCTGCTGTTTACTCCGTTATGTTAGCTTTACTGCTTTTGCAATGAAATCAGTGGAACATTAGGTGGTACCTGGTACACCTCTACCCCGATATAACGCTGTCCTCGAGAGCCAAAAAATCTTACCACGTTATAGGTGAAATCGTGTTATATTGAACTTGCTTTGATCCGCCAGAGCGCGCAGCCCCACCCCCCTGGAGCACTGCTTTACCGCGTTATATCCGAATTCGTGTTATATCGGGTCGCGTTATATCGAGGTAGAGGTGTATATTCAAAAGTATAGAAGGGGCAATCCATAGATGGAAGACATGTTGTGGCTGTAATATTCCACCACAGCAATGCTAGGCCATTTCCTAATTAATACAATACATTCTCCCTGTTATTCTAACATACTTTTAATTTGCTCTTTGTGTGACATCTTTCTATCTGTGAAAAGCTAAAGCTCCCCTGCAGTATAAGGCATAGATTTGTTTTTTCTGTCTACACCATCTGACCATTCTAATTTCCCTCAGATTTATTATCTGAGCATTGCTTTACTGTTAGATCCCAAATCAATGAACATTGCACTAGTGCTGGCTCATTAGCAATATGCATTTGTGTCATCCCAGTCTGTTAAATATATCATCATGCAAGGACTCATATTTCCCCTCTGCATAATCATCTCAGTCACTTGTCCTCATTGTCTCAGTTGACCACCTACTTTTATACATTAATGCCTGAAGACTTGACTAAGCCTGCTTCACTTGCTACATTTTCTTCCTGCTGTAATTTCATATTTGTTTTGCTTTACTGTTTGTCCACAATGGGAGCATATTATCCACTGTTTAGGCTATCTTCTTCCACTGAGTCCTTTATCTCTACTACCGTCATGCTAAATAACAGTCATTGTGGCCCTGCTGGAATCCATTTGATTTATTTTCCATGCATGAGATATACATCTCTTTGAATTCTCCTGCTTTGACATTAACTAGGTATATATCAAGTGTCAGGTCAGGCTCCCTAAATAATTGTCTGAGCTTGCTGTTTCTTTATTTGTCAATAAACCAATCTCCAGTCATATCATCTTGCAAAATGCCATACTCATAGCTTGTGTTTTTCTTTATATGGTTCCAAGTCTCATTATAAACTAAACCTACAAACTCCAGTTCCAATTGGCTTGTCTGTCAGAACTGGTGTTTATCAAAAGCTTCATTCCTCCTGTGCAAAATGTTAACCTTGATTCTGCACACTAGTGCTGTACGTTTCAAGAAACTCTTGAGCAGCTGTCCCAGTCAAAGGCAGCTGCTAAATCATATGTTGGGTAGTAGCTAACATTTTTCTCAACTGATATTATTGCAGAATTTCCCTTTGTAACACTGTTTTTCCATATGGCCAGTACTGTCTGCCTGTATTACATTACTTTGGAAGAATGAGAGGCTGAATCTCTAGCAAAATAGTGTAACATCCAATTTTTTGTATTTGTTCTTGATTATCTGGATCACTGCTCTTTCCAGTAATGTATGGAAAGGCTGAGCCTTCACAGAACCCCCAAAAGGTAATATGACTTCTCTGCCCATGCTAATGGCAGACAACCCCAAAGACACCAGTCAAAGCTAGATTTAGCAACTGCAGTTGAACAAATGATCTTGCTTAACTAAACTCTCAAATCCCAGGTCTCTGCATTGTAGCAATGGCACCAATACCACCACTGTCTTTTATGAATACAACTACATAACATTGAATATCAGCCAAACACCATGCAGCCGCCTATTCTTAATTACCAGTAATATTTTCCACCACTGCTAAATGGTGGCAGTTTAGAAATATAGCACCTGTTCTCAGCACTTGCTTTCTAAAACAATAGCCAACTTCTATATTATAAATACTTCAGAACTTTTGGTCAGAGTTCAGAGTCCAAAATTGGGCCTTTTAAAAGAACCTAATAACCCCCTGAAAAAAACAAATAAAAACATTCGCTAGAAAACAATGCTACTGGATTATTAGCAAACAGGGGCCCCAGGCATAAAGTTCAAATGGCATTGAAACTCCCCCAAAGTTTGGGGAAGTTGGGATCCATGGGGATGGTTTGGTAATTTCGAGGGATATAGGCCGGTCACTACCAGCGCTGGGATGGTGAAAAGGGTGTAAGGAAATGGGAGCCTACCCCCCTCATTGACTCTTTTAAACTCCTTTAAAAATCCCTACCTAAGTTCAGATCCAGGTTTGAGTTCATGTCTAACATGGAAGTTTTTACTCTTTGACTGATCCTGGGCGTTAATGAAACAGCACTTCTGATTAGATTTGGTTGAAAGTGAATGGTTTTCTGCCAAAAAAACACTAAATGGAAGAAATTGAAATGTTTCATGGGAATGTATTTATTTTGTTGAAATTTTCAGAAGAAATTATTGAAATGTTTCATTGCAATACAGCTCATTTCAAAATTTTATCATTTTAACTTTTATGTTATATTAACTTATATAAAAGTAAAAACAACAAAGTGAAAATAAAATAAATACAATGAGAGGCCCTGGGGTTTTTTCGCCTTCCTCTGTAGCATGGGGCACGGGTCATTTGCTGGAAGATTCTCTGCACCTTGAAGTCTTTAAACCATGATTTGAGGACTTCAGCAGCTCAGACACGGGTTTGATACAGGAGTGGGTGGGTGAGATTCTGTGGCCTGCGTTGTGCAGGAGGTCAGACTAGATGATCATAATGGTCCCTTCTGACCTTAAAGTTTATGATTCTATGATTACTGAAAAAAAGTTCAGACTCTTTCGTTCTGAGAAAAAATCCAAGATTTTTGACTTTGAGATGAAATCAAATTCAAAATCTTGAAATTCCTTGTGGACAGAAATTCTCTTATCCGCCCAGCTCTACTTCCCGTGTTGGTGGCTGGACTGTTTTCTGCACAGTGCTGAATAACATGATGTGCATGTCCAGATGTGGTGGTTAAATCTTCAAGAGAATATCTGCCTCCGCAGGACACAGGTTGTTTTCACAGGCGTAACCTTGGAGCCCTACTTTCTATAGCCCGATTGTTTTTTCACTGTTCAGGTTGGGAGGCTGTTACAGACTGAGAAACGTAGAAATGATGTGCTAGCAGGGCTTTGGCTGGGTCATTCTACAACAGCAGGTCTCTGAAAGAGCTGTAAGTGTAATTTGGGAGGTTATTTTTTTAGGGAGTAATACGATAATCAAGGAGATATGACAAGACCATTGATCAGAGTCTTAGTAACAGAAGGATGGAAATAAGAACACCCAGAGAGGAAAGAGGAGTATCAAAATGGAGGGAGGGATTTTCCCCTCTGCTACCGCCTTTATACACTGCTATAGCATCACATAAAAGCTGGAAGAACCTCAAATACAACCAGGGGAGGCTTCCCTTAGCACCTGCTTTGTACAACTCAGCAAGGCCCCTGCCAGGGGCCATGGTATAGTGGGTGCAGTTGGAGGGAGTAGAGGGAACCTGGCCATTGCAGCTTCTTCTGTCATGGCTCTGGCTTGCCATAGTCGGCCTGCCTTCTAGGATTGCCATAAGATACCCGGAGGAGGTTGGGGGGCTGTTTCAGCTCCCATAGCAGCCTGGACTCCCTGGACCATCTTTTCCCCCTTTCCACCTGGCCACAGCACAACATTTCATCCTAAGCACCAAATGCATAGGTAGCCAAAGGTGCTGCACACTTCAAGGGGAGAAACTGCATCATTTAAATGGACAGCTAATTCTCGACTGCCCTTGTTGAGTCTTTCATTTAAGAATATTGTAATTTATGCCACAGATTTCTCATGAGTTTCCTTGGCCTCAGGGTTGGTAGAGCAGTTATACTGATGTAAATAGCTACCATGTTGGTAAGATAGGGAAAGATAGGGAACCTGGACAGGGAAACTGACGCACACAAAAATTTATCTTAGGAAGCCTGGCAGAGCCAAGATTTGAACCCAGATCTTATGACTCCCAGTCCAGTGCCTTAATGACAAAACCATCCTTTCTCGCAATAAGGCCAGATTCACTACTAGCATAAATGGGCACAACCCCATTGAAGTCAAAGGAGTTGCTACTACTTACACCAGCAACGATTTGGCTGATGGTCCCGGATGATTGATTGCAAAACATATTGCTGAGCTAAAGGGAAGATGAAGGAAAATGGATGTAAGAAGGAGGTGGTGGAATCTCCATCCTTAGAGGTTTTTAAGGCCTGGCTTGACAAAGCCCTGGCTGGGATGATTTAGTTGGTGTTGGTCCTGCTTTGAGCAATGGGTTGGACTAGATGACCTCCTGAGGTCTCTTCCAACCCTAATCTTCTTCTATGATAAGAAAGTTATTCCTGCCTTAGGAATACTATCACATCTTCCAAAGCAGGACATACATATATAAAGAAAAGACACAAAGATATTTTTTTCTAAAAGGGGAGATAGATGTAATATTTCCTGGAGTATATTACAAGTGGAAGGAAAGAAATTCACATGCCTTAAAAAAGAACAACATGAGTATACACCAATATAGATGATAAGATATACGCAATATAAATTCTTGCCCCTCGCCCTCGGATGTGGCAGCCAAATTTGGCTTTACCAGTGACAGCAAATAATTATTGAGTGAAAGGGAATAACATTCTTGGAATTTCATATTTCCCACAGATAGTTTAAGGAGTATTTTCAATGCTGATCAGACTAAACGCTTGTCTACTTCTCCTGTGTCTCATTCAGATCTCTTAATAACCCTTGAGGCTACAGACCTTCAGTTGTATTCCCATTGTAATCCAGTCATGTTTAACCTCCAAAGGTGATTTGTGAACCAAGGCCTTTAAAACTGATATGAAGCCTGAATTTTGATAGGGTCAGTACACTGCACAATTGAAAGGGCAGGGAATGTAAAGGGTTATACCCTCTGCATAACATGGCAAGAGGAGCCATTTGGTGGGGAAGCCAGGATGGCAGAAATATTGACAAATTTCTTAGAAGTCAGTGGAAGGCCTTTTGCCTGTGTGCAAAGCAACCTGCACAATGGATCAATGCTAGGAATGCCCCAGCCTGCCTCCTTACCATTCAGTTAATTGCAGTGATAGTGCCATAGGTGTGCATGCTGCTTTACAAACGAGTACTTGTTCCTGCCGTGAGGATTCTATGATCTAGATTACAATTGTCCTGGAAATTGAAGGGACAATGTCACTCATGGGGTATTTGCTGAACAATTGAGCTGTGTTTGGGGTTTCTTATGTACTGGTGAGGTTTCGGTAGGAGAAGTGCGCACGCACTGTCTGGTTAGTTGGAGGTAGTTTCATTGCATGAAATGGGGGAAGAGCTCATGCCCATGAATTGAAGCCTTCTCCATGCCTTTCATTTGCAGATCAATGTTACAGAAAGGTCATTTGGGGTTGGAGTGGATGGGGAGGAGAGAGAGCAAGAGCAGTCAGAGAAGCCATTATTTTCTGCTGAACGGGTTTCAGGATACTGGCTTCTGGGAAATGACTGGGACACTAGATTCCAGCCATAGCCCATGGCTGGCAGGTATACACTCCAAGCTTAATGAGAGGGGTCAGTCAGAACGATTTTCTTTTACAGCAGTGATTCAGGACTTGCGGCCGTTTGCTATGTCCCTCAGGCATCTCAGTATTGCAAACAAAGGCCCAACTGTGACCTGACTTCTGGCCACCGCTTAGTGATGGAAACCTAACAGAGAAACCTTATGTCTGCCCTATTTCAGAGGTGGAACGGAAAAAAACCTCAGAGACTCCTGCAGTCTGGGGATGTTTGGATATGGGGCTTAGTTTTACTGTTGCATTAAATGGTCTGAACCAACTGCTTGCATCTTAAAATCCCCAAGTTGGGGGGAAATCTGGATCCAAACGTCACACGTGGCACCCTGCAAAACACTGTTCAGAATAAATAAGGGTGGCAATTTCTTTCTCTTTGAAGGAACAAGATGTTACAAGAAGCATTGCTGAATAGCTTTGGTTAGTGAAATAACTAATCTCAGCCTTTTGTTATTCTTATCAGAGACCCATCCATCTATAAAGCTACATAGGCTGTTAAGTGTGATGCACCTACTAAGTCTGATTGCATTAGGCACAGACCATAATAAATGTATAACTCCATAATTAATATTCATCCCCACTTATTGTTTGAGGAAAAGCCAAAAGGCCAACCTCAAGTCTTCTTTAAGGACAGTAAACAAGGCAAGAGTTTCTCAGTGTCTTCTGGTATCTTTGAATCAGTGAGGAGCATAATTACAAATGAGAAAGAGCACGGAAAGTGAGACTGAAATATTAAAACACAGAAGTAAATATCACTGTGCCTGAAATATCAGAGATTTAAAGTCTCTGACAAACACAGATACTGTAAGCCAGTGGCTCTCATCCTTTCCGCACTGCTGTACCCCTTTCAGCAATCTGATTTGTCTTGCGTACCTCCAAGTTTCACCTCACTTAAAACCTACTTCTTTACAAAATCAGACATAAAAATACACAAGTGTCACAGCACACTATTACTGAAATATCTCTTACTATCTCTTTTTTACCATATAATTATAAAGTAAATCAACTGGAATATAAATATTGTACTTACATTTCAGTGGATAGAGCAGTACAAACAAGTCATTGTCTGTATGAAATTTTAGTTTGTACTGACTTCCCTAGTGTTTTTTCTGTAGCCTGTTGTAAAACTAGGCAAATATCTAGATGAGTTGATGTATCCCCTGGAAGACCTCTGTGTACCCCCAGGGTTACACGTACCCCTGGTTCAGAACCACTGCTGTAGGCAAAGAGAGAAATCTAAGAACTGCAGCGCGCCAGGCAGTGCATGGCTCTCGAGTGCCACAAGATGGTAGTATTTCAGAACATTACCATTATCTCACCAAACAGGCACTGCATTAAACCCTGTGGCCATACGGATTGCTTTGCTCGTTGTCTTCCTTAACAACTGGCGCCTGGGAAAAAAGGGGCATCCGTAGAAACCAGCATAAAACAGGAAATGGGCTCAAAAGAACAAACAAACAAAACAATTCATGTCTAAGTAATGATCCAACCCAGATGATGGGGAAAGTGTTTTAACATCATCATGAGCCATAGGTTCACAAACAGAAGGGCATCACAGCCCAGGGAGGAGAAGGGAATTGCCCACTGTGTAACCATGATTTTGTTGGTACTGAGATGATCAACATAAGTCATATTGTCTCCTGCAAACCACCGTATGGATGACTCCAAATCTTTGTTTCATCCAACAGTCCAGGTGCAAGACATAGGCACTGGAAAGGGAGTGAAATGTTCAATGGAGCGAGGCAAAATGTTTCCATAAATGAAAAAACTGTTTCAGTAACTTATTTCATAATTTAAAGAAAAGTAAAATGGGACTCTTTGAAATAAAAAAAATGTCAAAATTTGGACTCTTTACAAATTAAATTAGTTTTTCATTTTTTGACCAGTTCTGTTATCCACCCTCAGTAACTGGGACACAGCGAGTGTGAGGTGGC
This sequence comes from Chrysemys picta bellii, assembly GCF_011386835.1. Taxonomy (NCBI): domain Eukaryota; kingdom Metazoa; phylum Chordata; order Testudines; family Emydidae; genus Chrysemys; species Chrysemys picta. Next base: position 70,284,921 of record NC_088800.1, on the reverse strand, counting down.
ATTATTTTAGGGCTGCATGGTATGGGTATATCTAACCCTAAGCTTCAGAGGGGACCCTCCATGCATCTCTCTCTTCTCCATGTGGAAGTGCTGCTTCAATGGGGTTGTGGGGTTGTGGAGTCATAGGTGAAGAGACACCAGAGCTGTGGCCATGAAGGGAAGCACAGAAGGATAGAAAAGACTGCTCAGGTAGTCTTCCCCCCTGTAAACTAGTAGGGAATACAGTTGGACGTGAATACAGAGCTAAGTTGTGGAGCCTGCTGCAATCTTTAAGGGGTTGCCTGGACAGCAGCTGGCAGAGCCGAGGCTGGGCTATGCGGCCTGGAGTTTGGAACCAGGAAGCCGTGCAGAAGCAGAATGCTTTAGCATAGATAGCCCTGACCGTCATCTTATCCCCATGATCCTTGACTCCTCAAGGCTGCTCATGTTCCCAGTTTTCTATCTCCACTCACGTAGGGAAATGATCTGGCCCTTTGTTCCTATGGGTGCAGAAATGTGAAGAAAATTCCAGCAAAGTTAAAAGTGAAAAGAAATGGAGAGGGAGCAAACGACTGGAGCAGTCCCAGACAGCTCCAGTCGTTAAAATGGACTGAAGCAGGAGAGAAAATCTCACTGGGTCAGTCAAGGAGGAGGGGAAGCTCTGGGGGCAGGGAGGAGGAGCTACCCACCCCCCGTTTGTTTTTAACAGAAGAGGAGAGCGCTGTGTTCTGCCCTCCCCCCCCCTTGGAGACCTCTAGGGAGAATTCCAAAGAAAAGCATTGTTAAATTGTGTCCTAATTTGCATGGAACAACAACAGCAACAAAAACCTACCCCTTTGATGGCTAACTGGCAACCTCAGCATAAAGTGCTATAATAACTGCTACACCTAGAAATGAATCTTAGGGCAGGTCTACAAAAAAACGCCACTGTATCACTTAAGTGAAGATGCTCCTACACCGATGGGAGAGTTTCTCCTTCCTGTAGGCATAGTTAGTCCAGCTCCACAGAGGCAGTAGCTATGTCAACAGGAGAAGCTCTTCTGACAGTGTATCACAGTCCGTACTGGGGGTTAGGTGTGGATTTTCACACCCCTGAGCGACATAGTTATATTGCTATATCTGTAGTGTAGACCTGGCCTTAGTCTGCACCTTGCTATTCTTTCACCCCTTGCAGTGTGTACATGTGCATTTGTGTGTGTCGCTAATATTGCTTGTTTTAAAGTACTATAAAAATGAATGAAAATATATCTGGCAACATGCAAGATGTATCAGAGAAGCCGAGTGAGTCAATGAATACTGTGAATTAGTGAGTACGCAAACATACTGAAAAGAAAGGCTGCTGCAGCACGTGATGGTGGGTTTTTTTTTTATAAATTTTAATTATTTATGTTCCAACTGGTAAATATTGTGAGGTCCGGTGTGTGAATGTAATGAAGGCTCAGTGATGTGAGAGCTCAGCACAGAGCTCTGCTTTTAAACCTTTGAAGAGGAGTAAGGAAAAAAGCGAGTTTAGGTATGCAAATTATAGAGCACCTAGCTTAACAACATGTGAATTAGCAAGGTTCTACTGTGCATGAAAATTAGCCACCGTATTATATTTCTAATGCATGGATGTTGTACTATACAACGTGTCAAGTATGTTGGGGGTTTACATTTTCCTTTTTTGTTTCTTAATTACTATTCTTAGCACTGACATTGACAATGGAAATAACCATTGATAGTGTAACTAGCCATAATGATACCTTAGAGGGGCTTATCTAATATGTGAATTACATCGAACTTTTACAAATAATTATGTAATTCAAATATTATGGTGCCACTCAGGGAACAAGGACAATAGAATGCAGCTGAGTATGTGATGTTATATATTTGCTTGCGCTACATGATTGTTTTGGCCTGTTGGCTTTTGCACCCCCTCCGTTCTCAGCCCCTGTATAAGGGGTATTCCCAGGAGAAAAGGAGGTACGGCTCGTGTGCTTCTGAGTCTACACTATTAGCCAGGATGGGCAGGAATGGTGCCCCTAGCCTCTGTTTGCCAGAAACTGGGAATGAGCGATTGGGGATGGATCACTGGCTGATTACCTGTTCTGTTCATTCCCTGTGGGGCATCTGGCACTGGCCACTATCGGAAGACAGGATACTGGGCTAGATGGACCTTTGGTCTGACCCAGTAGGGCCTTTCTTATGTTATGTACACAATCCCTTTCTGCTGAAACAGGTCATTATAGCTGTGGGAAGCTAGATGTAAAATAGAGCAGACTTCAGGTTACTCTACTTTGTTCCAGAGACTGGCCCACTATCCGGTGGCCCTAGGGTTCGGGAAGTATAAAGTTGGCATAATGGCATCTTTGTCCCACTGCCCCCTCTGGTGTTGTGCCAAGCACACTTTGCCCAAAGGAGACAATCTGGCCCAATGTTTTAAAGCATGAAGCAACCACTCATGCTTTGCACACATTCCCTAATGCACAATAATTGCCATTAAAATATCTGGTATTCACAGCATATAGTGAATAGTATGGTAACATTAATCGCTTCTAAATGTCAATTGTAAAGATGTTAATGGTGACCAACATTGGTAAGTGTTGTTAGCCAGGTTCCCTGGATAGGAAGCTCAGACATGGAAAGGCTCAGTTAAGATTTCACAGCAAATCAGTACCTGTACCAGGATAAAAACTCAGGAGTCCCTCATTCTTAGCCCTATGCGCCGTCCCACCTGCCTTACGGTGAGATCAAAACAAGTATAATCACAAGTCCCATCCAGAGCAAGACATGACTTTCAAGGCCCTCACAGGGAGCTCATTGCAGATTCAGGGCCCAGCACAATTAATGAATGGTGAATTAGTGCCTGTGAATGGCCCTTCATCTGAAAATTATTCTTCCAAGCTCTTTGGGGAATGTTTACAAAATCTGAACAGATTAGAAACAAAAACAAGATTAATTCATGAACAATTCACCTCATGAACCAACTCTCAACCTGAATAAACAGACTGAATTGGAATAAATACACTGACGCACATCTGAGGAGTTTGAAAGTGCAGAGGAAATGCTAACGACAACTAAATTTAAAAAACTCTCCAAAATATAGCTTTGTTATGAAATACAGAATAAACATAATTTTCTCACAAGGATTTAATGGTTGTGCATGCTGTCTGTGTTACTAAGGCCTGATCTAAACACAGTTTTTTCTACCAGTATAAGATGTCATACGGGAAAACATAAAATTTCTAACAAGTTATTGGGATGTATTGGGGATACCCCTTTTTGTCCCTAAAGTGGCGGTAGTAACCAGGGGGACAGCCATTCTGACCAACAGGAATTGATAGTAAATTTGAAGGTGGAAAGCAATTTGGGAGAAAGTGACCATGAAATGATAGATTTTTTTTATTCTAAGGAAAGAAAGGAGTGAGAGCAGCAGAATAAAGACAATGGACTTAAAAAAAAACTGACTTGAACAAAGTCAGATAACTGGTCGGTACAGTCCTATGGGAAGAAAATATAAGGGTAAAAGTTGTTCAAGAGAGCTGGCAGTTTCTCACGGAGACAATATTAAAGGCACAACTGCAAACATTCCTGATGTAAAGGAAGAATAGTAAGAGGCCAATATGACTCAGTCAGGAGCTCTTTAATGACATGAAAATCAAAAAGTAATCCTACAAAAGTGGAAATGTGGACAATTTGTTAAGGAGGAGTACAAAAGAATAGCACAGCCATGTAGGAACAAAATCAGAAAAGCTAAGTCACAAAATGAGTTACACTCAGAAAGGGACATAAAAGGCAATAAGAAGAGGTTCTTTAAATACATTAGAAGCAAGAGAAAGACAAAGGAAAGTGTAGGTCCCCTACTTAATGAGGAAGGAGAGCTAATAACTGAGGACATCAAGAAGGCTGAGGTGTTAACGCCTATTTTGCTTCAGTCTTCACTAAAAAGGTTCATGGTGACCAGACACAACATAAGTAATACTAACAAGGGGGAAGGCGAGCTAGCCAAAATAGGGAAAGAACAGGTTAGAGAATATTTAGATAAGTTAGATGTATTATTGTCAGAAAAGCCTGATGAAATTCATCCTAGGGTACTCACGTAACTAGTTGAAACAATCTCAAAACCATAAACAATAATCTTTGAGAACTTCTGGAGAACGGGTGAAGTCCCAGAAGACTGGAGAAGGGCAAACATAGTACCTTTCTTTAAAAAGGGGAACAAAGAGGCTCTGGGGGGCATTATAGACCAGTCAGCTTAACTTCAATACTTGAAAAGAGACTGAGACAATTTATTAAACAATTAATTTGTAAGCATCTGGAAAATAAAAGGGTTATAAGGAATAACCAATATGGCTTTGTCAAGAACAAATCATGCCAAACCAAAGTAAGTTCCTTCCTTGACAAGGTTACTGGCCTAGTGAATAAGTGGGGAAGCAGCAGATGGGACATAGCTGATATTAGGGATATTAGTAAGGGTTTTGACATAGTCCCTCATGACTTTCTCATAAGCCAACTAGGGAAATGTGATCTAGATGAAATTACTCTAAGGTGGGGGGGAAACAGGTTGAAATATCGTATTCAAAGAGCTTTGCGACCAGGGGCTGCTAGGCTTTGCGACCAGGGGCTGCTAACAGGGAGTTTCACAAGGGAGTTCTCCAGGTGAAGGAGGAGCAATACAGCACCCTTTTGGGGTAAGTGACTGTCTGTAGTGTGTGTTTGTTTGTGTTTGAGGGTTACTTGCTGTGTGCTGAGCTTGTGTTTGTCAGTCTGTTTGTTTGTTTTGGTTGTTTGAAGGACCGTGTGCTGTGGCTGGCAGTTGGAAGGTTTGAAAGCTAGAAGCCTCTGGTAAGTGGCTGAGCCTTCATCAGTGGGCGGGGCATTCATACAGGCCAGGGCTTTATAAAGCAGCGCACAAGCGACCAGGGAGCTTTGCAAACAGGGGCTGCTAACAGGGAGTTTCACAAGGGAGTTTGGAAGGGGAGCAGGAAGGGGACGAGGGTCCCTTGCTGGTTCCATCTGTTTTCTCTTGATTCCCCTTAATACCTATAAAGCAACTACATTCATAACTTTTTGCTTAAACAACCCTTTCAGCTGACAGGGGGCTGCAGACGGGAGTTTGACAGAGGGAGGCTTACGATGGTTAGGAAGACCCGCAACACCTGTGCCAGCACTGCTACTGTCTCCTCCACCTGTGCCTGTAGCCAGACAGAGTGCCTAAGCATGGATGCCTCTACCCAGATCCTGGTGTGGTTTTGCAAAGACTGTAACTTGCAATTTCCACTTACTGATATCCAGGCTGGGGGGACCATCCAATGTGAGAGGTGCCTGCTGGTGGAATCTCTCAGGCAGCAGGTGGGAGAGCTACAGGAGGAGGTGGCTAGGTTGAGGAGCATCCGTATCCACGAGCAATTCCTCGACAGTGTCCATGTGGAGACAGCTGAGGTAGCTGTCCCAGTACACAGGACTGCTGATACACCACTGGTGGAGGAGGAGATGGCTCAGGGTGGACGCTGGCAGCTGGTTACTTCTGGCAGCAGGCAGCGCTCCACCCTTGCTCCGAACCCTCCTGCCGTGGTTATAGGTAACCATTATGCTCTTCTTGATACAGGAAAGAAGGAATCACTCCCTACAGTAAAGGAGGAGAAGCCTCGTACCCCTAAGGCTGGAAAGTCTGCTGCCACCACTGCTAATAGGAAACGTAGGGTAGTGGTGGTCGGAGACTCTCTGCTGAGGGGGACGGAGGCGCCCATCTGTCACCCTGACATTTCATCTCGGGAGGTATGCTGCCTGCCGGGGGCCCGTATCAGAGACGTTACGGAGGCATTGTCGAGGATTATCCAGCCCTCTGACTACTACCCCATGCTACTCATCCATGTGGGCACAAATGATACTGCGCGGTGTGACACTGAGCGGATCAAGAGTGACTACAGGGCTCTGGGAGTACGGGTGAAGGAGTTTGGAGCGCAGGTGGTATTCTCTTCAATTCTTCCTGTCAAAGGTAGGGGCCCGGGCAGAGACAGATGCATCATGGAGGTAAATGCCTGGCTGCAAAGATGGTGTCGCCAGGAGGGCTTTGGCTTCCTAGACCACGGGATGCTATTTGAGGAAGGACTGCTAGGCAGAGATGGCGTTCACCTTTCGAGGAGAGGAAAGACCCTATTCGGCCACAGACTGGCTAACCTAGTGAGGAGGGCTTTAAACTAGGTTTGACGGGGACAGGTGAGCAAAGCCCACAGGTAAGTGGGGAATATGGAGACCGGGGAGATGGGTCGGAAACAAGAGGGAGTGTGGGCTATATTGGCAGAGAGAAAGGAGAGTCAGGACAAAACTGGGAGGAAAGATCAAACCAGTATCTTAGATGCCTATATACAAATGCGAGAAGTATGGGGAATAAGCAGGAAGAACTGGAAGTGCTAATAAATAAATACAACTATGACATTGTTGGCATCACTGAAACTTGGTGGGATAATACACATGATTGGAATGTTGGTGTGGATGGGTACAGCTTGCTCAGGAAGGATAGACAGGGGAAAAAGGGAGGAGGTGTTGCCTTATATATTAAAAATGTACACACTTGGACTGAGGTAGAGATGGACATAGGAGACGGAAGTGTTGAGAGTCTCTGGGTTAGGCTTAAAGGGGCAAAAAACAAGGGAGATGTCATGCTAGGAGTCTACTACAGGCCACCTAACCAGGGGGAAGAGGTGGATGAGGCTTTTTTCAAGCAACTAACAAAATCATCCAAAGCCCAAGATTTGGTGGTGATGGGGGACTTCAACTATCCGGATATATGTTGGGAAAATAACACAGCGGGGCACAGACTATCCAACAAATTCTTGGACTGCATTGGAGACAACTTTTTATTTCAGAAGGTTGAAAAAGCTACTAGGGGGGAAGCTGTTCTAGACTTGATTTTAACAAATAGGGAGGAACTCGTTGAGAATGTGAAAGTAGAAGGCAGCCTGGGTGAAAGTGATCATGAAATCATAGAGTTTGCAATTCTAACGAAGGGTAAAAGGGAGAACAGCAAAATAGAGACAATGGATTTCAGGAAGGCAGATTTTGGGAAGCTCAGAGAGCTGATAGGTAAGGTCCCATGGGAATCAAGACTGAGGGGAAAAACAACTGAGGAGAGTTGGCAGTTTTTCAAAGGGACACTATTAAGGGCCCAAAAGCAAGCTATTCCGCTGGTTAGGAAAGATAGAAAATGTGGCAAAAGACCACCTTGGCTTAACCATGAGATCTTGCATGATCTAAAAAATAAAAAGGAGTCATATAAAAAATGGAAACTAGGACAGATTACAAAGGAGGAATATAGGCAAACAACACAGGAATGCAGGGGCAAGATTAGAAAGGCAAAGGCCCAAAATGAGCTCAAACTAGCTACAGGAATAAAAGGAAACAAGAAGACTTTTTATCAATACATTAGAAGCAAGAGGAAGACCAAAGACAGGGTAGGCCCACTGCTTAGTGAAGAGGGAGAAACAGTAACAGGAAACTTGGAAATGGCAGAGATGCTTAATGACTTCTTTGTTTCGGCCTTCACCGAGAAGTCTGAAGCAATGCCTAACATAGTGAATGCTAATGGGAAGGGGGTAGGTTTAGCGGATAAAATAAAAAAAGAACAAGTTAAAAATCACTTAGAAAAGTTAGATGCCTGCAAGTCACCCGGGCCTGATTAAATGCATCCTAGAATACTCAAGGAGCTAATAGAGGAGGTATCTGAGCCTCTAGCTATTATCTTTGGAAAGTCATGGGAGACGGGAGAGATTCCAGAAGACTGGAAAAGGGCAAATATAGTGCCCATCTATAAAAAGGGAAATAAAAACAACCCAGGTAACTACAGACCAGTTAGTTTAACTTCTGTGCCAGGGAAGATAATGGAGCAAGTAATTAAGGAAATCATCTGCAAACACTTGGAAGGTGGTAAGGTGATAGGGAACAGCCAGCATGGATTTGTGAAGAACAAATCATGTCAAACCAATCTGATAGCTTTCTTTGATAGAATAACGAGCCTTGTGGATAAGGGTGAAGCGGTGGATGTGGTATACCTAGACTTTAGTAAGGCATTTGATACGGTCTCGCATGATATTCTTATCGATAAACTAGGCAAATACAAATTAGATGGGGCTACTATAAGGTGGGTGCATAACTGGCTGGATAACCGTACTCAGAGAGTTGTTATTAATGGTTCCCAATCCTGCTGGAAAGGCGTAATGAGTGGGGTTCCGCAGGGGTCTGTTTTGGGACCGGCTCTGTTCAATATCTTCATCAACGACTTAGATATTGGCATAGAAAGTACGCTTATTAAGTTTGCGGATGATACCAAACTGGGAGGGATTGCAACTACTTTGGAGGACAGGGTCATAATTCAAAATGATCTGGACAAATTGGAGAAATGGTCTGAGTTAAACAGGATGAAGTTTAACAAAGACAAATGCAAAGTGCTCCACTTAGGAAGGAAAAATCAATTTCACACATACAGAATGGGAAAAGACTGTCTAAGAAGGAGTACGGCAGAAAGGGATCTAGGGGTTATAGTGGACCACAAGCTAAATATGAGTCAACAGTGTGATGCTGTTGCAAAAAAAGCAAACATGATTCTGGGATGCATTAACAGGTGTGTTGTGAGCAAGACACGAGAAGTCATTCTTCCGCTCTACTCTGCTCTGGTTAGGCCTCAGCTGGAGTATTGTGTCCAGTTCTGGGCGCCGCATTTTAAAAAAGATGTGGAGAAATTGGAAAGGGTCCAAAGAAGAGCAACAAGAATGATTAAAGGTCTTGAGAACTTGACCTATGAAGGAAGGCTGAAAGAACTGGGTTTGTTTAGTTTGGAGAAGAGAAGACTGAGAGGGGACATGATAGCAGTTTACAGGTATCTAAAAGGGTGTCATGAGGAGGAGGGAGAGAACTTGTTCACCTTAGCCTCTAAGGATAGAACCAGAAACAATGGGTTTAAACTGCAGCAAGGGAGGTCTAGGTTGGACATTAGGAAAAAGTTCCTAACTGTCAGGGTGGTTAAACACTGGAATAAATTGCCTAGGGAGGTTGTGGAATCTCCGTCTCTGGAGATATTTAAGAGTAGGTTAGATAAATGTCTATCAGGGATGGTCTAGACAGTATTTGGTCCTGCCATGCGGACAGGGGACTGGACTCGATGACCTCTCGAGGTCCCTTCCAGTCCTATAATCTATGAAATTATCAATAGTTCCTTGTCAAACTGGAGGGCAAATCTCCCACAGGGGTCTTTCGTGGATTCAATACTATTCAATATGTTCACTGATGACTTGGATAATGGAGTGGAGAGTATGCTTATAAAATTTGCAGATGACACCAAGCTGGGAGGGGTTGCAAGTACTTTGTAGGGCAAGATTCGAATTCAAAACAATCTTGACAAATTGGAGAATTGGTCTGAATTCAACAAGATGAAATTCAGTAAAGACAAGTGCAAAGTACTTCACATAGGAAGGACAAATCAAATGCACAACTATAAAATGGGGAACAACTGGCTTGGTGGTACTACTGCTGAAAAGGATCTGGACGTTATAGTGGATCACAAATTGAACATGAGTCAACAAGGTGATGCAGCTGCAAAAAGGCTAATATCATTCTGGAGTGTATTAACAGGTATGTTGTATGTAAGACACGGGAGGTAATTGTCCTGCCCTACTTGGCACTACTGAAGCCTCAGCTAGAGTACTGCTTCTGATTCAGGTTGCCACCCAGTAGGAAAGATGTGGACAAATTGGAGGGAATCCAGAGATGAGCAACAAAAATGAGAAAAGGTTAAAAAAGACTGGGCATGTTAGTCTTGAGAAGAGAAGAGTGAGGGGGCAACCTGATTACTGTCTTCAAATATGTTAAGGGCTATTATAAAGAGGATAGTGCTAAATTGTTCTTCATGTCCACTGAAGGTAGGACAGAAATTAATGGGCTTAATCTCCAGCAAGGGAGGTTTAGATTAGATATTAGGAATAATTTTCTAACTAGAAAAATAGTTAAGATCTGGAATAGGCTTCCAAGGGAGGTTGTGGAATCCCCAATCGTTGGAGGTTTGTAAAAACAAGTTGGACAAAATCAGTCAGGGATGGTCTAGGTTTACTTGGTCCTGCCATGGCGCAGGGGCTGGATTTGACACCCTTCCAGTCCTACATTTCTATGATTTCATGTCAGGTAACAGTGTAATTGTTTTTAATGATATAATTATACCAATGCAGGCTGTTGTAGACAGTTATTCTGGTATAAAGGTACTATCAACAGGTATAGATTGTTCTCCTTCCCATATGGGAAAAGTTATACCCATATAAAGAACCTTCAATAGCAGTAGAGTTGGTTTAAGTACACTGGTATAGCTAACGTGGTACAACTTGTATGTGGAGACTAGCCCTTAAACTACCCAGTCCAGGGGACTCCAGCACTTGACCCTCACGGAGATTCATTTTCTTCCTGTGAGCTCCTCAAAGAATGATTGGAAAAATCAACAGCCTCAATGACAGGTGAGCGTGTGGGGAAGCTATTCTTTCAACAATCCAGTCAGGGTGATGCCATGCTGGGTGTGTTTATATGTAGCTCATGATCCTCATGTAATTGAAATTGCCCACCTACTGTGAAGGAGTAGGTCAATAAGAGGCTCTATGAGTACAAGCAAGCAACCTGGCCACTTTAATTCTTTCACAAAATAATGTGAAACCACATTGAAGTTGAAAACCACAGTGATTTGAATCAAAGGGTTTGAGATCAATTTGACTGGAAATCTATAGTCAAGCCAAAGGAAAAAAATGTAGCTCTCCAAAGGGATGTGGTAATAATCTTTCAGGATAAGTGCAGCCACCTTTTTTACTGAGGGCAGTGAGTGCATGCTACACAAAGCTGGTTAAAATGCCAGAGCTCTGTATTTCCATCTCTCCGTCTCTTTTGATCTGGAACTCTGCTACAAGGTCAGCTGAACGCTTGTAAAAACAGGAAGTTCTTTGTTGCAGGGGCTTTGCGCTTCCTGTTACACTTCCACAGTGAGCTGTATGTCATTGAATTTGCAAGTACTAATAAAGCAAATCCATATAGAAAATGTCTTGAGCTGAAAGTGCAACCTCAGCAACAGGAAGCAGGACAAAAAGAAATCTATGTGCAAGTCTGATTAAAAATGGAGCTCTTAGAAAAAATAATCTGCACAGGTTATAATAGGGAGAAGAAATATCATAACCTGAGGACTCCCTGGGATTGCTGTTCATTTCAAGTGATAATCTAAAGAGAGAATGTTCCTTCAATTTCTATTTACATTACCACATCCTAGAAAGCAACTCTTAAATCCAGAATACATCTTTATTCTTTGACTGAGCTATACAACAAATGGAATACGAGAGCTTAGAAGAAACTAATCAGATATGCAGTCCCCCAGTTTGAACTGAAAATGAAAAAACGAGAGGGTTTTGCTTTATTATAACAGTGTTTGGCAGACTGAAATAATGGCTCTGCATATATAATAGGGTTAGGAGGCTAATCAACAAAAAATTTCCTATGATCACACAAGCGAACCACCAACTCTAGACACACTCACCAATGTTAATAAAATTAAGATGCAACTGAAATGGCTCCACAGTCATTTAACAGTAAGTCTCAGGTTCCTAAAGAAATAAATATAATGTATTTATTGCTAAGGTAAAAATAAATTTAAATAAAAAGGAATGAGGGATGGGAAAATGTTAGAAGACAATATTTATTGCATGAAACCCATACGGGGACTCATCAAACAATTACATACTTCATGGGGTCCACACCATGAAAGAAATCTTTCTTGAACACCTTCTTTTGGCCTTCCAACAATGTCCAACTGTACCATGCTCATCATGGGAAGGAAGGCCCCCCCACAAACCAGGACACATCAACTCAAAATGGCACCAGACCCTGCCAGAACAATTGATTCAAAGCATGCAGTTATCTCCACTGCTATGATGAGCAATATGCCTCCACAATACACCTTTCAAGATTTGTGGGTCTTACACATGCTTATCACACCATGTGGTGTACCTCATCCAGTGCATCAAAAGCCCCAATAACAACTATGTGGGTGAAACCAATCACTATGCTCTCAAATGAATGAACAGAAAAAAATGATAAAAGACAAAAACACTGTATCACCCATACGCAAACACTTTTCACAAAGTGATCACTCCATATGAGAGCTTTCAATATGCGTCCTCAAGGCAGGGGTGAAAGTAACATAAACGTCTTATGGGTACAGGGGCCCAGCACCAGGCCCCCAGAAGGGGCGGGGCCTCAGGATGAAGTGGTAGGTCTGGGCTTCAGCCTCCTCCAGCCAGCCCTTCTGCACCACCCAGCCTGCGCCGCCTGGTGCTCTGGCAGCAATTTAAAGGGCCTGGGACTCTGGCCGCTACTGTGGTAGCAGCGGCAGCTGGGAGCTCCGGACCCTTTTAAATTGCTGGGCCCCTGGGCAGCTGCCCTTTCCCCCCCCCCCTTCTCAGCAGCCCTGGGGGCGGGGGCGGGGGAAAGGGGCAGTGCTTTAACGTCGGCTGTGTATGGCCCGTACCGGTGGCCAATACCGGTACGCGGTACTGATCCGTACCAGCCCACTTTCATCTCTGCCTCAAGGGAAACCTGCACAACACTGTCAAAAGATGAGTCTGGAAGCTTAAATTCATGACTCTGCTGGATACCAAAAGCCACATTCTTAATAGGGACACTGGTTTTATAGTTCATTACAACAATTTGTAACACACCATACTGCCTGCTACCTTAATTCCCCACGTCAAGCCCTTTATGCATAACAATCTAACCCCCAATTGCCCACTTCAGTTCAAGTGACAGCTGCCCACATGTTCCCCCTGCTTAACAATCTGGCCAGACTTGTATTTAGCTCAGACATGCTGCTTCCTTTGCCATACCAGAAGACGAGCTCTGTGTAGTTGGAAAGCTTGTACCTTCCACCAACAGAAGTTGGCCCAATAAAAGTGGCAGGAGACTGGGTCGTAGGCAGTCAGACCTAGTCATTGGAGTCCGAATTCCAAGGTCAAAGCATGAGGCAGAACTGAAGTCAGAGACCAAATGCCAGCACCAAAGGTCGAGACAGAGGGCGCCTGCAATCAGAGCTGGATTACCTGGAGTGAGGGAAGGAAGGCCAAGCCTGGCTGTAGGACATGAGCAGGGCTTGGTCTTTATAAAGGAGATCATTCTCGTTAGCTGTCTTTCACAGTTTGGGAAACTGAGGGAACAAAGAGGTTTGGCCAAGGTCACTCAGGGACCATGCCAGCTATTGAACTCAGGTCCCCTGAGTCAAAGACCGGGGCACTATCCATTTGGCCACACTGCCTACCTTATGAAGTAGTGTGTCCAAATAGTGTTTTGGCAATTCTCAATTTGCAGAACACATAGAACAGCTGTTGTTGCTCATTGGTGTCTGTCAGCTAAATTTCCTCCACTACACGAAACCCAAACAACCAGCCTTTGCACAGGCAGGATTCCCCCACGGTCTGAACAGTGGCTGTTACTGCTGCCCTAAGGCTCAAAGTAAGCTGCATCCCATTCTTCAATGCAAAGCGTCCATGAAATTGCAGTTCTGATTGGTGGTACTACACAGTTCAGTTCAAACACAGCACTGGATTTGTCTAGCTTAAAAATAAAACAAGTTTATTTAATTCCAAAGCAATAGGTTTTTCAGCAAGTATAAATATAAGTATTAAAGTCAGAAATGGTTACAAGAAAAATAAAGACAAAAATGCTTTCTAGTTACTAAAATGTAACAAGCTAGATGTGGTTCAAGGTAAAGTCCTTCCCACATGGTTCTATCAAGCTAGGTGACCAGACTCCTGCTAGCACACACAGTCAAAGGGTTGGTAGCTTTAAGTGAACACTAGATAACTTGGGGTTCCTTTGACCCCCTCTTTGAACCTTTGAATTGGAGTCTTCTGAGGGTTATTGCTAGCTAAAGTTCATTCGAGCTGTGAGGGAGGCAACAGGACAGCTGTTGGTGAAGGATGTGTCCTGCTGGGGATATCTTCTAAAATGCAAATTATTTCATTCCTGCCCCCTCCCATCTAATTGCATGAGCATTAAACATGTGACTGTTAATCTCCTCCCCAACCAGGATAGCGTGAGGTGTGTCTCCATCCCTTGTTAGCTTGATGGGTCTGTTTATGGGACCTGTAAATGGATTCTAATTCTCTTTCAAAGTACTTTGGCAGTCACTCCCAGGTGGAAAACTGCATTCCTTTGTCTAGGGAAGACTAACGCTTGCTTGGTTGGCAAACACATTTTAAGAAATATAATTTCAGTTTATGGCCATAATTTCACAGCAGTTGCTTGCCCCTGTTACATGCTATTACTACGAGTAGTCATGAGCTTTTCACTGACACCTGGCATGACACTTAGCAGATACATTTCACGACATAAAAGAATTGGGGTACACTTCAACTGATTAACCCAGCTGCAAGCCATCTGGCTGCTGTTTGCTTTCTGCCCTTGGGCTGTTCTTAATGTCCCACCCACACAATTGTATTAAACAGCAACTGCCATCCTCTCAGATGACTGTGCTTAGTACTGCAGCACTTAATGATGACTACATAGGCGTCAGCGTTCTTCAGTACCTTGGGATAACAGAAAAGTGAGTTAAACACAGAGGAGCAGATTTGCTAAGGTATTCAGGTACCTAATTTGGGAGCAGAGACAACCTGTGCCTGCGGGGGCTGGGGTGGCAGCGTGAGGGCAGCCAGCTTCAGCAGTGTTACTGAGCATGCTCAATACAAGCCAAGCAGCAAAGCTGGGGGAGGCAGGTGACCATGCATGTCCCCCAATGTGTCACCTCTGCTTGGGAGTACACTGGGCTAGTTAGGAGTCAGGTACCTGACTACCTTTGAGAATCTGGGCCTGCATTTCAGCCTTCACGTTCCAATCCACCAGCTCACTTAAGGCCATGCTTAACATTAAGCATGTGAGCCTTCCCCTAGACTTCAATGGGAGTAGCCATGCATACACTTAAGTGCTTTGCTGACATGGGGCCCCAGTGTGGTTATCAGAGTCATGTGAAAGCTACAAAACATTTTTTTCAATGACCATTCATACAAATGTGTAAATGATTGCATTTTGACTGTGTTCCAATCACACCCCCCCTGTGAATAGTCTCACCGATGAATTTAGTAGCAGGCATCGTCACTGAACCAGCTCATTTTAAATAATCAGACCATGAAGTATTTCTATATACATGCGTCAATCACATCAGGGTCACCACTTTAATTGGATATCTTCCATGGACCAGTTGACCTCCCCCTTTCCCCTCACACCATAACTGTTGCTTAATTGATATAAAAGGAGTCAAAAAATCCACTTAAGAGGGGATGCATATGCCCAGTACTGGAGTTAAGTATTGCTAGACATTGGGCTTTTCGTAAGACAGTTGCTTAATCAAGATTAATCACTTGATTTTGTGCCCCTTGACTTCAGTAGTGCAAGATCAGGGCCAGATAAAAGTTATGCTCAAGCTGCAATGCACTTCATTTCAGTTTTACTCTTATATGTTTGTTTAATAAAGAACTTGACGTAAAAAGCTTTTAAACAACTTTCATTTGAACATTTTTCTTCATTGAGCCAATTGACTGTCCAAATAAAGCAGGTGCTCTCTATATAATATAGCAGGGGTCGGCAACCTTTCAGAAGTGGTGTGCCGAGTCTTCATTTACTCACTCTAATTTAAGGTTTCATGAGCCAGTAATACATTTGAATGTTTTTAGAAGGTCTCTTTCTATAAGTCTATAATATATAACTAAACTATTGTTGTATGTAAAGTACATAAGGTTTTTTAAATGTTTAAATTAAAATGCAGAGCCCCCCGGACCGGTGGCCAGGACCCGGGCAGTGTGATTGCCACTAAAAATCAGTTCGCATGCTGCCTTTGGCATGCGTACCATAGGTTGCCCACCCCTGTAATATAGCGATAACTAAAATCAAATATATATTTGCCAAAGATTCAGAGACAAAGCAGTCCTGCAATAGCTTTCGTGTGGGACTCTGCCTGTGTGCAGAGGTTACTGTGAGTTTTCAGTGTATCACAAGTGAACAGAACCTGAATTGCTAACCAGTGTAGCAAAATAAATATTATCTCATTTATAAAAATGCATCCTTCTCTTTAAATACCTAAGTTTCACTGAAATAAAGCTCCATCAAGATCCAGGATAGGCTTTGCTAGTACACACTTCATAATCTCTGCTCTGCTCTCTTCCCTGGTGCTCCATCACTCTTAAAACTGCAGCATCTCCAACACAATTGTGGTGTTTTTATTTAGTTATTTACCTGTAGTTAGCCTCTGTGTTCTCCACAGTTTCAGGTCACTAGATGACCAGCAGATTTGCCCAATTTATTCCACTGTGTGTGACAAGAGAGACCTGGGTCAAGCAATGAGCCATAAACTTCTTTTTCTAATTCACTGTGGTTGTAATACAGTGATCTGCACACTGCCAGTCATCCACCATATTGATGAGATTAACTGGTAATTAAAAACTCAGCCAAGCCAGGCAGAAGGAGATGACTCAATTAGCAGAATGTCACTGAATCTAATTTACTTTGCTTATCACAGATTTATCCTCTAATGAATTAGAAAAGAAGAGCAGGACACCTTCAGAGGGAGATCTAGGAGCTTAAAGGCTTAATACTTTCTAACCCCTTTATGCTTCCTGGTTTGGTTAGCAGGAAGTGTGCTGATACTACTAATCATACAGAATGGCTCGTTACTGATAAACGTATCCTGAGATTGGGTATGAACAGAACTGGAGACTGTCTACTGGTTCAGTCGAAAGCTGCTGTTTAGGTCAGACCTTTCTTTGTTTATAAATCTTCATCTTACCTTTCCTACTTTTTAAATTGATTGTAAGTAGGTGCTTTAGATGTAATTTTATTAGACGTTTGCTCAGTTACAGCACTTGCATTACATGATTATGAAACTGACACAGAATGTGACACTCTGCAAATGAAAATATTAGGAATTTATTGGCTACTAAAAGCATGTAAGAAATATAAATTTTCCACTATAATGTAAATTTTAATACATTTCTCAATGTTTTTTCTATTTCAGTTGTGATAATATAATTAACAATTAGAATTTATTTTAACCAAAAACCTTTTGAAAGTATATTAAGAGAATATATTACAGATGTACAGCTGAATTTTTATGTAAAGCAGAAACTATAAACACCATGATCTATTCCGCTTTCTTATTAGATACAGTAGCATATTAAATGTAAGTGAGGACATTATGAATCTCAGTTACAATCTAAACGGCATGATAGACCATATGCGTTTATGGAGTCCTACTGAAGTCAATGAGACTCCACACAGTAATGGAAAATTGTGCAGGTGGGCCAGATTACAGGCTCAGGACAATAGATTGCAAGTTAATTCTCCCATTATGGATTCTGCAACACTGATGGATACATTCTGATCTGAAATTGATAGAAATATCTCTGACATTATTGGAGCAAAAACTGTTCTCTTGTTATTTTAAGTATAACATGGATAAAGTTAAGGGAAAACATGAGAATTTTAAAGCTTCTAAAGCAGTGGCTAAGAGTCACTCTTTCAGAGAGACAATCCAAGATGGCGGCCATAATTATGTCCACTGGACCATTTTGGAAGCTGTAAAAGCTTTGTTTGTTTTAAAGCATGCATGTGTTTTATGGGTGTGGGAGGAGATGAAGGGGTGATGATGAGAATAGGGGGCAAGAAGGTCAGATTTCTCAGGCTCTATCATAAAGCTGTTACCTGAGCGGTCAGAAGTATAGGATTGATGGTACTGTAACAATCTCCAGAATTGACCACTTTTACTAAACAATACAGTACTTTGGGCACCAGAGAGGAACAATGTTTATATATAGATTACTGCTCGGGTTGGACACAAGTAGCAAGTATTTTACAGCTCTCTGGCTATTGTTCTTTAACTTTTCCTTCTCAACATTTCCCCTCTATACATTCTTATTTCTAGCTCGAGCAGCTCTACATTTCACAAGGAAGCAGTTCAATGAGTAATATACATCTCTTAGATGGGGTTTTCTCTCCCCCATTGCAGCTAAAACTGCAATAAGGTGTTTTCCAGAGATTCCAACTCTGGCAAACATGTCGCGCTAAGATAGCTTGAAAAAAAGCTTGCAAAGTCACTAAGGTTTACCCATTAAGTCCAAATTCCCTCCACTGTGTTACTGGAGTGGCTGGAGCCATGAGATACTGAGTAATATTCAGGTGATGTTACTGTCCCATGATGTCAACGAACGGGGATTTTGTGTAGATATTTTCCAACATCATTATTCTGAGAGTTTTATAAAACTAAATTTATTGTTGAGACTTAGGCAGGAGCAATAAATATTATTATTCAGATTCTATAATATCTACAACGTTCTTTCAAAACATACAAGTCACAAAGCTTACCTCAAAGACTTTACAAAACTGGAGGGAGGAGATGGGGAAAATGGAGACAAAGGTTAAATACTTGCGAGGTAGGTTCATAGTAACTTCCATTCATAGAAATGGAGACTAAATTAAGTGCTGAGGAGCTTGTCAGAACCTTCTGCTGTGATGATGATGATGCAGGCTACAGGCTTATATTTTGAGGTTTTTGCTTTGCTAAGCACTCCTGACTGGCCCCAGACTGAGTTAGAGGAGTTCCCATGGGGCTGCAAACAGGTGCTTGTAACATTTGGGGTGAATATAGTCTGACATATGGGGTGACATATAGTATAATTAGGCAGGCCAAAAGAGAATTTGAAGAGCAACTAGCGAAAGACACAAAAATTAACAGCAAGAAATAAAAAAATAAGTACGCCAGAAGCAGGAAGCCTGCCAAACAATCAGTGGCACCACTGGACAATCAAGGTGCTAAAGAAGCACTAAAAGAAGACAAGACCACTGCAGAGAAGCTAAATGAATTCTTTGCATCGTTCTTCATGACGGAGGAGGTGAGGGAGATTGCTACACATGAGCCATTCTTTTTCAGTGACAAATTTGAGGAACTGCCCCAGACTGAGGTTTCAACAGAGGATGCTTTGGAACAAATTGATAAATTAAACAGTAATAAATCACCAAGACCAGACGGTATTCACCCAAGAGTTCTGGAGGAACTCAAACATGAAATTGCAGAACTACTAACTATGGTCAGTAGCCTATTACTTAAATCAGACTCTGTACCAGATGACTGGAGGATAGCTGATGTCATGCTGATTTTGTTTTTTAAGGCTCTATTGGTGAGTCTGGCAATTACAGGCCAGTGAGCCTGACTTTAGTGCCAGGCAAATTGGTTGAAACTATAGTAATGAACAGAATGATCAAACACATAGATAAACACGATATGTTGGGGACGACATAGCTTTTGTAAATGGAAATTATACCATACCAATCTACTAGAATTCTTGGAGGGGGTCAACAAACATGTGGACAAGGGTGATACAGTAGATATAGTATATTTGAACTTTTTGAAAGCCTTTGGCATGGTCCCTCAACAAAGGCTCTTAAGCAAAGTAAAGAGTCATGGGATAAGAGAGAAGGTCCCCTCACAGATCAATAACTGGTTAAAAGATAGGAAAAAAAGGGTTGGAATAAATTGTCACATAAATAGCAGCCCCCCCCCCCCAAGGAACTGTACTGGGATTAGTGCTATTTAACATATTCATAAATGATATGGGAAAAGGGATAAACAGTGAGGTGGCCAAGTTGGCAGATGATACAAAACTACTCAAGATAGTTAAGTCCTAATTGACTGTGAAGAGTTACATAGGGATCTCACAAACCTAGGTGACTGGGAAACAAAATAGCAGATGAAATTCAATGCTGGTAAATGCAAACTAGTGCACACTGGAAAACATAATCCCAACTATACATATGAAATGATGGGGGCTAAATTAATTGATACCACTCAAGAAAGAGATCTTGGAGTCATTGTGGTTAGTTTGCTGAAAATACCTGCTCAATGTGTAGTGGCAGTCAAAAAGCTAATAGAAAGTTAGGAACCATTAGGAAAGGGATAGATAATACAACAGAAAATATCACAATGCCACTATATGAATCCATGGTATGCCCACACCTTGAATACTGCGTACAGTTCTGGTCACCCCATCTCAAAAAAGTAAAATTAGAATTGGGAAAAGTAAACAAGGGCAGCAAAAATTATTAGGGATATGAAACAGCTTCCATCTGATGAGACATTAAAAAGACTGGGACTGTTCAGCTTGGAAAAGAGAAGACTGAGAGGGGATATGATTAAGGTCTATAAAATCACAAATGGCGTGGGGAAAGTGAATATGGAAGTGCTATTTACCCTTTCACATAACACATGAATGAGAGGTCACCCAATGAAATTAATAGGCAGGCGGTTTAAAACACAAGGAAGTACTTCTTCACACAACACAGGAATGCATGTCGTGAAGACTAAAAATATAAGTGGGTTCAAAAAAGAATTAGATATGTAAATGGAGGATAGGTCCATCAATGGCTATTAGCAAAGATGGCCAGGGAAACCCAGGCACCAAGTGTCCCTAAACCTGTGACTGCTAGAAGCTGGAACTGGATAACAGTAGATGAATCATTGGATGAATTGCCCTGTTCTGTTCATTCTCTCTGAAGCATCTGGCACCAACCACTGTCCGAAGACAGGACACTGGGCTAGATGGACCATTGGCCTGACCCGGTATGACCATTCTTACATTCTTATGACATTTTCAAGCATATCTGTCAGCCTTAGCAGGTGATCTCAGATGATCTTAACATTGTTCTATCACATTGATGGGGGTTTTAGGTTGCTACTCCATCTTCCTTCGTATCTAGCCACTGTCTCTACAAAAGGGAAGTGGGTATTGGTCCATAAAAGGGAAGCACCATACCAACTGATGGACAAGCACATGAGATAGGTACCCAGGCCACAAAACAAAGACATTTTGTGCCCAAACCGGCAGGTCAGCTATTGCTACGCCAAGTCGCTTTAATGTAACCTAATAAAAACATTGCTCTCAGAGCAGCCTAAACTCAGGCTCCAATGCACGGAGAATAATGCTGGTTCCGCGAGGGCAGAGCAAACACCATTGTTAAAGACCCTGAGACAGTGCCAAGGCTCTGGCAAACAGAGGCACTGAGAAAAGCATGGAGCAAAAGGGAGAGGTGAAGCAAAATGGAGCTGGGTGCCAAAGCTATTGCTGAGGCCACATTGGGTGCTGAGGCACCAAGAAAAATGGGCACTGAAGCAATGGAGCAAGCGCGGAGGAAAATAGGCATTGGAGCTGTGCAGAAATGCCCAAGGCAATGGCTTAAAAGATATAGTACAACGTTGCAGACCTGACTGGAGGTATGGTTAAGATCTGAAAGCGTACCTGGCTATGTGTTGCTGGGGTCCAGCAAGAGCTCATGTGTTCACCCAATAAGGTGCAGGCTGCAACTTTCAGAGTGAAGTATTCAGACCTGGGATCAGGTCATTGAGCAGGCCCTAGCTCACGCTCTTCTCTTCTACCCCGCCCTCAAGGGTCAAAAATCATAAGCGCTAGAGGAGTGCATCCACTCTTGCAGCAAGAAGCTATAGCTCAATGGTGCGAGCCCTGCACAGACTGTGTCTTTAGGGAAAGATAGTTCTACTCGTGCATCAAAAAAGTTTTGATTGGCCACAAGTGAGGGTTAATAGAAACTTGAAATAGAATAAGATTTAAGTATAAATTAGCGGAGGTCTATATTTGTGCTAGCTAAATAATAAAATAATCCTTGCTGGCCCTCAGCTCTCAAGGCCATCAACAAATGAATGACAGTGACCTAGACGTTCATCACCCTGCCATTATACAAAATCTTCTGTTAATTTATGTATAGGACTAAAATAACTGGTACGTGAGGCTCCATCAGCTGCATAATTACAGCATATATTACAAAACAACACAAAATGCTCTCTGTGAATGCAAACCATCTCTACTTACTAGGAAGCTGCAATGTATTTCTTACTAAGAACCAGATCATGCTGTCATCCCTTACAGGTGCAGTGCCCATTAAAGTCACTGGGCCAGATTCTGATCTCACTTACACTGACGTATAGCTGCAGTAACTTCACTGACTTTAATGGAGTTACTCCAGGTTCAAACAGGGTAACTGAGATCAGACTCTGGCGCAACAAAACTGTTTACATGAGGGAGGGTGACAAGGCTGGTTCCTAGAACTTCAGCTAGCACTTGGCGAATACCATCCAGCAAACAAACTGGCTCGTTAATGAAGAAAACTCTGGACAGCAATCAGCTCTTGTGGCCCAATCCTGTTCCCCTGGAAGCCAATGGGCATTTCAATAAGAGCAGGCTTAGGCCCTGGAACCTTATGGTGAGTTTGAAAGATGCAAAAGGCAAAATGAAATGTGAAACAGCAATGATAACTATTTAGTGGCAGCGCGGATGGGGAGGAGGACTTGTGCCATGGAAGGCGGAAGGATATTTGGCAAGTGGCCAAGAGGAGGGTGATGGAGAGGAGCTAATACTCAGCACACACACTGCCCGATCAAAGAGGCATCATCATCATCACGTCACAGCGCCTTGCTAAGCTTGTCTCCGCCACCTCAGCCTACTCCATTCTGAAGCTGTCTCTGAATACTCACCCTCCCAACACCCCGCTGAGGTAGGTGGGTAAGTCATTTTGACTTTTTGTAGAGGAGGCAATGGAGCCTCTCTCTCAGGCCCGGGCTCCTGTTTAAAATGATTAATTTAAAAGAAGTCTAAACAAACAAAAATTACACCAGAGCTCATTAGGATGTTTCAGTTATGGATTCAAAGCTGCCATCCAGCCCCTCCCAGTCACAAATGGCAGTGGCAAATTCTCTTACTGTGAGTGTCTTTGATCATGTTTGCCCTGTACAGGTCTGGAATCCACCCTGCAAATCCAGGCCCAACGTCAACGGGGGTGAGTGTAAAATCAGAATCAGATTCTCTAAGGCTGGTTTGTGCTTGCCTGATTCCAAGGTCCTGGTCAAGGATCATAAGAGTGTGTCCCCAGGACACTAGTGGCTTAGAAGCCAATTCCCCTCCTTCCCTCTTTCACCAGCATTTGAGTTTCTGGGATGCAAGTCTAGATTAAACACCTAAAACAACTGAAATGAACTGTAATTTAAAAGGAAAATGAAAGGATTTAGGAGTTTTGTGCAGGTGACATTTATATTCTAAGATTAATCTGCAAGTGCAGTGCTCATAACTTTCCAGATTTCTATTTGCTTATGTATGAGAAAAATGTGCTCTGCTAGACTGACTATAGTGATTAGTTAAATTACTCATACATCCCTTATTAAAAAAGCCTCTATTCCACTTTGAGCCTGTGTTTGTTTAGCACCATCTGATGATAACTTTCTGCTTGAATGATGACCACTAATTTTGTTTATGGCACTTGAATGTCAATCATGAATATTTTTTGCAACTAAATTCAGGCTTTGTGCATGTTTATATATACAGATTTTTTTCCCATAATATCTTTGCAATTCAAAATGTATGTGGACGATACTTAACTGGGAGCAGGATGAAAAACGGTCATGTCTCCAGGTTTGGTTGTGGGTGCTAAATATGAAAGGTTGGGTGAGATCTAACAGGATAACTAAGGGAATAAGGAAGGGTACATGCCACAGTGCCAGATGTGTGAAACAGGCAGAACATCTGGAGAAGGAAAGTCAAGTGGTTGGAAAAAGACAGCAGGAACTTAAGCCAAAAGATGCTTAACTGCTAAGGCGATTTGGATCACGGAATTACTAGACTTGCGGCTATGCATGGTGTTCAGGAACAGTGATTACCTAACAACCTGACTCTAACTGAGTCACAAAAACAATTAGGGTTAGGCAGTGCCTGATAGAAACAGGCCTGCAATGGAGGAAGTGCACAAGGAGGTGCCTGGAGGAAGTAATCCCTGCACTGTGATGATTATTTATTTGCACTGCAGTAGAGCCTAGGAAACCCAGTCATGGACCAGGACCCCATGGTATGAGACACTTGTGACAGACCCAGACCAGTGGGGTACGGGAGTCTGGTAGAGGGCAAATATACTTGTCACTGGATGAGTAGTTTTCTGTTCCCTGAGTGACCAGAGCAGGGGCTGCAGTAGAGTAATCAGGAACCTGCTAGAACCAGTTAAGGCAGGCTGGCTAATTAGGACACCTGGAGCCAATTAAGAAGAAGCTGCTAGAATCAATTAAGGCAGGCTAATCAGGGCACCTGGGTTTTAAAAAGGAGCTCACTTCAGTTTGTGGTGGGAGTGTGAGGAGCTGGGAGCAAGAGGTGCAAGGAGCTGAGAGTGAGAGGGTGAGGGTGTGCTGCTGGAGGACTGAGGAGCACAAGTGTTATCAGACACCAGGAGGAAGGTCCTGTGGTGAGAATAAGGAAGGTGTTTGGAGGAGGCCATGGGGAAGTAGCCCAGGGAGTTGTAGCTGTCATGCAGCTGTTACAGGAGGCACTATAGACAGCTGCAGTCCACAGGGCCCTGGGCTGGAACCCGGAGTAGAGGGTGGGCCCGGGTTCCCCCCAAACCTCCCAATTGACCTGGACTGTGGGTTCTTCCAGAGGGGAAGGGCTCTGGGCTGTTCCCCAACCCACATGGTGAATCTCTGAGGCAAGAAAATCTGCCAATAAGCGCAGGACCCACCAAGATAGAGGAGGAACTTTGTCACACACTGCACACATAGTAAAAACATGGACCTTGTGCCAAAGATCTTACAGTTATGTTAGTCCCTGGCCTTGGCACAAGGTGCACATGGGACAGGATCAGGGGAAGGCTCTGTGCGTTCTCACCCACCTCTGCATACCTAAAGGGTAGGCAGAATTTGGTTTAAAAAATGTAACTCTTCACCTTGGCTAGTCTGTCTTTAGCGCTAAACGTCAATGAATAGGGCTATGTGTAGCTACACTGTCTCAGAGGAAGCCCTGGGAAGAATCACAAAGACGGCGCACCCTCCTGATCCAACGGCAATATTATGAGGTCTCCCAGTAACAGAAAAATAAGAACAAAAAGCGTGAACTTTAATGGCTCATATATGAAAACAGGCAAGATGGAGCCAAAAATAAACTCAGACTATGGAAAACTGGGAAGAGCGCACAAGCCCTGTAAGTAATGGAAAAATTAATAGCTGGTAATAATAATTATGTAGCATTGGCTGGATTTCTAGAAATTTGCAGAACAAAATTGTGCATAATTACTGGTGAGACTTAATAGGCCAAATCCTCAGCCCCTCTTACATTTGCCACAAGGGCAGCACAAAGCAGATTGAAACCCAATAAAAAAGGCCAGCTAAGGACAATCCCTGGTTTACAGTCGCCCTGGCAACCTCCCCTGTACTGGCTGGAGAACTGCGCTGGGCACAAAGCAGCCAGATCTGAGGCTATGGCCCAGTAAATAGTGTAAGTTTAGTAAAAATGGAACAATGGCCTTAATACAACATGGGTGCACCCAAGGTGTCTGCTAGTTAAAGACTGTTTTTTCTCTGGTTATGAATTGTTCAGTTGTGTTACCATCTTGGCCCAGAGGTCCTCCTGCTGTTGTTCATCCTATAGTCTATGAGAGATGTTTTGCTTCTTGTGCAATGAAAATAAAATAAACATAAATGAAAAAAAGTCTCAGTGCACAAAATTTCAGCCCCGAATGCTACAATGACTAGGCACTGGGTGTGTGGTAACTGCCTCTTTTTATACCAACCACCGCCATTTTGCTGCTAACTTCTCCTTCATTTTCGTGTCTCCATGTCCTCTTCCTTAGCTTGTTTCTCCATCTGTTGTCTCTGGTCATATTCTTGAATCGTTAGCTGTCTTTTTAGTGCATGTGTGCATAGTGCATGATGTGGCCCTGGTTACTGATACGTTATATTAATAGCAATAACAATGATTTTATTTCTCATGCTAAATCGCAAGCAATGAGCAAATACCTTGAACCATTTCTACTGTTCTACTGTATATGTAGAATTAAATGAGGGAAATGCTTAATTTTTCATGAGGAAGGCTAGTTATTCTTTTCTTGATCACCTAGCTTGTTTTTGCTGGCATTTTAGCAGGCTGAAAAATTGGAGTGAATTAGTGAAACTCCCATTGTTTGGAAAGGCATATAACATTATTTGTGCACGCCTGTGTGCGCGTGCACGCATAAGGAATAGCTGTTTATTCACAGCTGAGTGCATTCCTTCTCTCTTCCTTTTAATAAAAATCAACTCTTGTACCTTACATGTGTTCTTGTGACACTTTTCTTTTTCAGGAGACGCCTTCCGTCACTAGCCTTATTGTGGATGTTGTGGAAGCTGCATTTTCGAGTTTCCCACAGGGTGCCTGCAAAACGCCTCCAGAATGTTTTAAAATAACTTGGCTTTTGAAGCTGCCTGAAAGGATCAAAGGCAATCAAGTCTATCAGGCTTGGGCATCATTTTGAGTTTGACCATTTCTATCACTAAGCAAAATAGACATGCTGTAAGAAAACAGTCCTCTTTAGAATAAAAGACACGTGAAAAGATAACAGATTAAATCAATTTTTTTAAAAACGAAAATTGTATATTACTGTAGATTACTGACCTTGGAGAATTCACCTTTCCTGTTGCTCCTGGTTTTTCAAGGAGTATCTTTCTTACAGACGTAGGGTTCATGTTTTTTTTTTTTTTATATATATATCATGGTGTATCCTTTTCTGGTTCTGTGGTACAATTTTAAACTCTCTGATTTTACTTCAAATGTCTATTGTTTCAATGAAATGTTCCTTCAGTGAGATGTTTTATTTCCCTTTTTAACTGTTTTGAAAAAAATCCTCCCTAATAGTCATGTCAAACTATAAGATGCCAGCCTTTCTCCTGGGTAAAATTTGCAGTAATTGTCAGTTCAAGAGACAATATAGCACTACAATTCTTTTCATGCAAATCAGAACTTCTGCAACAAAGTCTTTAAGTGGTTCACTTTATCTAACAAGTATAAAGGTCCTGTATTGCTTAGGCTTGCCATTCTGAGATATATCAAACAAATACCCTATATAATGAAGCCTATTTGCTGTGCCTTGGACTTCTCCAGTGAAAATACACTGCTTCATTACAAATTCACTGTGAATGCATCTGGTAAAGAGTGATTACTCCTTTATTTTACAAGTGTTGTCACTTTTTTCTGTGGCTTAATGTGGGTTGCTATGCAAAAGAGGAGGGAGGGAATTCAAATAAAATTTTTGACTTATTCTTTGTAATGTCATCTGGGCATTTTGCACGCTCCGACGTCTTCAGAGTTTTAAAGGATATGTCAACACAGTAAATTTTATACCACCAATAAAACTTGTTAGTGAGCTCACTGAGACATTCTTAGCCCTGGGAAGGCAATTAACGTTTGACATATATAGAAATATATTTATTGCAACATTTTACACATTTACAAAATTATGCTACCAGTCAGTAGCTAAGCTGTAAACTATCATGCTACAAGATAAACCGGACCTAATAAATACTGTACATTACATTGTACAATCCTTTTAATAGTGTAATTTTCAAGAAGGCAACAAAAACGTGAGTGTGTCCTAAATGTGGCCCACTCTTATAATATGAATAGATGAGATGTACTGTATTAAACTGATCACTTGCATTCCATACAGTAATCATGGCTGATCGTACTGATGGGTAAACTCTCTTCTCAGCTAAAATGCCACCGAGTGTGGCGTACCAACCTTTCTGAATACTGATTCCTCTGAATTGATGTTTCTGCCAGGAACATTCAGCCCCTTGGATTTCCTTGGTTTTCAAGAGCCTCAAAGTATTTCAGCTCCAAGATGAAGTTTTAAAACTTTAAGGTAAATACCAGGGTGATGAGAAGCGTATTATAAAGACATTAAACGCTAGCTACCTTGGATAGAGAAGGCTATGATGAAAAGTCTTTGTGCAGCCAGGGAACCGGTAGCGTCCGTGCAGTCTTAAACCATAGCAGAGATCATCATCATATTCCTATTATGCCTCTGGCATTTAGGGCAGTGACAAAGCTCCTCCTTTCCTATCTGTTTTTGGCAAGTCTTTTAATGATTCCCGAACTGTTCCCCGGTTTTTCAGCTCGGCTTCCACAGCTCTTCATCATGTTGTTTTCAGGGCCATTCTTGATCAGACTTTATCTGGCACATAAGTAACTTCAGGTATCCTCCCTTCCATCCTCTTTGGCTTTTGAAAGGAAAGTAGGAAAAAATAAGTGCTGCACTTCATTAGAGAGTGTGGGAAATCACAGATGTGTTTCCATGCTTCTTTATGGAAAGTAATTCAGTAACAATTAAATACACTATAACCATTAATGTCTGCCACCTACCAGCCAAACCAGAGGTCCGAGCCTCCGAGGGAACATATGCTCACTCTTTTGGAATGTTGAGCCTATTCAGCCATTTAAAAGTAGTCTCACTGCCTTAGAATTTAAGGCTCCGACTCTTAAAAATATTGTTGGAGAAAGACAATTATTAAGGATGGGGTTGGTATTGTGTCTTGCTTCTCAAGATTCTTTACAAGTTGTAAAATGAACAATAATCAAATGTCTAAAGGAAGCTAAGTAAATCTGTAATTATCAACTGTATGCAAGGTAGGAATTCAAGCCAAAAAGATTAAGCTCTTGTGCTGAAAATACATTGGTTGATAAGGTAATGTATATGTCTCATTCATATGTCTGTTGCAAATTAGATCTAGGGCACTCCTCAAGTTATTAAGGAATTAAAGGTAAAGGCCCCAGTCCTGCAAAGATGAAAATAGATGAATTGCTAAAATGACATGGACTCAAGTGCCGGTAATATGCAGATGACAAGCAGTTTTACCTATTCTTCACTCCATATGGCCATACCAAGATAGCCACCAAGACAACTCAGTGCTTGGAAAAGATCAACTCATGGATGAAGTACAGCTGGCTGAAGCTGACCCTAAACAAGACAGAGGTGATGCTGGTGGGCAGAGAAAAGCACTTTGAAGAGTTTGCAGACATGGTGCCATTTGGTTGAAATACACACTCACAATGGTCGATTCGGTCTGTATTTCTTGGATTCTTTTCTGACACTAAACTCTCACATAGCAGCATCCACAAGTAATGGGTTATACCATCTACAGTTGGTTAGGAGGCTCCATCCTGTCCTGATGGTCAGGATATTTAAAATATTACCTAAAACTCCAGGATGAAGACCATAGTTAACAGCTCTGCTCCTCAGGCACAATGGAACTTTCTGCTATAAGGGGAAAGCTCAGCTATGCATGAGACAGCTTTCGCAGGGGCTGGTCCAAGACTGCAGAACGAACTCCCACAGGGACAATGGACCATCACAAACCTCACCACCTTCCACTCCAAATGCAAGCCACATTTCTATGATCAGCCTTCTCTGCCATAGAGCAGTGTGTGCATTTCAAAAAACCAAGCCCAAACCCCATTCTGCGCATATGGTTCTTCTCCTGGGGAGAGAATGAACCACACGTGAAAGGTATCAGTCACATCATTCAATGCACTATTAGAAGGGGCTTAGATACTCTAGTGATGTGGCAGTTTAAGAATCTATATAGAATTTAATGGAAAAATAGAATGGGTCCTTACACAGCTCCATGAGGTTAGGTCTCTTTCAGGCTCAGTATCAAAGTGAACATCTATTTAAACATAAAGCTTGCAGAAAATGAGGGCCTGATTTTTCTCACACCAGTTCTAGAAGGGTGCAATTCCATTCACCTCAGTGAAGTTACTCCTACTTTACCCCAGCATGAGTCAGAGGAGAATTAGGCTGTGCAATCCAGTTGACCTGCAGGAAGCGAATGCAATGCAAAACCTCTCTAAAGGTAACACAGATGTAAGATGAAACCCTGTCACCACCAGCCTGCCCAAGAAGGTTATTTCTCAAACTGTGAAATAGTCTTTGGATGGAAGCATTTGAGGCAAGATGGTTTGGAACAATGCTGCCATCTCTCTCTCTGTGTGCTTTGTATATGAATTTTGAATTTTGAAAAAGTACCAAAGGAATAGCTAACAGGTAATGAAGCTGCCTTTGGCTTTCAATGGTGTTTAACCCATTTGCACCAGCTGAGGATCTGGCCCATTATTTCAGGAAACATTGCAGTCAATGTAATCAGCATGCTAAAGGACAGTCAGTGCACTGAGGCGTGCTGAAGCAGTGAGCTAATCATGAGATATGAAGCCCGGCAAAGACGACCAGGAAGGCTTGTAAGAAAAATACTGCTTACCCTAAGTTCAGCAGTACAGGTCTCACACGTGCAAAATCCATCAGGGTAGGCAAACCCTAGCCATGCCCTAACTCAGTTTAGCTAAAAAGCAATCCCCCTTTGACTGTTACCCCAGGCCCGTAATACTGCAAGTGCTCTTGCAACCATCACCCACATTCCCATCTCCCTCCTCTCTATACTAACCTTTCTATCCCAAGCTCAGGAGCCTTCCCCTGGGCATGGCTCTTCTATATTTCTTTGGCTACATGGCTCCTTTCTCTTTGAGCTCAGGCTGTGAATGCCCATTGTAAACTGTACCCCCCCCCCCCCCCCCCAAAAAAAAAGTCTGCAGCAAACTGCACAGTTCTTCTAGGTGATTCCCTTTTTCCCAGCAGATGACTCTTTCTGTTGGCTCTGGGCCCTGAAAATTGGTTTAGCTTCTCTTAAACAAAACATTGTGGGTGAGATTTTTAACCCCCTCACAGCCTTTACACGGGTTAAAGGGTACCTGGGCAGCATAAAAGGGCTCTAAGAGCCCCAGTTCCAGTAAGGGGGAGAATTCCCTTGGTTCTGGAACGGAGAACAGCCATAGAGTTGTCTTCCCAGGACACCTTTGGATGAATTGCCCACTTCACCTTAAATGGTCTCCTGCAACATGTGTTTGTCCCTTATATTAAACAATCTGTCCCACTTTGTACTTAGTTGTGACACTGAGTAGATTTTCCAGACCTGAAGAAGAGCTCTGTGTAGCTTGAAATCTTATCTCTTACACCAACCGAAGTAGGTCCAATAAAAGATATTGCCTCACCCACCTGATTGCTCTCGTATCCTGGGGCCAATTGTGCTACAACTACACTGAAAAACAAGGCCCACCTAGTGAAGAGAATGAAGAAGGAAGAGGGAAGGATGCAAGAAGGGGGGCACTATGAGCCAGAACCTCAGAGGTATTTAGGTGCCTAACTCCCACTGAAGCCAATGTGACTAAAACACTTTTAAGGATCAGGGCCTATATGCCTCACTTTTCCATCTGTAAATTGGAGATAATAAAACTTGCCCTCTGTCTCAAAGTGCTTTAAGCTCTACAAATGAAAAATGCTACAAAGAGCTAAGTATGACAATGTTTGAGATATTAAACACTTTGAGATAAATCTCACACTAGAAGGCAGGTCTGAAATAATTATTTTTTCCATCTATGGAATAACGCATCAAGCTGTGTATACTTCTGAGTTTCTTCTGATCTCTGTCATGTTTATGTTAAGTTCATATGTAAAATTAAAATCTATTGCAATTAACCTGAAAACCAAATAGCTCTTTGGGACATCTGTCTTACAGCAAAGCCCCAATCTACAGGGCCCATTCAACTGCCACATTATAGTGTGTTTCTTTCTACTACTCAGACCACTGTTTTAATGCCTTTGAAGGCACTTCTTGGTTTGTCTCATGATACTGCACATGGCTCATAGACTACATAGCATCAGTGACCTTTGACAGTAAGGGGTTTAAGCAAGACCTGTCCATATTTCATCAAAGTCTGGGCAGATTTGTCAGGAGGGTCAAAACTGCAAAAAGTAGATGAGTGACTAGGGTGCCAAAATCCCAATTTCATAATTGATTTAGGGCCATATTTGAAAAAGTGTTTAGGTGCCTATAGATGCACTCTTTGGCTTTCAATGGACCTACGGCTCAGAAGTATCTGCCATTTTTGAATATGAGCTTTTAAGCTGCTTAGGCACTTATGAAACATTTACTTCAGCTGCACAGTCCATGTAAACTGGCATCACACCATTGATCGGATTTACACCAGCTGAGGTTCTGGTCTGATGGTGTTATGATAAAACATTTGTGGCCCAAGGTGACCTGCAGCACACCAAAGCATGGAGTTTCATTCAGGAGCCATTTACAACTTCCCTATGTATTGCTTTGTAAACAGGGTCTTAAACAACTAGGTATTAAATCCATAAACAGACTGGGGCTTGGCAATGCTTTGAAAATGTCTTTGCCAACTAGAATACATTATTGCATACACCAAGCAGGCTTCCACAAATATCTTAGTATCTGATGTGTTCACATTTCTTTTGACACTAGTCCAAAACATTATGAGACCCCCAAAGGCTTATTCTTCTTAAAATAATAACAAAAACATTCTAACTGTAAAATGATATGTCTAAAATGTATGGTGTTTTCAACTCCCTAGGTATTTTATTCTTTCGACATAGCATCCATTTTTTTTTTTTTTAAATAAATGATCATAGTCTTTTTGCTTTTGAAACTTGCTTGTTAGGCTATTTCATAAATGTAATATCCTTCAAGTGACACCTCAGCATCTGCTTTTCTTTATTTCCATGTGTCCCTCGTTTTATTTAGACTTGGCTAAAAAAGAGTAACTGCACGTGACATTATCCCATTTGCCATTATACACACACGTCAATTCAGCTGCTTTCAACAGATTTTGTTTTCCTCTTGCCAAAATGCAGTTCAATTTTTCTTCTCTTTAATAATCCAAGGTCATTGCCATAACTTATCTTGTCAAGTGCTTCAGTAACTTTTTAAACATTGGGTTGACAATGAACACTAAAGGCTCAGCAAACAATTCCATTAATTCGTGGGTGTTTTCTTTGGTTTAAACTCTGGGGCCAAATTCTTATTAAAGTCAGTAGGAGTGTGACACCTCATGTCAGGGCTGAATTTGGTTCTATGTACCTGTGACGGGTTGGATCACAGAAACCCCCTTGGGAGCTGCCAACTGATGTGCCAAGACTACCCGTTTCCTATTTTCCCTGCCAGCTCAGGACTCCAGCACCCTGTCTTGCTGAGCCAGACACTCCCGTCTGCTCCAACACAGACCCAGGGTCTAAATTATTTGCCCCAAAGCTGCAGGTATACCTGAAAACAGCTCACAGAAGTGTGCTTGTCTTTAGCACTCAGATGCCCAATTCCCAATGGGGTCTAAACCCAAATAAATCTGTTTTACCCTGCATAAAGCTTAAGCTCATAAATTGTTCACCCTCTATAACACTGATAGAGAGAGAGATGCACAGTTGTTTGCTCCCCCAGATATTAATACATACTCTGAGTTAAGTAATGGGTAAAAAGTGATTTTATTAAATACAGAAAGTAGGATTTAAGTGGTTCTAAGTAATAACAGACAGAACAAAGTAAGTCACCAAGCAAAATAAAATAAAATGCGCAAATCTATGTCTAATCGAACTAAATACAGATAATCTCACCCTTAGAGATGCTTCAGTAAGTTATTTCCTCAGACTGGACACCTTCCAGGCCTGGGCACAATTCTTTCCCCTGGTAGAGCTCTTGTTCCAGCTTAGGTGGTAGCTAGGGGATTCTTCATGATGGCTCCTCTCTCTCCTTTATTCTGTTCCACCCCTTTATATAGCTTTTGCATAAGGCGGGAACCCTTTGTCCCTCTGGGTTTCCACCCCCCTCACTGGAAAAGCACCAGGTTAAAGATGGATTCCAGTTCAGGTGACATGATCACATGTCACTGCAAGACTTCATTACTCACTTGCCAGCACACATATCTACAGGAAGACTCACAGGTAAATACAGCCATCTGCAGACAATGGTCCTTGTTAATGGGAGTCATCAAGATTCCAAACCACCATTAATGGCTCACACTTTGCATAATTACAATAGGCCCTCAGAATTATATTTCATATTTCTAGTTTCAGATACAAGCATGGAACATTTATACAAATCGGATGATCACACTCAGTAGATTATAAGCTTTGTAATGATACCTTACAAGAGACCTTTTGCAGGAAGCATATCCCGGTTACATTATATTCACTTATATGTTTATAAAACCATATAGACTGCAATGTCACAGTACCACTAGTTCAGTTTTAACTTACGTTCAGTGCCTGGTGTAACAATTAGAATCAACAGAGAAGCCAGGACTCCTGGGGTTTGTTTCCAGGTATGGCACGGGACCTATTGCTCACACAGTGCTCCAAGGAGTCAGTGAACCAGTGGGAATATAACAGCAAGGGGCAGGAGTTTGTTTGGGGAAAAGGCGACACGGTAATGCTTTATAAAGCACATAGAAAACCAATCTGTTTATCCTGCAACACCTAGCATATCCTCGGCTGGCCTTTCCCACAGCTTCCTGTGCCATGATGGTCTCGCTTTAATGTTTACGCACAGCAGCGCTGCTTTGCTTGAGGCCCAGTGGTCTTGGGAGCAGGAATGTGCTAGTCAGCACTCAATCCACTTCAGCTGCTAGCAGGAGTTAAAACTGCTCGGTGTCCGAGGTCTGAATCCTGTCTCACCGGGCCAGGAAAACGTGTTCATGGGCTGGTGGAGTGGCTCAGACTAAGGCACAGCTGAAGTTTGCATTCTGAAACAGTTCACAATTACTGCCGGTCAAAATGTGCAGAGGGAACTCTTGTCTGTCAGAAAACGCTCATTTGAGAGAATCAACAAATTCCACGCAAGTGTATGGGTGGAAAGCAGACAGGCAGGCCAGCCTGGGCGCACCCAGCTCCCTGGGCAGGTGCCTCCCAGGGTTGCCTGACTCTCCAGCCAGCCAGCAACCTGGGAGTTGGGCAGCCCCTGAGGCAGCTGCCCAAGGAGTCAGGAGCAAGCAGAAATATTCCAGTTTCGTTCCACTTTGGTTCTACCAAAAAGGAATTTTAAAGAATGTTTCCTGCTGCTTCGGGATAGATATTTCCCACCAACATAAAAAATTTTCATAGGAGGGAAATTCCATTTTCTAACCAGCTCTATTCACAATATCTTCCCCTCCTGGCCCACTGGCTGGCAAGCCACCAGCATCAGGCAAGGAACTGCAGACAGCTCTCCGCAAGCGCTGCATCTCGTGGTTCTCACCCAAAATGCTTCTGCTGTGTCCTCTCTCCCACTTCCCCTCGCTCACTTCGTTGTGCTTTACCTGGAGAAAGGGGAGAGCAACAGGCTGCAGGAGCAAATGTTTCCACCTTCAGTGAACATTGCACCATCACCTGGGACTGTGCTCCCTGATTGAGCACTGGCAGTGCTCAATGCTTCTCTCAGGGTAAGGCACAACCCCAGGCTGGCTACACATACCTGACCTATAGCTTTTTTGCACGGATGGACCTAGCTGGTTATTGGAATGGATTGCAGTAATACTTTAAGGCTAGATGAGCATTGGGCAGGGTAGAACCACACGCTCTCTGAGGGGGCTCCGGTGCTGACAGATAATCAGACATATTCCCTTCCCGGAGATCAGGGGAGATAGCAGCAGCCCATTCCGGCACTGCAGTGTGCTCCCCACTCCATTGCAGGACATCTCCATTAGGTGGGAGCCTTTTGGGGGAACTGTGCACCCTCTTTAGTGCATGGAGGGCAAGTCCTGAGCTTCCCCAGCCTTAGGCACAATGGGGCTGGGTGTCCTTTTGTTCTCTTCTTCCCACCTATCTGTGAATTGGAGCAAGGGATATTCTAACGTTTAAATGTTGCTGCCCTTTCATTTGTTTGCACTGTCGTAGACCTACTTGGTAACTAGCAGCATCAGCCTGGTAGCATTTCTGGCCTGGTTAAAGCATGTCCTGTTTCTGGCTGTTGATTCTCCGTTGTCTCATTTATTCATACTCTCGCTTTTCACTCAGTGACATCACCCTCCCCTAGGAAAGTGGATGTGAGGCAGTACCCATAGTGGAATTTGGCCAGGACACTTGGATTATCGCGCCTTCTGTGTGAACAGCATTGTGGAATCTTTAACAACAAATGGTAAGGAAGCCTGTCAGTTTTCCAGATAACCACAACCCTGTCTTTGCTGCCTGCAATTTAGCAGCTATCTTTTGAGTGGAGGGTTCAATGGAATGTCTTGGAAGTATCCAGTACAGTGTGTCCAAAAATATAAAAGAACATTTTCTGGATGCACCTGGTATGTCATTCAGAACTGAAGCAGTTAATAATCCAATTACTTTACTGCATCCAACTTCAACTTCAATTTCCATTCTCTTTTATAATGCCCTAATAGGCTGTTGCCAAACTACCTAGACATTCTTAGTTGGTACCTGGTGAATAATAAATCTAGGGATAGTGCCCTCCAAAAGAGAGCAGACGTGAATTATGTCAGATGAGTTCAGGGCTTGCACATCAGCACATCTCTAGTTTTACCTTCTTGCTTAGCTGATTGAATGGGGGTGTATTTTTCATTTATTTCTTATTAAGCCTTCTGTGTTATTGCACTCCAAATTCTTCTCATAGGAGAAAAATACATGAGCAAACTTTCAAATTAATCTGGATGCTGCACCGGCTGTAATTCTCAAAACTATTAGAGATAGACAAAGCAAACCATCCACACCTCCTCATCTAAACATTACATTCATAGAAGGCTCAGAGGATTTTCACTGGTCCCACCTCCAAGACACTCGTTCAAAATCCAGCACACGTTGCTGGTTATGTGCTGATGGCTGCTAGGAAGCCTCCTTCAAATGGATTAGTGGTCTCAGTCCAGTTCCTAGTGGATAGAGATGTCCATGTCACCAACGCTATCATTCAAACAGGCACTAATTGGCACCCTTGTTGGCAGCCCCAGTAGGAAGGCCAAAGATTGAAAGAGCATGTAAACAGAGCTATTCCCCCTAGAGACCAGTTAAAACTTGAGGCATACTAGGAAGGCATTCGATGGGAACGTTCACCGCTGCTGCCCATGCTATCCCTGTTGTGTGGCTAAATAAAGGGACTCCCTAAGCAGCTCTATCAACCAAGCACCTTACATGAGCACTAAAATTCACTAAAAATATTCACCTGGTAAAAGAAAAATAAATTAAGTGCACAGGCCCATTAAAGTACCAAGCCTAGCAGTCTTCATGCTAGAAAAAAGGAAAAACATTGTAGTGATATAAGGCCCAATTTTCAAAGAACATTACATGCAGCAGAGTTTGTAGGTCCTTATTTTAGGTGGATGCACAGAATGATGCATGTTTTCCAAGACTGAGGTGCAGGCATAAGAGGGCTGGCTGCACATTAGGCTAGCACTGAGTGCAGTCAAGCAGTGACAACACACACCGTTTGTTTTGTCCGTTTGCAACACCTGGGCTTTAAAAAGGGTGTTTATTGTGTGACTAGCTCTAGTGCCACCCTTTACTTCTCCACTAATACTGGGACAGGTGGGGATGGCATCACCTTTTTTTGTATCCTGTAGCAATGAACGCTGGAATGGGGTCCAGACAACATGCCATGCTGGTGCCAGTGAAGGAAATCAAGGAATATTAAAAGATAGTTTTGACCACATGACGGTCAAGTGTAGCAAATGTGGGAGCTAATGAATTTTCAGTGAATTTTTCTCTGAATTCTTTCCTCTGAACTCCATGGCTGGACTTCACAACAGCCATACACAGAACCCCTGGACAGGGAGTTCAGCAACCATGCAAAATATGTTTTTTAAACCCCTTTTACTAGGGGGCAATGAGGGGAGGACAGAGGAGTTGGGCATCCTGACAGGACAAGACTTTACACAGACTATTCTTCACTTCCATTGCCTTGCATGTGCCATCCTCATTCCATGAGCACCTCTGTCATAAGATTGACAGCTGCCAGGCTATGTCAGAGGTGGAACTTGTGAACTACATGCTGACTCCTTAGAGATCTGGAGAGGCTGCATGAGCTACAACTGGTTGTGGCATGGTCGGGCTGCCTAAGAACTCATGGCAAAGCTAGAGGAGTTGCCTTCCTGGTGGCATTAGATTGGAGCAAGTTAGAAACACTTACATGTGCTAGATGCCTTCACCCCACCTTGGTTGTCACAGCAAAAGGCTCCTGTCCTCTGAGTCTATTCATTTCAAGGTGAAACACGATGAACTAACTGAACTACAGCAATGGTGACACTCTCACTAGATCCAGGTCAGATGGGAAGCGTGCCAGGGCAGAGAACTCCTGCATGGTCTGTTGCTGGAGGCTCAGCAATGCAGCTTGTTCTTTAGCCAGCCATGGTTGGCCCTGAAGCCAATGAAGGGCTAGATGGAGGTCACTTGACTTATATCTGCTTGCTCCACAACTAGCTTTGGCCGCACCACAATTGTGAAAACAGGCTTTGGGTGTCAAAGATCAATTGGTTTGTATCTGTTCCTGCCCATTCCTGTTTGGTGCTCCCTGGGAGACCATATGCTTCAACAAGAGCTAGCCTATTTACTTTTTGTAAATACTAATATATCATCAACAGAATTGCAGTGCTTTGGCGGATCTATTTCCTCTCCCTTCCATAGTGTAAGGTACCTGCGTCTTCCTTCACAGATGGTATCTGCAACGCCACTGCAACACATATAAGTTCATATGAAGATAACGAGAATAATATTAAATATGGCAAACACAACAACATATTTATTATGCAGAATGATGATAAAAGCCAGAAATTGATCCAGTATGGTTGGAAAATATGAACTGCTCATTTCACCAGACTGAGCGAACAGGCAGCACACCTTCTCCCTGTCTTGTTTATCGTGTCTCATTGAAAAGGCATTATAACTCTACCTTGTACAACCCTGATTAAGACTTGAGTGCCTCTAGCTGGCTAGATTTGCTATTGAACATGTTAATGAACAAACAAAATGATGGTGTAATTTTACTTGATTAAGACAAAACCCTAAAATCGGAGCAATTTTCAGTAACTATGTTAAGACAGTAACTAAAACAAAAATCTTAAAATTTTTCAAAGCCTCATTGTTGCACCAAACAAATGTTTCTAATTGGCACAGTCAAATTGTGTTTATTCATATCCCTATGTTGTCTTCACTGTTTTTGTTTTTTTTTATTTCTTGCAGACATCTGTTATTTTCTCTTTTTTGCTTACAGAGCCTTGGATGCACATTTTCAGAAGAGGGGAAAACACAGTCCATGCCTCCCCACACTTCATTGGTCTAGTCTGTTTGTTCCAACTCCTTTCTTCTTTTCTTTTTTGTTAATTTTTATATAAAGTTGCCATAAAAACAAATGTAATTATTAGACAGTATAAGCCAATAAAGTTGATGTCTCCATTAAGGAGGCACATTAAAGATCTTGTCAGCCTTTATAAAGACACCTATATATCCCAGTGACCGGGGCAGGGTGGGAGGGTTAGGGGGACAAAAAACAAACAAAATCTCCTCCCAGTATTTACAAAATGAGGTAATCAACTATTCCTCCCTGAAGCAATTGGAAGTCTTATCTTTTAGCCCTAGGAAAGTCAGACCAGACACTAAGACAAAGCAAAATGTAAATAATTTTAAAAAGCTCAATAGTACAGAAACAGGCAGGGTAGGGACTAGAAAGCTGCAGGAAATGTCAACAACATGACATCATATAACCCGATAAACTAGCATCTGAGGCACTTTCTTCATCAGATCCTCTGGTTTGGGGATCAGCTGACAGGGACAAGCTATGGAAATCCCCAAACCCTCACAGGGTGCCTCTCAATTCAGCCTCAAGCCTGCAAACTGCTCCCTGCAGGCACATTCCTGTGCCAGTGGGGCTTTGTGGGGGCAGAAGGATCCATCCACATGGACCAGTTCACTTTGTAAGATCAGTGCCTTGGACTGTAAATAAGGACTACAGCCATGAAAACAATAGCTGCCTGGACTAACAGGAGCTGGAATCAATCTAGTTTCCACTAACTCTCCACTTTAAATGAGCAGTACTATAAAACATCTAAGTATTTCACTACAGACACAAATGACTATTAGGCCAAATCTCCCCAAAACTCCTAAAAAGATCTTATGATATCATGCAATACCAAGGAGATATAATACTGAAACTTTGTGTGTGTGTGTGTGTGTGTGTTGGGGGGGGGATATGTTGGGGGGAAGGACAGTAATTAAACCTCACAAATGTCCTTCAGAGGAGGGGTAAGGGAGTGGTTGGGAATAACACACGCCACAAAGTTACACCCAGAGATTCCTGCCTCAAGCCCAATACCTTGCGATGGAACTGGAGCATGGCCTTTTGAAAAACAACCAATCCAGGAGCACCAGAACTTCCGCGGGAAGGGAATTCTACATCTTCTAGGTCCTAAAGATGAGCAGAGACAGCTGCCTAAGGGAGAACCAATGCTCTGAATCTATTTGTCAGTAGTCCACCTACAGCCCATAGGCTGAAATGGTCTACACAACGAGTTTATCCATTTCATTTCAAACAATAAATAAAATTCATAAAAATCAGAGTCCGTTCACAAATAATATGTGATCACAAGGAAAAACAAAAATCAATCAGATACACTGTTTCTATGAAAGGTCAACACACCTCTAATGGTCACATGACTCAGTTTCCTTATTTTAACCCTGAACTTTAACTTGTGATTTTTAGTATTCTTGCTGCACTCGTTTATCAGATAGTCAATGACCACAACGATAATTTAAGTATCTTTCATATCTCAGGTATACAGGGTTTCTCATATTAATGTTAGTGAGATTGAAATCACCACCTTTATAAGCCTATTACATTTAAATACTGTATAGTTCTTTCCTTATCTCATCATCTTCTGCTTCGTACTTTCATCCAGTGGATTTGTGCCTTGTTATCAGCCCTTTATTCCTTTCTAATAATGACCTAGTCTGTACTTTTCAGAAGTTCAGTTTTGTCTTCCTAGCCTATGTATTTTCCCTGAGATACCTTAGACAATTGCATTGCTTTCTCATTTCTCTATACTGTCTTCAACGTCAAAACATGTAACCACATTTTAACAATTCCTTCTACAGCATAATTTTTGTTTACACGTGAGGCACCAGTATCACAACCCATAGGTAGATAGCGCTAGTCAGAAAAAAATTGAGATATTTGAAGTTTGACAAACGAATCTGATTCACCCCGTCCCCCCTTTTTCTAGCCAAGTCTATAAAGAGTCAGAAATTTTGAAATTTCTGTCTAGAACGGGAGAAAAAGTTACTATTTTTTTTTTAAATTTTTCTCTCATTTTAAGATCAGCTCTACAGATGGGACAAAACGAGGCAAATATAAGGCCAATGGTAGAGCAGGAAACAGAGTCGGATTTGACCTTTTTTCAACAGAATCTATCATTTTTCTTCCAAGTTGCTCCTTCATAGATTTTAAGGCTGGAAGTAACCTATTTGATCATCTAGTCTGACTTTTTATATAAACACCGCCCAGAGAATATCTCCACACACCAGAAAATATCACAGAAGGCCACACACACTCACCCTTGCCTTCACAAATACATGCAAGTAGCACAACGACTGCAGTCCTCAATGCCATGCCTGCAGACTTAATGCATAAAGTTAAACACTTTGCAGGACTGAGCCTAAAGGAAGAAGGAAAAGAGAACTCGCATGACCCTGCTGAGTGACCTAACTGATCAGAGTCCATGGTACATATTTTCTAGGGAAATAGCATTGGGACACAGGTTGTATTCTAGGTTCTTAGACCCAACTCTTCTCCGCCTTGTTACTGGGGGGTTGTAGGGGAGGGCATACAGCAAAAAGGTCTATTTTTTGAAGTACTGACACATTGGTTTATTAACTAATTTCTTTAACTTTTCTCAAGTTTTTAAATACATGCCCATGGTTATTTTTGTTATACTTACCCCAGTAAGACACTTCAGGATGTGTGAGTGATAGTGTAATAATTCACACCGCCTGCATTTGATAGCACTTGGCCTGTGGCTTTATGTCTAACCACACCCAAGGTGTGAGTTACTGCACTACAGCTCACACCCTGTCATTTTTGTTTTAAAATAAGGACACTGTTCAAAGCGGATTAACAAAGGCGTAACAGCTGCTAAAACAGAAAAAAGTGAGCCTGTATGCAGCATAAATGAATACAACAAGAAAAGTAATAGTGATGTTCAGCCACAAGTTGATCCCGGGAGGGCCAGACATTCCAATATTGCACTAGGCAGCTGTCTTTACTGTACTGAGCCTGAACTGTCAAGCAGGGTTGTTATATTTTGGCTGTGGTTGTCATCACGGCTACCCATGCCATTGTCACCTAGGAATTAGATTACTGGCTGGTGCTCTACAGGAGGTTAAACCTTCAGATCATTTAGAAATTGCAGAGAAGGCAGAACATGGCAGGTCACTTGTTAAGTGATGTTTCCCACTGAGAGCACATTAGTACAGCTGTATGCCATGATCTATAATCTGCATTGGATACCAGGTGAAATTGAAGATGTTAGTTTTGACCTCTCTCCCTGTGTGATACCAGGATGGCTGCAAATTTCAAAGACACTCACACTGACACAGGCTTGGGTTTAATGAACAGAGGCCTGACATCAGGATAGTCTCAGCAAGGAATCTTATAAGGGAGCCTTAGCTCTGGGATTTGCTTATAACCTGGGTCCCCAATTAGAGTTGTCTGGAGGACAACACACCTTACAGCCTGGTGGCTTGGGATGGGGAAGACCCAAATTCAAATCCCTGGGTCTGCCTGATTCAAATTACAGGTTTTTTTTATATCCAATCACTCTGAACCAGGCAGAACATGGACTTCAGCATTGGACTCCTACAAAGAGTTGCAAATCCTCCAGGATTGGCCTGGAGTCTCCAGGAATTAAAGATTATGTCATGTGATGAAATCTCCAGGAATACATCCAACCAAAATTGGCAACCCTACTCCTACATCCCAAGCCAGTGCACTAAGCACCAGCATATGGAGTGTCTCTTGTATTCCTCTCCCATGCCCCAGCGTAAACGTTGTCAAAACATTTCCATGAAACATTCCAACTTCAACTACATGAAATTTTGTCTAAAATGTTCAGACCCGCTCTATCCCTCTGACTTCAATGGGACTACTCATACATTTAAAGTACTTACCCAAGGGTTTTCAGGACCAGGTTAAATCAGCTATGATAATTAAGGAGAGAAAAGAATAGAACTGTACCGGGTAGTTCCTTGATTTACCCAGGAAATATATTTGATTATATATTTTAAATAAAAATTATTATTGAAATGTAGCCAATATTTCTGAAATATCTTTCATAGAATCATAGAAGATTAAGGTTGGAAGAGACCTAGAGAGGTCATCTAGTCCAACCCCCTGCTCAAAGCAGGACCAACCCTATATCCCTTTGACCTATATCGAAAGAGTGGCTACATGGGAGACCTTACAGCAGCGCAGCTGCAGCAGTACAGCTGTGCCACTGTAAGGTGTGTAGTGTAGATCTAGCCTTAGTTTATTTTACATACGGGACAGATGATCAAAATTTAGCAAGGGTTAACCAAGCAGTCATTGTAACATATAAAAGGAACTAATCCAAAATAAAGAGAGAAAAACAAGTGTCCCAGGTAAGCACATCCGTGTCTGTTTCAGCCTCACTTTAATGAGCACAACCTTACTGGAGAGCAAAACACTTCAAAACCAAAAGGGAAAACAAAGAAAATCTATGGCAGCAAAAGAACCTTTGTTGTCAGTCACACATTTCTAACAGGAGAGCTTGAGTTGGCTACTCTTTAGGGCCTGCATTTATTTCTTTTTCAGCTGTTCAATACCAAGGCTGGCTTGTCATTAATCAAAGGGTAAGGTGAGGGAGCGTGCAAAATTGAACATGCTGCAGGCCACATACCCAGAAAAAAACCACCTCATCCAACTTCAGAAACAAGAGTATAGGGAAAATAGCTGTTGCTACTCAGGGACTCCTCTGTAGTGTGCATGACACAGCTGTCTTATATAGTTTTCCTCTATATCTTTTATCTCACTTTTGTAATGTGGTCAGAACTTGTTCATTTCTCTCTACATCAGTGTCTCTCTGACATTGAGTGCTCACTTTCTAAACATCAGGCCACTCTTAGGATGTCACTAGTTGGACACCCAAAAATGGAGGCACTTAACATCAGGCACTTTTGAAAACTTGGCCTGGGAGGCCAGGAACGCTCACATGGGGCCTGTGTTGAAGTTTAGAGTTGCTTTGTGAAAAATGATCACTCTATAGCTGACCTATCAGTCCTCATCCTCAAAGGAAACCTGCACAACACTGTCAAAAGACAGGTTTCAGAGTAGCAGCCGTGTTAGTCTGTATCCGCAAAAAGAACAGGAGTACTTGTGGCACCTTAGAGACTAACAAATTTATTAGAGCATAAGCTTTCGTGGGCTACTGCCCACTTCTTCGGATGCATA
Organism: Chrysemys picta bellii; assembly: GCF_011386835.1. Classification (NCBI taxonomy): domain Eukaryota; kingdom Metazoa; phylum Chordata; order Testudines; family Emydidae; genus Chrysemys; species Chrysemys picta. The sequence goes on along the minus strand of NC_088800.1, from coordinate 70,240,781 downwards.
TAGAGTGGAACATATATTGAGGATATATATATACACACATACAGAGAACATGAACAGGTGGGAGTTGTCTTACCAACTCTGAGAGGCCAATTAAGTAGGAGAAAAATTTTTTTTTGAAGTGATAATCAAGCTAACCCAGTACAGATAGTTTGATAAGAAGTGTGAGAATACTTACAAGGGAGATAGAGTCAATATTTGTAATGGCTCAGCCATTCCCAGTCCTTATTCAATCCTGAGTTGATTGTATCTAGTTTGCATATCAATTCCAGCTCAGCAGTCTCTCGTTGGAGTCTGTTTTTGAAGTTTTTCTGTTGTAAGATAGCCACCCGCAGGTCTGTCATAGAATGACCAGACAGGTTAAAGTGTTCTCCCACTGGTTTTTGAGTATTATGATTCCTGATGTCAGATTTGTGTCCATTAATTCTTTTGCGTAGAGACTGTCCGGTTTGGCCAATGTACATGGCAGAGGGGCATTGCTGGCACATGATGGCATATATCACATTGGTAGATGTGCAGGTGAACGAGCCCCTGATGGTATGGCTGATGTGATTAGGTCCTATGATGATGTCACTTGAATAGATATGTGGACAGAGTTGGCATCGGGCTGTCAAAAGACTGTCCTGGGAGCTTAAATTCATAACTTTGCTAGACATTAAAAATCATGGACTGAACAGAGACACTGGATTTATGGCTTATTACAACAATCTATAACTTACTAACAACCCTCCTCCCAGATACCTACCCCATTTTTGACTGGAGGGGTGTTAACGGGACACTTCACCTTGAATGGTCCCTTGAAACATGTGTTAACTACTTATGCTAAACAATCTGTTCCACGTTGTATTTAGCTGTGACACTCTGAGCACATTTCCCAGCCCTGAAGAAGAGCTCTGTGTAAACTCAAAAGCTTGTCTCTCTCTCACCAACAGAAGTTGGTCCAATAAAAGATATTACCTCACCCATTTTGAAAAATGTTCACTCCATGTGTGACCCCATGAATTTAAATGCTATGGGACACATTTATAAAGGTATTTGGGCACTTAAAGATGCAGATAGGTACCCAGTGGAATTTATAGGCTTTTGAAAATTCCAACTAGGCACCTAGCTGCATCCTGGTGCATCTAAATACCTTTAAAAATATAGTCCTATGTTGTGAGGCTTCTTTTCAAATGAATCCAGCTTTTCTCTTCTTTTCTTTCTAGAGCCTGTTCTGCTGAACATTGCATCAGTGTGCTACAAGTGACAGTAGGTTTTTTTTAACTGTACCAAATAACCTTTTATCTTCAGTTTCAAAAATAATTGCAAAGAAAATACATAATTCTCATAAATATACTAGTTGGGAATTTGTATGGCAGCTTATTTCCATGTGACCCCGATCCTGACTGTTGATGGTCTAATGTGAAATAAGTTACGGGTTCTTAGGTCATGTTTATCTGATTTTCTCCTCATTCTCCAACACCAGTGACAGTGATCTTCCCCAGGACATTAACACCACAGAACAAACCTCATCTCTTAGTTCTGATGAACATCCTAGAGATCTGAAAGGCACAGTTCAACCATGAACTATGAAGTTAACAACTAAGTTTAACAGGTCGTACAAGGGTCACTCTCAGTTCCGTCCTATTTTCATTCAGGGACTGTATTTTTGTCAGCCTTCCATTATCTTTCCTTCAGCTTTTACCTAAAGATAAAAAGAAACCGCTTATAATTCATTACAGTTCATTAAAATGAAAATAAAATTTATTTTGCATCAAAATGAAAAAATATGACTTGTTCATTATTAGCATATAAATGGTATTTTTTATGTCACTCTGCCACAAAATCACTTACATTTTCAATGATCACAGCACACAAAATTAATTTTTGATAGCCTTTTGTGATTTGGCTGAAAATTCTCATTTCTTTTTGTGCATTAACAGCAAACTGTATCCACTGCTATTCATACCAAATTTTAGATAATGAAGCAATTAAAAATACATGGATTGAAGATCTTATCTCATTTTTCCTCTGGCCTATTCCTGCTTCATTATTCATGAAGGGATATGTTTAATTCAGAGTTAGTAATTGCAAATATATCTAGTATAAATTGTGCCTTATATTCTTTTCCACATTTCAATTTATTTTAGCAAATAGATCTATGGGAGAAACAGAGAGAGAGAGAGAGAGAGAAAGACAAAAGGGCAAAAATTACATATTGGCATAGCCAAACAAAACCTAACAGACGCGATTGCTTGTGCAGTATGTCTGCAACTCAGGAAAAAGTTGATGAAATGAACCACCGCACAGGGCATATTAATAACCTTGCATTCATATGAAATGAATGAATTAAATGATTCCAGCACGAAACAGTTTGATAGACCTGACGACTGTGTGACTTTCATTTTTGCTGCTTTTATCCACAAAGTCAAACTACCTCCCCAAATCAGGGAAAAGCAGAAGACAGAGAAACATGAACAGAGAAATAAAAATTCAAAACTAGAGAATGGTATTAAGGTGTTTTAGGCAAAAACCGAGTGAAATTTCATTAGTGTGAATAGGAGGGTGGCTGTGTTTCTCTATGTTTAGATTCAGATATTCTTCCTCAGAATAGTTTGATCCAAACTTAATCTATATTTTGGGCCAGATTTTTTTATATCCTTACGCACATTGTGATTTGACTGCAGTAACACTGACAAGAATTATGTCAACTACACCTCAGTCCTACAGAATGTAACTTTATTTACTGGAGTTCAATGGAGCTACTGGCAGAGTAAAGTATTACTCTATGCAAGGGTGTCAGGCTGTTAAGGGGCAGATTGTGACACCCTTACTCCCTCTGAATAGTTACTTACATCAGGAACAGTCTTATGAAAACCAATGGGATTACTTGTGGTGTAAGGCTGTCACAATAGGATTTGCAAATTCCTATTTTCTGTGCAATTCCCAATCATTAGGGCCCTATCAAATTCACAGTCTGTTTTGGTAAATTTCACAGTCATAGCATTTTTTAAATCTTGGATTTCACAGTTTCAGGTATTTAAAACTTAAATGTCATGGTGTTGTCACAAATACATATTTAAAAATATAAACATGTAAAGCCCTTAAGTCAGCGTTTCTCAAATTGGGGATCCTGACCCAAAAGGGAGTCACAAGGCCATCGTGGGGGATTGTGGTATTTCCGCCCTTACTTCTGCACTACCTTCACAGCTAGGCAGCTGGAGAGCAATGGTTGCTGGCCAGGAGCCCAGCTCTGAAGGCAGTGCCACCAGCCGCAGCAGCGTAGACGTGAGGGTGGCATGGTATGGTATAGAAAATACAATGTTCTGTTGGAAACCCAAAGATAATAGATATTATTATCTCTTGTGAAATGTTTCATATATCATATTTTTGCATTATGAATCACCTATATTATATACAATAAATAAGTGAGACCACACAAGTCAGTTAATTTATGCCTTCATCGAGGCATTTACATTATCAGCTTTGCTTTAATATTAGCATTTTTAGAGGTGGCCTATGAAGGCCAGATTTAGGAAAACCTTGTTGGTCAATATTTGCATTTGCAAAACCAGAACCCAAGGCTGGTTAAGATTTACCCAAATCACAGCCATCAAGGGGGCTTTGTTTCAGTTTTTTCCCATCTTTGCAATGGGCAACCCCAAGGTGGTTTACGTTGGAGCTGGTCAGAAAATTCTGAAGAAACATTTTTTCACTGGAATTTGCCAATTTGTCAAAAATCAAACCATTTTGTGGAGTCTGTTTCATTTAATCTCTGATGGACCACAGGCGGGTTTCTGAAATATGCTATCCCAGAACTAAACATGACTGATATTAACCAAAATGAAAAATATTAGCTCTCCTTAGGACAGGGGTTCTCAAACTGGGGGTTGGAACCCCTCGGGGGGTCATGAGGTTATTACATGGGGGGGTCGCAAGCTGTCAACCTCCACCCCAAATTCCGCTTTGCCTCCAGCGTTTATAATGGTGTTAAATATATAAAAAAGTGTTTTTAATTTATAAAGGGGGTCGCACTCAGAGACTTGCTATGTGAAATGGGTCACAAGTAAAGTTTGAGAGCCACTGCCTTAGGATGTAGGTAGTGGTAGTGGCTAGGTTAATCATCAGTTCAACTCATGATTAAGTTAAAGAACAACATTTTATGTATAAAATCTGCATTTTTCTGTCAGAGAAGCCCGGAAGAGATTTATTGATACCATTTTAACTCTTAATTGTAATCTGATTGGTCATGTCACCCCTAAAGAAGGGGCTAAAGAAGATACCGGGTGTATTTTTACTGAGCTGACACTTCTGACTACTGCATCCTCAGTCTCGTCTAGTCTTTAGCTCTTCATCGAATTTCTTCACTGTCTGCTACCATCTCATATAACATTTAAGGAATATAGGAACAGAAAGGAGACTTACTCCTTCCATTGTCAAGTGGGTTAGCTGCCACATTGTCTCCCATGTCCAGATTCTGTTTTTCTAGTGGTTGGAACTTCTTGGAGCAATAGCCCTTGTAACTAAGGACACGTCTTCACTACCCGCCGGATTGGCGGGTAGCGATCGATCTATTGGGGATCGATTTATCGCGTCTAGTGTAGACGCAATAAAATCGATTCCCAATCGCTCTGCCGTCAACTCCGGAACTCCACCGCAGTGAGAGGCAGAAGCGGAGTCGACGGGGGAGCGGCCGCGGTTGACTCGCCGCCGTCCTCACAGTCAGGTAAGTTGACCTAAAATACGCAACTTCAGCTACACTATTCATGTAGCTGAAGTTGCGTATCTTAGGTCGACTCCCCACCCCGTAGTGTAGACTTAGCCTTAGGTCGACCCCCCCCGTAGTGTAGACCTAGCCTAAGAAAGCCACCCAACCCAAGAAATCCAGTGCTACCAGTGACCTTTCATCCTCTGTGCAGGGTCTCAGGGAAATGACATGACTCCGTTTCCCAGGACTTGTGCCTTCCAAACTCACTTCATCTTGATACATCTAGCATAATTGGCTCTTAACAGGTGTTGCTGCTAATATGGAGTGTCTGGAATCTTCTGAAGAATGGGATAGGAGCGGGACATGAGCTAATTTTCATACTATTGCTTGTGATTGGAGAGAGACCAGGTAGGTGAGGTAATATTTTTTATTGGACCAACTTCTGGTGGGGGGAGAGAGAAGCTTTCGAGCCACACAGAGCTCTTCTTCAGGTCTTGGGAAAGTCACAGCTAAATGCAAGATTGTTCAGCACAAGTAATTAATACATATTCTAAGGGACCATTCATGGCAGAGTGGCCTGTTAACACCTCTGCAGTCCTAGGACAAAAAGAGGGGGGGTTAGCGGGTTACAGATTGTTGTAATAAACCATAAAGCCAGAGTCTTTGTTCAGTCCATGATTTTCCGTGTCTAGCAGAGTTATGAATTTCAGCTCTTAGGCTTGTCTTTTGAAGGTGTTATGCAGGTTTCCTTTGAGGATGAGAACTGATATATATAGAGTTATCACTTTGTGAAAAGTTTCAGACTGGTAGCAGTGTTAGTCTGTATCAGCAAAAAGAACGAGGAGTACGTGTGGCACCTTAGAGATTAACAAATTTATTTGGGCATAAGCTTTCATGGGCTAAAACAGTTGACAAGAAGGTGTGAGTAACAGTAGGGGGAAAAATTTAACTGTTTGAAATGGGCCATCCTGATTATCACTACAAAAGTTTTTTTTCTCCTGCTGATAATAGCCCACCTTAATTGATTTGTCTCGTTAGAGTTGGCATGGCAACACACACATATATATATACACACCCACATATACATCTTCCTACTGCATTTTGCACTCCATGCATCTGATGCAGTGGGTTTTAGCCCACGAAAGCTTATGCCCAAATAAATTTGTTAGTCTCCACGGTGCCACAAGTACTCCTCATTCTTTTTGTGAAAAGTGTTCACCCACAGGTGATAAGGTGTTTTTGTCTTTTATCATTTTCCTGTGAGAGTTCATTTGAGAGTGTAGTGATTGTCTGGTTTCACTCAATAGTTGTTATTGGGGCATTTAGTGCACTGGATGAGGTATAAAAACACCCTATGTGGCTCGAAAGCTTGTCTCTCTATTAGAAGTTGGTCCAACAAAAAATATCACCTCACCCACCTTGTCTCTATAATATCCTGGGACCTGCCCAGCTACAAGTACACTGCTTGTGATCTGAATGCTAAAAAAAAAAATCAGATTTTGTTTTTAATTGCTACAGACAGGGTGCCAAAACTCCTTCAATTGTTTACAACAGAAGAATCTTTTACATATGCATGTGGTTTTAAATAAGAAACAGGTTGTAGAACTAACACCTTGGATTTATTATCTACCATGAAAAGTTCTTTCCAGTGAAATTATTAATGCAAAATGGGAAGATGTATCAGTTTTTCTGCCTATTTATTTGATTTACTACATATCTTGCAAAGTGATGTATAGACTGTTCAATGTAGTTCCAGATCCATATTTGAGTAAGTTCATTAATTAAAACCTTCTGCACCCTCCCCCACCTTAATGATTTCTACTTTTCTCTCTTGTATCTCTAGGATCCTGAAGATGTGTTGAAAATGATTTTCTAGAAACGCAACAGCAAAAGTTCCCAGAAAAGTCATTTAGAGCCCACTGTTTTCCCTTTGGTATGCAAAGAGTCACAGTATGCATAACACCACCCATCAGCAATGTAGGAGCTCTGTCTGCCTATAACTCGCCATGTACCACAAGGAAAAATTGTCCCTTAGTGGATAAATGCCTGTATTTTACCTAGATAAAATTGACAGGTGTTACTTTCAAAGAAATTACACTACATTCAGTGACTCCAATCAAAAGGCAATGTTCCATAACCTGCCATTCGTAAACATCAATTGGAACTATGTCAGACAATGGCACAATGTTTAAACTGCCTTTGTTTGCCATGTCATCTGTCATTGACCTTGAATGCGCGTTAGATGCTTCGTGTTCTGCAATTTACTGATAAGTGTGTTGACAGCTTTGAACCCACATCTGCTGAAAAAAGGACTGTTGGTTCATCACATACTTAACGGACCTAATAAAATATAAAACCCAATTCTTCCGAGTGCATGAAATTCATTTTCCTAAAATCCTGTCTTTAGTCAGCTCACCAGAAGCAGATTTCCAGGTAACAGACTTGCTGCACTATGAACAATTTCAAGTGGGAATTTTTTAAGGGATAGCTATGGGTAGTGATCTTGGTACAAAGGTGTGCTTACGTGATGTTGCTTGGTATATGTATTATAGTTTCTATTTGCAGGTAGCAGCAATAGGCAGATACTGATATAAACAATTTCCCCAGATGCCTGCTGGTGCTGATGAAATATGCATGAATGATTAGGTAACACAGTGGCTTCCAAAAAATTGGGTGAAGGATTTCCACTAGCTTGGCAACCCCTGTTCCCTTCATGGTTCCTGCACCTCACTTGGTCTCTGTCCATTCTCTCCCTCTCTTTTTCCTTTATGTCTCTCCTCCTCCCCTCTCCTCCCCCGCCTTCTTGGCTCTTTGCTTTGTTGTATTAATGATTTATTCTTATTTTTTCTATCCACCTACCCACGCAAGAATCCAGTCTGTCTCCCAGTTCTCTTTCCCTTCTGCTACCATGTTCCCCCTTCTTTGCCGCTCTGAAAACCCCAATTCTCAACCTCTCCCTTTCTCAAGGTTCGCTTCCTCTCCAAGCTCTGCTGGTCATGCTACTATACCCACTCCACTCCCTGTTTCTTGGATGATGGGCAAGGAAAAGCCCTTGGAGCAGAGTCTTCCTTCCCTCTCTCCTCCACTACCCATGCTACAAGCTGTGTGACATCAGCAGTCACATGAAGCACCCCAGTAGAGAAGCCAATGGGCCGGAAACCTCTGAAATAATATAGCTCAGCTCTTACCCAAAAATGAACAAGTCAAGTGCTCAGCACCCAGAAAGATCAGACCAGAAACATCCGTCTGAAATGGGCTTATCAAATTCCCAACTGTTAGACCATGAAGGTGAACCCTAATCTTCCACCAGACACCAAGATTGGCCATTACTGCTTCAGAGAAATTAAAAACTAATTACAGCCATCACCCCAAGCTCTAGCCAAATAGAAACCTTTCAAGTTCAACATGTTTGCTCAGCTCATGTGAATAAAAACTTTTCATGCCCCTCCACATGTGCTGGTTTCAGCCTACACAAGACTGGAAATACTGGAACACTGGGGGGGAAATGATTCTTGCAGTATTTCCAGCTGGACCAAAATCAAGATCCTAGTGGAAATTGCATGATTTCCAGCCCAGCATGCAAGCCAAGGAAATTTGGAAAAGCTTCATATAAGCATCCAGATGTCTGGATAGTTCTGTGAACTGAAAAGCTTCTGAGGTTCATGCATGCCTAATACAGAGACAAACATTATTATTAATAATGAACTCTGTAACATGCAAGGTGCTTACAAAACACAGAATTAGACATGTTGCCTGTTCTGATGTCCAATACAGACAAGTCAAACTGCAGAACAGGTCAGGTCCTTCAGTTTGGAGGGGTTGTGCAAAAATCATTGTTGAGGAGATTAATATAGCAATGATTCATGGAAGGAGTGAGGGTAAAGTAGAAATGTGAAGGAGGGGCAGGAGTGTGTTTGATTAGTGATATGCCAAGTATCAGGAGCTGAATGAAAGTAAGACGCTGTGGTAAAGAGAGAAGGCAGAGAGACAGTCTTAAGAACAGCCAAAGGAAGCAACAGAACAGGGGACTATGGCTGGTCAAAATTTTTCTGACAAAATTGCCTTTTGATGGAAAATTGGGTTTTCAATAAAACGACACTTTCTGTAAAAATGTGTTGGCTTTCTGTGGAAATTTTTGATATTTGATTGAAAAAAATCAACCCTCCCAACCCAAAATATTTCAGATGAAAACCAAAGTAACTCAGTTTGGATATACTGCCACAGTCCCTCATGGGCGTTTGGTTGGAGCAGCTCATGTTCGCATTTTCCTCTGTGAGCTGGACTCCCGGGATGCACCACCTCCCCTCTGCAACAGCAGAGACCATGGTTTTGGAGAAAATAAAAAGCCCCCAAACCTAATTTTGCTGCAGCCCAAATGTTCTTTTCTTTGGTAAATGCAACAGGGCCATTCGACAAGTCCACATCTACAAAATGAAGATGTGTGGCTTGGCTGCACTGCAAAATTTAGCTTGCATGAAGGGAAAGGAATTTCCCACACCTGACTCCCAACAGTGGTAGACTACAATGTACAGTGGGTCAAATCCTGACCGTATTGAAGTCATTGAGACCATTTCCATTGACTTCAGTGTGGGCATGATTTGACTGGATATTTATTGACCGCATGTCATTGTCCAGGCTATCTGCCTAAAGGGCTACAGCATCACAGACATACAGTACTCATCTTGAGATCGGCTGGCTTATTGTCTAGAAATCTGCACAAACACACACACACACACACACTTGGGTGCCCTACATTAAACTTCACATGGTAGTCACTATAGGATCATTTTTTCAAAGCGGTGAGCTGAAACTCCAGGCACAAATCACATTATTAGTTAAAAGGGTCAAAACTCAGAATTCCTAGCCCCTGCTCTGGACTGTGTGGCTATTTTTTAACAGGATTTGTGACGCCTAACTGCCACTTTGAATATTTAGCCTTAGAATTTTTGAGTCTTCATTCTGACAGATAGATGAACAGCAAGACACACACTGGGAAAGGCAACTCATTCTAGAGGGTAAACTGTGCAGCCACAACAGTGGGTGAGATAAAAGTCTGAAGAAAATACCACATTATCCATCAGTTTGCTCATCTGATCTATTTTTCACCTGCAGACAATTTTCCTTTTATTTTTAGTGCTCAGGAACCTGAATGATAAACAATGGTGTCTGATCACTTCTACTCAGGTAGCAATCAAAAGCAAGACATGGATAATCCAGTGGCACAGATTTAAGGAGCATTATCAGGGATCTTGACCCATAACAATCTGATTTTATTCTTTGGCGCTAATATCTGATTTTCAATTCAGGTCTCAAGTGCAACTTTCCCTCAGTCTCTGAGTAAAGGGCAGTGCCTACTTGACCAGGAGCAGGGCAAGGATTGAACTGTCACTCAGTCACGACATGACCCCTGGCAACCCCTTTACTCCTGGGGAGATGGCCAGACATCACCTGCACCAGTCTGATATTTGGCACAGATTTCATCTCCCCTCTGTGCTGGTCATCACACTGTGGGATCACAGAGCCAGAGCTCCGCCCATCCACGCCTCTCCTCCACGTGGGAACAAGTTCAGAGACCCCATGGCATCGGCTCTCTCCTCCATGCTGCAGCAGGCACAGAGGAGTAAGGAGTAGCTTTACATCCCCTTGCTTCTCTGTGTAGACATACACCAAGGGTCACAGACTAGCCCTTAGCTTGTAATACTTAAAAAAAAACAAATCCAGCCACTTGACAGTGGCAAGTTAGGACAAAAAGACCTCCTGGCTGCTGCCTTCAACGGGAGCAGGACCAAACTCAATGAACATGTGAGAGTCAGTTTAGCCCAGGAAACAGTGCTGTGCATTGATGCCTAGCGGCGACCACATGTATGGTTTGTTTATGTTAAGACCTAGAACAAGGACCAGATTCCAAAGGATCCTTCCCTCAAGCACAATTCCCACTGACATCAAAGAAAACGTGGTCTGAGCAAGAAATTCAGGATCAGGCCTGAAATCGTGCATTTTAAACTTTCACAGCAAGCTGCCTCAGTTACCTGAGCAACGAGCTACACAGTCTGGCCTTGCCATTTCAGATGTTTTCTTTGCTTGCCTCCTGCATCTTTATTAAAGGCACCCTGTCAAGGCTGTTAACGTTAACCACTGATCTACCTTGACAATGGGAGCTGTGTATGCCTATCTGAGGGCAGATTTTGGCCTCCTGCCTTCAGGATTCCATCCATGGACTTATTTATTCAACTCACAGTAAACAAACTAGTAGATGCGGACGATTTATTCTGACAGCACAGTGGCACTGCTTATCTATCATAAGCCAAGCATCTGAGAGGCCCAGAAAATTATGTTGCAAATAAATATATTAAAATGAGTGGAGAAGGAATCTTAAGCATGAATTTCAGAATGGAGCAATTGTCAAATGAGGTTAATTGTCAGACAAACCACATTGATGTGTTAGCCCAAAACAGTTTAACTATGGTCTACACAGATCAGAAGATGGGCTGTCTGCAAATCCCACCCCCTCCCGCAGCTATCATTGGGTGATTTATTAAGACAGAGGTAGAATAAGATGTAACACACAAATATTTATTATGTCACTAGCCAGTAAACTAGACAAGGACCCCTTTAGACAATAAACAACATAAGCAAGACACACTCGGTTGTGAAGCTCAGAGCCCTTAATCCCCCTTAACCCATGGATGTAAAACAGAGGAAACCACAATGGGTATTACAATACCATATCCTGAAGACAGGGACACAATGACAAAAACCTCAGGATACCAACAGGGATAGTGGTGAAAATCAGGGGTGCTGGACACCAAACAGGAACTCAGGAACTTGGTATTCTTCTCCCTCTGGACAGGTCCTCTGGGCAGGTCTTCTCCCTCTTGGGCAGATCTTCTCCCTCAGGTAGGTCTTCAGTGCTTGCCCACGCAGTCTCTGCTTGACCTCGTAGTCCAGTGCAAGTATGCGCTCACTAATGGTGTGTAGCAGTTGAGTGCAAGTACGTCAATAGAGACCAAGAATCCAAAGTCCTATGAGTCCTGGTCCCTCTGGGGCTCCTGGCAGCTAGCTGAACTGCGTGGGACTCTGGCTGCCACTCAGATGGACAGCCTTGAGTGACAGGCATGCCACTCACTAAATAACCTGCAGTTGCTAGACAGATTATGGCTGTCACATGACTAACTGCCCTGACCTTTCCCCTCCTTGATTTGAAAAAGGCTGAAAGGGCACTAAATCATCTGAGGAGAAGGGTATCCAGGATGGAGGCTTAGCTGTCCTTTTACAAATCCAAGATGGACATTACATAAAACAGGTCAGAAACAGATTTTACCCAACAGATGCTGTCCTTTTAAGTATCACCTGACATTAAATTCATCAGATGGTAGCCTGTTATCAATACTAGTCTGTAGTAATGCTCAGTCTAAAACATATCACACTGGGGGGAGGGGGGGAAATTATCCCAAGGACCATTCATAACAGTTTAAGATGGGGTCACTCCCTGGCATGATCTCATTTCCTGAAGTAGAACTTGCCAAGTGGGTGAAACTTTTTTATGGCATCGCAGGTACAAATCCCATCTAATCCGTCACAGAGATAAATACTCTCTCAAGGTAAGTGGTGAGTTCTCCACTTTTTACTATCTTCAAGTCAAGACTGGACGTCTTTGTGGAAGATATGCTAGGCTACAGACCTATATTGGTATAACTACATTGCTCAGGGGGACCGGGGCGGGGGGGAGGTAGGGAGGTGAAAAATCCTGAGTGATATACTGACTGAACCCCCGGTGTAAACAGCACTTTGGTTGACAGGACTGCTTCTCAGGGAGGTGGATTAACAACACCGATGGGAGAAGCTCTCCTGTTGGTGTAGTAGTGTGTTCACATACAGCACTACAGCAGCACTGGTACAGCTGCACCGCTGTAGCGGTGTGTGTGAAGACAAGCCTTCAGTCAAACATAAATTACTGGACTCAGTACAGAGTAACTGTGTGGATTTCTACACAGGTCTGTTATACAGGAGGTCAGACTAGATGTGCCAGTGGTCCCTTCTGGCCTTACACTATGAGGACTGGCAGGGAAGCATTCTCAATTAAAGGCTTTTGCCTACATCATTAGAACCCAAGTTTGGTAGCCTTCAGGGCATGATTCAAGGCTTAAATGCTTAGTCAGGCCTTAAAACCACAACCCTATAGCAAGGTAACAGAGCTTTATGTGCCAGATAAAGGGGAGTGGTGTCCATAGGGGTGATTCATTTATTCCTGTACATGCTTGCTTTCAAGTTATGGGAAGGTAACAAGAAGCTATGCAGCACATAAGAGATACTTATATATATTTGGAGACATGTATCTCTTATGTGCTGCATAGCTTCTTGGTGCCTTCCAATAACTTAAAAGCAAGCATGTATATATATATACACATACACACACAACCACAGCTACTACACTGAACATCTTACTTCAAATGCCTCATCTTCTTCTGGCTCACAAACCACATCTAAACATGTTAGAGACACATATTACCCTCTTTGCAGCTTTTTTTCATTGCTTTGGCCAGTGCCAATAGGATCCCGTCCATTAAAAATCTAGTGACAGTGATGGCACGCAACCCAAGAAAAAACAATCACAGCATTATGTACAGTAATGTATTTGTCAGCCATTCTCTTCCCTCTGTTGGTTCTGGTAGCAGGAGACAGGTGGCTCATTACAACTTGGAGAGGAAATGCTGGGTAAATTACAAGAGTAGGGTAACTGGGATTACTACCCTATGGAGACACAGATTTAGCAGCATGGCTTCGATCTCATTCAGCACAGCAGTAGCTCTGGCTTTAATACATATTTAAGCCACATTTATCTTTTCTATTGCCTCTTCTCTTTAAGTTCCCACATTCAGGGTCTAACTGCATGAGAAGAAAGTCAGAAATTTTAGCAATAGGGAAAGCTGCTCCATCCTGTAGGCTTGCTGTCTACTAATTTATCTTAAGCCCATCTTCTTGTCTGCTTCTCACGACCATATTCTTCAGTTTTCTGCTTCTCTAGGACAAACCATAGGGGAAGATTCTGACCCTCTTACTCTCACAGGCTACTGCCTTACTCTGTGAGAGGTTTCATTGATTTCTATGGGACTGATCGCAAAGTAAGGTACTATTCGGCTACAGTAAGGGGATCAGAATCTGGCCATTAGAATCCTCTGCTCTTTGCTTCATTTACCTTCTCCTCATGAGGCAGTTTTGCCGGAGTTCTTTATTTGCCCATGGCGGTTTTCCCATTAAGGCACCCGAGTTTTCAAACCTTTCACTCAGATGAGAAACATGACTTGCTGATTCCCCCAATACTTGTTATTCCCCGAGCATAGGCCTGGGTTTAAGCTTTACTGACCCTTCTCCACAGGGCATGCTTGTACCACTGTGCTGAGCCCTCATCCTGTCTCTTTCACTGAGCTCTCTACTCCTATCGCTGCATAACACTCGATCATGCTTGCAGACAGTTCCTTTCTCCTCCTCCTCCACAACTGAGCAAACCCCAACAAGCTGGTGCAGAGAGTTAAAGCCCTTGCAAAAGTCTCTCTGCTACACGTGATAGCAGCAATTATCCTATTATTCCATTTTATACGACATAACCCACGTGTGCTGTGCCGAATTCTGCATTCAGGGGAAATGTAACTCTGCCACATAGGCAATCCTCAATAGTCATAGACAGCCTGTGTCTTGGTGCCTGTAGTTTTTGGCTTGGAAAAAAATCACACTGAGCTTTCACTGCCTGTCACCAGTATTGCCAACCCAAACGTTCAAAACTCATAAGTCAGGCTCATCAAAATCATGAGATTAGCTTTACAATCATGGGATTATGTAAAGATAATAGATTTGGTGGGGTTTTTAATTGCTGTCTGCTTTTTTGAGCCTTTAAGGTGCACTGGGGGGGGGGTCGTCACATTATGAAGCTTTCTCCACAGCCACAAGAGCTAGAAACTTATTTTTTCATTAAGAATGAAGACTGAAATCATCACATATCCACTTGACTCCAGGAGCGGGGGCTTTAAGGAAAATAATAATTATCATGAGACTCGTGACAAAATCACACGAGTTGGCAACACTCAGCCACACTGCTCTGGTTATGGTTTCATCTGGGCTGGCATGGATCTGGTTTGCTCAGCACCACAAAGACAAACCAGACACCAGTGGCTTTAGTAGCTTCACTGGCTTGCCATGAATCATTTTTTCTGGTGAGGTACCACACCGGAAAGACACTTTACACACTACAAGATGTTTTGATGTACTTTGCTTCACAAGTAGTGCCAAGGTGGCCAGACCCCAGCTACTTGTCTGTGACAGTCTTTGATTTATGTTCTCTCTATTTTATTTTGGAAATAACACTGTTGACTTCTCTGGTAGATGAACAGTATGACATTTAACGGCGTAGTCATGGCAACATACATCTGTCAAGTGACAGTAATTTGTACAGTTCATCAGGTCTGCGATTAGCCACCACACATGCCACACAGTTTGCTGCCACAACTGCCATGTTGTGGAAGGTGGACGTGTGTTGTCGGGGGTAGGGGGCACGGGAGGGGCACTTCCACTTAGTCCCCGCCATTATTCAATTCTTCATCCCCCCCTGTGGTATCCCAGCAACCTCAATTCATTGAGAGCCCTTAACTGATGCTCTGAGACTGGAATTCCCAAACTTTTCCATAACATGAACTAGAACTGGGGGAAAGTTTTCTGATGACTAGTCTATTCACCAAAACATGATGCTTTACTCAACCTGAAACTGTTGGCAAATTTGTATCAAATTTGCCAGATAGCTTCAAGCCAAAACCAAACGATTTTCGGGTCTCAGACACCATACACAAAATGGCCAGGGGAAGAGCCTCCCTTATAACCTGTAGCCCAGTGGTTAGAGCACTCACATAGGAGCACTTGCATGGGATGTGGAAGATTCAGGTTCAATTCCTGCTTAGGCTGCTGTGGTGCAGGGATTTGAACTTTGGTCTCCCACATTACAGGAGAGTGTTCTGGGATAAAGGCCTGGTCTACACTATGAGTTTAGTTCAAATTTAGCAGCGTTAAATCGAATTAACCCTGCACCCGTCCACACAATGAAGCCATTTACTTCAACATAAAGGGCTCTTAAAGTCGATTTCTGTACTCCTCCCCGACGAGGGGAGTAGCGCCAAAATCGACATTGCCATTTTGAATTAGGGTTAGTGTGGCTGCAATTCGACGGTATTGGCCTCCGGGAGCTATCCCACAGTGCACCAATGTGACCGCTCTGGACAGCAATCTGACCTCGGATGCACTGGCCAGGTAGACAGGAAAAGCCCCTCGAACTTTTGAATTTCATTTCCTGTTTGACCAGCGTGGAGAGCACAGGTGACCATGCAGAGCTCATCAGCACAGGTAACCATGCAGTCCGAGAATCGAAAAAGAGCACCAGCATGGACCGTATGGGAGGTACTGGATCTGATCGCTATATGGGGAGAGGATTCCATGCTAGCAGAACTACGTTCCAAAAGATGAAATGCCAAAACATTTGAAAAAAATCTCCAAGGGCATGATGGAGAGAGGCCACAATAGGTACTCACTACAGTGCCGTGTGAAAGTTAAGGAGCTCAGACAAGCCTACCAGAAAACCAAAGAAGCAAACGGAAGGTCTGGGGCAGAGCCGCAGACATGCCGCTTCTACACTGAGCTGCATGCAATTCTAGGGGGGGGCTGCCACCACTACACCCCTGACCGTGGATTCCGAGGAGGGGGTAATCTCAGCCATGCCTGAGGATTCTGCAGATGGGGAAGATGAGGAGGAGGAGGACGATGAGTTTGCAGAGAGCACACTGCACTCCGTTCTCCCCAACAGCCAGGATCTTTTTCTCAGCCTGACTGAAGTACCCTCCCAACCCTCCCAAGGCATTATCCCAGACCATGAAGCCATGGAAGGGACCTCTGGTGAGTGTACCTTTGTAAATATAAAACATGGTTTAAAAGCAAGATTTTTTTAATGATTAATTTGCCCTGAGGACTTGGGATGCATTCGCGGCCAGTACAGCTACTGGAAAAGTCTATTAACATGTCTGGGGATGGAGCAGAAATCCTCCAGGGACATCTCCATGAAGCTCTCCTGGAGGTACTCCAAAAATCTTTGCAGAAGGTTTCTGGGCAGTGCAGCCTTATTCCATCCTCCATGGTAGGACACTTGACCACACCATGCTAGTAGCAAGTAATCTGGTATCATTGCATGACAAATCCTGGCAGCATATGATCCCAGTGTTTGCTGGCATTCAAGCAACATCCATTCTTTATCTTGCTGTGTTATCCTTAGGAGAGTGATATCGTTCATGGTAACCTGGTTGAAATATGGGAATTTAATTAAGGGGACAGAGGTGGCCGTTCCTACTGGGCTGTTTGCCTGTGGCTGAAAAGAAATCCTTCCCTGCAGTTAGCCAAGCGGGGGGTGGGGGGAAGATTGGTGCTGAGCTTTTCATGTTTGGCTAGCAGGGATCTTCCCTGATACCAGCCACGTGGTGGGGGGAGGGGTAAAGCGATCATCCCAGAGAATTGGATGGTGGGCAGTAGTTTGGTTTCTGCTGCTGCATGTTAACAGGAAAACCGCAGCATTCAACGGGCTTTGCTTGGTATGTGAGAAAGGAGGGGGCTGCTTTTCTGAAGGCTGCAGAAGCCGAAAGACAATGGCTTACCATGGCCACATGCAAGCCGAATTCTGTTGCCCGGACCTGCGTCTGTGATCTTTAACACCAAAGCCGCAGGCACTCAATATTAAGATGCAAAATGCGACCTTGTACTGAAATCACATGTGCTATGTAATGTGAATAGTGTTGTTCACCATGAAAGAGTATAAGCATTGTTCTGTAAAATGTATCTTTTAAAATACTTCTCTCCCTTTTTTCCCTCCCTCCCACAAATTTTTCAAGCCTTCCTCCTCCGTCCCGAAGGCTATCTCAAAACAGACGCGAGACGAAATGTTCTCGGAAATCATGGAATCGACCCGCAATGAAAGAGCTCATCTGAATGAGTGGAAGGTCACCCTATCCCAGTACAGGAAAGCTGCCAGTGAACGTGAGGCCATGAGGGATGAATGTGAGGAGAGGAGAGACGCTCGAGATGAGAGATGACGAGATGCAATGCTGGGACTGCTGCGTGATCAAACTGACATGATCCAGCATTTGGAGGAGCTTCAGCAACGGCAGCAGGATCACAGAGTGCTGCTGCAGCCCCTGTATAACCGCCCTCCCCCATCACTATGTTCCATATCCTCCTCACCCAGACATGTAAGAACGCGGGGGGGGGGAGAGGGGGGGGGGAGGTTCCGTGCACCCTCCCACTCCACCCCAGTGGACAGCCCAAGCAAAAGGCTGTCATTATTTTGAACTTTTGAAGTGGCCTTTTCCCTCCCTCCTATCCTCCTCCCAGGCTACCTTGTCAGTTCTCTCCCTCTTTTTATAATCAATTAATAAAGAATACATGATTTTTAAATGATAGTGACTTTATTTCCTTAGAAAGCAAGCTGTGATCGAAGGAGGAGGGTGGGTTGCTTACAGGGAATGAGTCAATCAAGGGGGCGGGTTTTCATCAAGGAGAAACAAACAGAACTTTCACACCGTAGCCTGGCCAGTCAAGAAACTGGTTTTCAAAGCTTCTCTGATGCGCAGCGCTTCCTGGTGTGCTCTTCTAATCTCCCTGGTGTCTGGCTGCGTGTAATCAGTGGCCAAGCGATTTGCCTCAGCCTCCCACCCCGCCATAAAGGTCTCCCCCTTACTCTGACAGAGATTGTGGAGCACACAGCAAGCAGCAATAACAATGGGAATATTGGTTTGGCGGAGGTCTGAGCGAGTCAGTAACGTGCACCAGCGACCCTTTAAACATCCAAATGTACATTTTACCACCATTCTGCACTTGCTCAGCCTGTAGTTGAACAGCTCCTTACTACTGTCCAGGCTGCCTGTGTATGGCTTCATGTGCCATGGCATTAAGGGGTAGGCTGGGTCCCCAAGGATAACTATAGGCATTTCAACATCCCCAATAGTTATTTTCTGGTCTGGGAAGTAAATCCCTTGCTGCAGCTGTTTAAACAGAGTAGTGTTCCTGAAGACACGAGCGTCATGAACCCTTCCCAGCCATCCCACGTTGATGTTAGTGAAACGTCCCTTGTGATCCACCAGTGCTTGCAGCACCATTGAAAAGTACCCCTTGCAGTTTATGTACTGGCTGCCCTGGTGCTCCGGTGCCAAGATCGGGATATGGGTTCCATCTATTGCCCCACCACTGTTAGGGAATCCCATTGCTTTTATACCAAAAACTGCCCCACAATGAAACAATTTATTTTGCGTTGAACAAAATGTTCAATTCGACCCCATCTGAAACTTTTAGCAACTTTTTTGATTTTGCTGATTTTTTTTTTCATTTTCAGATTCTGTTTTGGTGAAACCAAATTATTTTTCCAATTGTTCAGAACTGCCAGTGCACTCCAAAATCAGTTATCCCCCCAGCTCTAACATGGAACTTTTCCATATTTTAACACTGAGATCATCTTATGAATTCACCCTCCCATTTGTGATTGTGCAGGTCACCTCTCCTCCCATTGGCATAACATCTATGGGGCAAGTACATCATGTGCCTGCAAAGAAAAGTAATACTAGGAAAGGATTTTTAGTTGTCGTAATGCCATTTAGCAGGTACAAATAAAGAGGAGGAGCCAGTAATACGTGCCCAAGCAACTTTCCAGGAACCACAGACCATAGTTGAGAACCTCTGCACTAAGATTAAATCTGAAAATAAAGAATTAGCAGCTTTATCAATTACACCCAGCACTACTGGAGACCTAGAACTTGCTCTAACTAATGCCCTGATCCTGTAGCATAGTGATGTACCCACACAGAGCCCTCAAACCAATAGGGCAGCAGTCCACACACCTGACTTTAGTTGCAAGACAGGGCATCTAGTCTAGCACAAATCTTTTCTCCAGCACAGCCCCAGAAGAATGCTGTGGAAACTCTCTTTACTTCAGTTTTCCCTGAGTCCCAATCAGCAAAAAGGGAGGGCATCTTTCCAGGATGTTATATCACCCTCATAAAAATTACTCACACAGGATTTCTGTACTTTCTGTTATTGGCAAATGGACAGCTCAGTTCCATGTGTTACAGCTCTTCATGATTACATAAAGAGGCCAAATTTACCCTTCGCGTACATCCATTGATTTCAGAAGAGTTCAATCAGGTGTATATTTGTCCCAATAGGCCTGAGTTATATACCCATGCTGAACTCATCTCAACAAGTGCCACTTTTTCCTCATTTGCTAGCGACTGTCTTTCCCCCTTCTCTCTCTCCCTCTGATATACTTTGTTAGTTTAGTGAGATTTTAGTGCTTACTAATGGAGGCCAAGAGCACATGAGGAAGTCTGCCAGTCCACTCCATCATCATTCCTTCCATGCAGTTCTGCCAACTTTTCTCACTGCAGACCTGCAACCCTCTGAGCATTCCAGCCCTGGAGTTCCCTTGAGAAGACGCTGTCGATCAGACCAAGTTAGGGAGGTTAAATTCATTATATATATATATTAATTTGCTTATTGGCCATGGCCAATGCTCCCTCCAACGTATAGCAAACCTTACAGAGAAATGGAACTATGGCCTTGCACAGAGAGGCATGGCGGTAATAAAATGTCAGTTTTCTGGATTGATGGATAAGTGACATTTTCAAATCTTATTTTACCACTTGCGTAAGAAACCCAAACAATCTGTCAATAGTCCATTACAATTTCTGTCAATAGCACTGGGTTTAAGCTCAATAAGAGCACTACACTCCAGGTTACATTGACAAAGGTAAAAATGGCCTCAGGGGATCCTGTGGACAGTGGAGCCATCATGCCAGTATTGTTTGCGCTACCATTGAGGGAAGGGTGGTGAACCCACCATCAATGCTCACTTCCACCAGCTAATCTGAAAAGCGATATTATTGCTGGTCTCAGAAGTGACCATGAGCCAAATTCTGACCTGGTCTTAGCAGATGCTCAACTCCATTGAGCTTACAGAGAATCAGAATTTAGTGCTGCCTTTTCTACCATCTCAGCTGAGGGACAAGGACAAAGGCGGCTTGTTTCCGGGAAAGAGGGTGAATGGGTGATTTCCTGACAATGAGATGCCTTAATGGCAACATTTTCTTTTTTTAAAACCAGGTCCCTATATTTTGTCATATTCAGGGGGAGTAGGCAAGCCAGCTGTGTGTGGACTCTGTGCATTAACAGGCAGGTACTTCTCCGTTCAGAGTCAATTACATTTGCACCATTGCACATGTGAAATTCCTCATCATATTACCTGTCCTTGTGAAAGCCAGTGAAGAATAGCTCTTTGGCACATGTAGTTTTCTCCTTCTTTTAGAGATGCTTTAGAGGCCACTTCTAGTTTAACAAGGAAGGCCGTAATTATATTCTAAACAAGAAACAGTCATAAAAGAACTCTCCTTCCAAAGCCCAAATTGGTATTACTTAAGGGTTTCACGCCAATCAGTTAGTAATTTTAAATTAAAATCCTGGGAAAAGGCACTTCCTTTTCTCTTCCTTTGTCCCTTCCTTCTGTGGTCTCTTTTTTTCCAGTATTTGTTGCTCTATCCTCTCTGGTACTTTAATTTCATTGGTTTGGTTGTGTCCTTTGTCGGTTACCACCCTCCCGCCCCGCAATTTGCTGCTGTGTGATATCAGGCTTTAGCTTTTCAGCAGTAGTTTCTGATCTGAAAGATACGGAAAACACAGCAGTTTAATATTAATCATCTCAATTATCAATAGGTAATTACCGTCAAAAGAAGGAAATCTACCTGGGTGCCAGGCTGACTGTTTTCAGGTCTTCAAACGGATTGAAGTTACCACGGAACAAACAGAGCCAATCTAGACTCATTGTTGACCCCAGGTCATGTTAAAAATCAAAAGTAAAAATGGCCAGCTCATCAGACAGCCTAGAACAGGGGTGGCCAACCTGTGGCTCTGGAGCTACATGCGGCTCTTCAGAAGTTAATATGCAGCTCCTTGTATAGGCACCGATTCCGGGGCTGGAGCTACAGGCGCCAACTTTCCAATGTGCCGGGGGGTGTTCACTGCTCAACCCCTGGCTCTGCCATAGGCCCTGCCCCCACTGCACCCCTTCCCATCCCCTCCCTTGAGGCAGCCGTGCCCTCGCTCCTCCCCGTTCCCCCCAGAGCCTCCTGCACACCATGAAACAGCTGCTGGGAGGGAGGGGGCTGCCGCTGGGCAGGAGGTGCTGGGAGCAGGGTGGGGGAGCTGATTGGGGGCTGCTGACGTATTACTGTGTCTCTTTGGCAATGTACATTGGTAAATTCTGGCCCCTTCTCAAGTTGGCCACTCCTGGCCTAGAACAACTATGCCAGCTGAGCTCCAGCTGTGAGCTGATCTACTGAGGAATTACATACCGAGATGAATGAGCTCTTAGTTTCAGTTTGGACAACGCACTACAACAGTTTCTTTAATGCCTTTCATATAAATGGCTCCTGAGGCACTTTACAGAGTTAAATGATGAATAAAAGGAGAGAGAGCGAGAGAGAGAAATTAAGAATTACAGGCAAAGGAGGAAAAAGTGTTTTCAACTGAGATTTGAAAATAGACAGAGAGTGGATGAGATAGGAAGATAAAGTCCAAACAACAGTCCAAACTAACGAGGAGAAGGCTCTCCAATCATCAGCAACAAGATGGTATGAAAGGGCAGAGGAGGCCAGGATAAAGCACATAGAAGGAGTCAGGGAAGCCACTATCGAGCAAGAGAATGTCTCTGTGACAGACTGGAAGAAGGCAATTCTGAACTGGCTCTTGAAATGCATGGAAAGCCAGCAGACTTATTTGAGGCTGGGGGTGACTGTGTCATGCACTTTTCCATATATGTGATTAGGCTCGTGCCTTTGAACCATTATCCAAATCATCTGAACCCATCAGTTTTTCAAAAAATGATCTGTAAATCTAACAAGAGCAAAATTTCTTGCAAAATTTCCAATGCTTTCTGCTTCCAGGCAAGCTGGAAATCCCACAAAACCAGCATCTCTCACGGTCATTTGAAACATCTGCTTCTGGGGCTAAAGACTGGCCTAAGCCAAACAAAAGAGAGAATCAGAACATCCATGGAAGTTGAGGATGTTTGGCTCTGGATCCCTGGCTATCTGGACCCATCTCCCATGGAAACAAAGAACAAACATGAAGCAAAAGTTAAACAAACATCTTGGAACCTCATAAAAGGTTGGGATCAACTTTAGTTCTAGGGATGGAAAAAGGTTCACGTCAATTCTTATTTTATCCAAATTGATTTATTCACCAATTTACAACATTTCTACTGTAAACATGTCAAAAGGTTTCATTACAAGTAGCTTTGCCTCTTGAAAAGCGGAAGGAGTGATTTAGAATTAGGAAAATTGGTAACTTTCTACTGAATTCTTTATGGATGGTTAATAGATTCCAAGGCCAGAAGTGACCACTGTGATCACTTCATCTGACCTACTGTATAACACAGGTCATAAAACTTAGAGCAGATCTTGTAAAAAACATCCAGTCTTTATTTTAAAATGGTCAGTGATGGAGAACCCACCACAACCCTTGGTAAACTGTTCCAATGGTTAATTACTTTCACCATTAAAACATTATGCCTTATTTCCAGTCTGAATTTGTCCAGCCTGACTTCCAGCCCCTGGATTGTGCTATACCTTTCTCTGCTAGATAGCAGAGCAATTATTAAATCTTTGTTCCCCATGTAGATACTTTTACACTGATCAAGTCACCCCTCAACCATTTCTTTGTTAAGAGTACTTAAGGGTAAGGAGTATGGTCCTCCAAAAGACAACAGAGTTGAAATCCAATTCATCACGTGGGAAGTCTGTAGCAGAGCCTGACATTAAACCTAGGTCTCCTGAGACCTAGTTTAGCATCTTGACCAGAAGGCCCTTCTTTCCCTTCTTCAGTGGAAAGGCTCACTGGTCCAGGGCCTAGAGATGGTGCAGGGCTGCAACTTGTTGGCTATATGGTCTGCAACACCAACATTATTATCTGTGCACTTTCAGAGGACTGATCATTTATCTCCTGTGGTAAGAGAGGATATCATCCTCTGAATATATAAATATCATCTAATTATCATTGCTGCAAACATATCAACATCGGTGCTAATGTCAGCAGCTGCAATCAAGAGTTCCATATTTTTAGTCAACTCTACACTTGAATGCTTCCTTGAATCTGCCAGGAACAGTTGGTTTCTAGGTAAATTTAAATATCAACACCGATTTTATAGCATGCAAGAACAACCAACCCCACCACTAATGTACAACCTTCCGTCGCAGGAGACAGCTTACTCACAAGAGATAGTGACAATTAGTGTAATATTTATTCCAGTTATGTTAAAACTAAAAGCTAGCTTTTAAAATAACATCCCTGACACAAATAAAAAGCAGGCAACATCCGTGAGACAATTGTACTGTAACATCATGGAGCAATCTCAAATGCAATGTAGGTCCAAAGCATGCAATATGCAAGCTGCATTTTTCTCCTTTGTAAGTGTTATTATGAAATAAAACACCTGGCAAAGGGAAGAGCTCCGGGTTTGTAAATTATCTTGCCAGTGCAAAATGAAGATTAAAAAAAATCTCTGTAATGGTTCTTTACTCCATTAAAAAATATCATTTCCATTCCTGGTTCCCGTATTACTCAGTATTATAACCCTGACTGAACACTATAAAAGAGAAAGCCATGTTCTACAGTAAGTGCGTCATTAGCGTGCCGTACTGTCTCAAGGACAAAATGAATAAAATGAAAGATCTTTGCTCTCCTCTGAAGAACAGTGTGACGCTGACCACCATCCTAATCTTCCCAATCAATTCTAATACCTACACTGGGCATACCAGTAGCTCAAGCAAAGCCTCAGCCAAACTCTGACACCCTTACTTTGACTGAGTAGCACCTTAAGCTTCAAGCCTAGTCCTACTGAATCCATGCATGGAATAAGGTGTCAGGACCTGGCCCCCCAGGAACTTCATCATTAGAGGGGGAATATGGAAGAAACAGAAAATCTTCAGCATTCGGACCACAGATGGGCTGATACAAACCTGAGCTGTGAACCGGATCTATCTGTGATTCTGAACTTTGTGACTATTCTTTAACTATGTAATTGATTGACTCAGACACCCTGAACTTTGAGGCCTGAGTGCTTCCCTGCTTTGAACATATGGAAATAAAAGCAGTAGTACTTTGCACTTCTAGGGTACACTCAATCCAAGGCCAAGCCATAAGTATAATTATCCTCATTTAAGGAAGGAGCAAATAGAGTCCCAGGATCACTTGACAAAGTAGCAATGAGTCTAGAGTGCTCACTCCTCATCCTCGCTGGCTCCTTACTACTCCCTCAGATTATTACTACAAAGATTCTCAGGTACCTTTGGCTCAGCTGAAGAGCGTGGGAGGAGAAAGGTCACTCTTAGATCCTGGAATGGCCAGGGTGTCATTATAGGCTGCTCTAAGTTGTACCACCAGCAACTGTCCCATAGGGAGCACTGTGCTAGCTCAGGATCATAGTGAGAGCGCTGCCCGGCCCAACTTGGATCTTTCCCCGCTCTCCCAAATCCCTATGTAGAGGAGAGGGGTGGAGCAGGTGGCGTAGAACTATCTACATCTCCATAGGATTCCCCTGGGTCAGAAAGTATCCTTGTCGCCTCTCTTTGGGTGGTTTTCTTCGGGTTTTCTGGCTGTTTTGTGCTATCTGGGGCCTGAGAATTGAATTTAATCTCAGTTCTTAGTTCCTAATCTCCATTTAGCCCTCACTCCCAAAAGCCATACACTCTAGTTCTTCTCAAGAGGCAAGTCCCAGATGGATGAAATGAAGTTGGACTTTGAATACTGTGACACTTGAACTTTTCTCCTCTGGGTCAAAGGGCTACATACTGGATTCTGTAATCAGGGGGTCTTTCTGCATTATGCAGTGTTAGTAAGGCCCTGTACCTGCTCTTTCTGTGTACTAGAAATACTTGTGGCAGTTTACATGACACATTACAGATTAAACAAATCCCTAGCAACAGCAATACAATAGTTTTGCTGCTCTCTGATTTCTGGGTTTGTGTAACACCGGATTTGATCCCAGAAATGGATGGATTTGTTTAAGGAGCTACATTACTCACCTTAATCAGTAGTGAATGCCTAAGCAATATTGTTCCCAGTGAGGGCAAGGTGGTGGAAGGAAGATGGACTCGGGAGACTGAGAAACTAAAGAGTTGATCATTTCCTATCTGTACAACATGAGTTTTAGCTTCCCCTATGTTGCACTTCCAGAAGTGACAGCTGAGCCTAAGATAGGAAGCAGACTTCCCTTTTGACCAGAGATGGTGACTGCTGTCCGCTGGCTCTTGCTCTTCAACAAGCCTTCTGTGAAGCCACTGATGTGGTTAATAGGTTACCTGCAGCCAGCAGCTGTGAAAGAACTTCTGCCTTTGGAAGGAGAAAAAGCTGCAAGTATTCCAGTTATTCTAGATGGTGGATACACAGCTCCATTTTATACTTGAACTTTAGTGTAAACAGATGTTAGCGAAAATAAATTGATGCATTTGCTCCTGAAGATAATTTCATCAAACACAGCGACACTGTAAAGCTAGAATAATCTTCCATTAGCACGCTGAGCTGTATCAGTTTTGCAATTAACAACATGTTTGTAGCACTAAAAAAAAAACAAGGAGAGCATTCAAGCTGACCCCTGTTCATGGAGTAGTAGGGGTTCCATGTTGCTCACTTGAACAATTCTGTGACTGAGCCTGGTGAAGCATGTGGAGGGAATGATGTGACTCTGAAGCATCAGCCTGGGATTTTCAAAGGAGACGAAGGGAGTTAGGGGCACAAGACCATTTTGCATTCAATAGAATTCGGGGACTTAACTCTCTGGGGCCCCTTGGAAATTCCAGCCTTAGTGAGCAGTGGCTTGATCACATAGTAAAGAGTCAGAAATGTGTCTTCCTGTGTCCAAACACCACTGGGGCCACACTTCCCTGGGGAGAACTCTAGTGTCTTAGAAACTCCATTAGACATTTCGGTGGGCTATTTTTAAGACAATCCTTAAATATTTCGTTGATCTTAAGTTCTGGGACGGCTCATCCCAAAGAAGGACATCTAGCATTCGCAGAAAGG
Source organism: Chrysemys picta bellii (assembly GCF_011386835.1). Lineage (NCBI taxonomy): Eukaryota > Metazoa > Chordata > Testudines > Emydidae > Chrysemys > Chrysemys picta. Next base: position 70,213,954 of record NC_088800.1, on the reverse strand, counting down.
CCTTCCACTGTAGAAAGGATTTTTTCCATACTGTTGTATGTATTTATAGTGTGCTCTGTGATATCTGAGCACATCACTGTAAGAGCCCAGCTGAAGGTAGGAAATCATGTGTGGCAGCCTTTACCACTGTGTGACCCAGCCAAAACTTGAGTTTATCTTGAATGCCGCAGTAGGTAAATTCTACCTGCCGGGCACATACTGGAATAGTGGATTTTTCCCTAGGGTCCATGTGTTATGTAGAAAGATGGCCTGAAAGCTCTCTGGGCCCAGCCCTGCAGCCATTGAATTCAATGGGAGGTTGACTTCATTGGTAAAAAGATCAGGCCCTTTTCCCTTTGCTATTATTTTACTTCTGACCCCTACATCCTGGTCACCACTGGTATCTTCTCATTCCTTTCCCCTTTCTCTTCTACGATATAATTTCTTCTAGTAATAACTGGTGCTCTATGTGCTGGCATTCCACCTATTGCCAATCTTCACTGGGATTTGCCTGGCTTTTCCTCTCTGACAAAGCATGCTGATGCTTCCCAACTTTAGCCAGACTCATCACCATGCCACATGAGTTATGTCTACGTTCTGTTTAAACAAAGTCTCAGCTGCTTTTCAGGGGACGACCTCCTTAAAGGGAAAACAAGTGTTTTGCCCAAGGTCACACCGCAAAACATTGACTTAGCCCATATTAGTACACACACTCCTTCTGGTCTGTGAGCTTTTATTCTACTTGCAGCTAGTTGCATGGGGAAATTAATGGTGAAATTATAGCATGTTTGAAAAATGAAATGAAGTTTATGAATTGGGGGAGTTGGGAGGAAAGAGCCTGGAAGGAGCCTGAAAGACTGAAACATAAATGGTTACGTAGAGCTGAGGGTTTGCTCTTGTGCTCCTATGTCCCTTTACTGCTCAGGTATCTAATTGGCTCCATAATTTAGTAAGTAAAGTAGGGATCCAGCCATGAATTGCGGCACTATACTTAGATCATATATACTCACTGACCTCTGGCATCCAATATGAATCAGGCTACTGGAGGGAAGCAAGGCGGAAGATAGTGTCTGGCATCCTAAATATTCGCAGGAAGAAGATAAGCAATATGCCTTTTTTGTCATCTAAAAGAGAACACTACTTTCTAATGTAAATGAAGAACAAAAAAGGGCAAAGTCCATGATTAAATATTTAAGCTTTTTAAATATCTTTTCTTCTCTTCACTTCCCATGTACAATATACTAACTGAATCTGGCTTTGTAGTGCCCGATATTTACAATATTCTGCTTTGGCTCATACCCACTTCAGCCTCCAGCTACCCACTATCTGCCAGCTGAGGCTCCCTGCACATGGAAAAAAAATTCTTGGTGTAGAAGAAAGCACTATAACAGTGAAACCACATTGCACCCGAAACTTGAATTAATCAACTTTAAAAATTCTTCAGGCAAGCAGATAGCTATACTTGCTCCACAATATGTACTGGGGTCTGTGGCAGAAGATTGAAACAGAAATAGGACTTCTGCAAATATAAAGGAAGAATTGCACTTTTGTTGTACACAAGAAAAAAAAAAAGAGGGGAGGAAAAATGCAATCATTGTTCAGGTTTAGTGCTTCCAAAATTTCATTCTTCTGATCAATGCTGGGGAAGATATTTTCCAATACTTTCTACATATATAAAGCTAGTCAAAATCCAGCTACAGCAGATCAATATTAAAGACCTTTTGTTGAAAGATCGCAGCAAATCAAACACGATAGGGCCATAATCTGTGTTTATAGAGTGCCACTCCACTGCCTTGCCTGTGTCCTGATAGAGACATTTTGTGATGCATTTGCAGATCTGCAGGAGCCAGTCTCACAGTTCAGTATCTAGTTGTTCTGATTGCTCACACAGTCATTTATCCATTTGAAATTTGAAAAATATCTGCCTATTGCGAGCCTTTATTATTCAGCATTTATACTGTAGTTCCAATCCATGTGGCCTGATTGTGCTCAGTGCTTTACGGACACATAATAAGTGACAGTCCCTGCTCCAAAGAGCTGGTTAAGATGTTGATCTGAATTAAATGGCCAGATATTCTCTTTTAGTCTGTAATCAAATGGAGAATAAGCAATAGCTCCCTGTTTTCCCCCCCTCTGTTTCTATGACAGATTCTGACTGATTTTACAGCAAAGGTTAAAGTAATTTCTGAACCCACTACCTGATACCTAGAGGGTCATATTCATCACTCTGCCCCCATGCATGGAGAGGGCTGGGATTCTGTGAATCATGGCTGGGACAGAGATGGAAAGTGGGTATTTCAGCTTCCGTAGCATCAGTCACAAAATACTGCACATGCTCTTCTGTGCCACAGAGTCCAGGCCACACCATGTGGGAGCCTAAAGATCAAGAACAGGAGGAGACAGAGAAGTTGGGGGCCATCCACACTTCCTAACTTTGTCCTCCCATTCACCCTGCATGACATTGGTGGGTAAGTTAATGTTGATTTTGCCCAGCATTAACTTCCTGGCTTTCCTCTCCTGCACATGAACTCCCAGAGGGGGCATCTGGATGGGGAACACACAGGAGTAGTCTCTATCAGAGCAGTGTTGCCATAGCAGCAGGGAAGCTTTGCTCCAGGGCTGGTGGGGGGAGGAGGGGAAAGAGGGGTCAATTGTACCAGGGTCCCAAGTTCAGGGGGGGACCCCAAAATATCTGTGTAAATAAAATGAAATGGGAGGAGGCGGGGCCCCGGCAAACATGACATACCAGGACCCCAAATGTCTCTTGACGGGCCTGCCCATGCAGAAGCCTGAGGGAGGAAGGCAGTGCCGAAACACAGGCGCCCTGTGCAAGTGACCTTCTCAAGATCCAGTCAAGAGGCACATACCTAGGTCTAGCAGAAACTCTGCAAGTGTTACAGAAAGCTTTTAGTGCCTGACTCCAGCCAGTGGAGGAGAGGACACAAACAGTATGGGGATGAACACATTCTCTGCTGTGTTCTCAGTCTTTTCACAGTGAACATAAGCACAACCATACTGGGTCAGACCAAAAGGTCCATCTAGCCCAGTATCCTGTCTTCTGACAGTGGCCAATGACAGGTGCCGCAGAGGGAATGACCAGAACAGGTAATCATCAAGTGATCCATCTCCTGTCATCCACTCCCAGCTTCTGGAAAACGGAGGCTAGGGACACTATGTCTGCTCATCCTGGCTAATAACCATTGATGGACCTATCCTCCATGAATTTATCTACTTCTTTTTTGAACGTCTTGGTCTTCACAACATCCTCTGGCAAAAAGTTCCACAGGTTGACTCTGTGTTGTGTGAAGAAATACTTCCTTTTGTTTGTTTTAAACCTGCTGCCTATTGACAGGATTTAACATCATTCTTCATCAGCGGGAATTGTGGAGCTAATTCCCCACAGGCCATTTTGAGAATTTTGCAGATAATGCCACCGGGCTTAGCATATTCGCTTAAAGATACAGAGGGACCTTCCAGACATCCATTGGTTACAGAGGGGGGCCTTTACAAACTGCCATTTAGCAAGGAGGGATGAGATTAAACCCAGAATATCCGTTTTAGGCCAGGTGGTAATCCCAAAGGCAAAAACTTTTTGTCCTGTCACTGGTAATACCAGGAAACATGAAACACTAAAGATGCTCACTTCAGCCAAGATGGGAACAAAGAGCAGAACAAAAACTGACCATTGTTTGTTTTCCTGTGCCAGATAAGATTTCTCAGGAAGAAACCCCACCATGCTTGAGAAAAAAAAAATATCACAGCAGGCTAATTTATTACAAAAACAATTGTGGGCAGGTAGAAAAAAGATGTGTAGCTTCCTTATCTTACCACTAAAAATGATCTCACTTTCACCTCAGGGACATAATATTTTATGGGTCATAATTTTTAGGGGATGTATGATTTCTCAAGTTGCTCGGTTTCTTTAGTTTCATATAAATATGAACTTAGAAGAGAAGAATTTAAGGATAATTCATTCTCCTGGAGATGCTTTATCAGGAATGGAAGTCTTCATTATCTTGGAGTTTTCTATGAGTTGCTGGAAGGTGTACATTTCTCACAGAAACTAACACATAATAAAAACAGGAAAAAAATCCTCTGACCTTCCCCTCAAACATAAATTTCACAGCTAAAAATATAACTACAAGAACTACCCCAAGTCTTCTCAATTGGTTTCTTAATGTTTTCTGACTTTTTTAAAAATGAGCTTTTATTCTTTCCATCAACACAAATAAGCCTTTGGTGTAATTGCCCAACTTTTTCAGTGTCCCTGGAGAATGGCTGTTGTCATCTAGTGGATAGAGCACGGAACAGGGACATAGGAACTATTAGGTTTGAATCCTTACTCTATCATTACTTGTTCTGTGGCTTTGCACAAGTCAGTCATGCTAGATTCGGATTGTAACGTGAAGTCCAGAGCAAGGTGCGGTCGAGGGAGGGGAGGGGTCGCAAGGGAAGGCATTTTGCCTTGGAAAATCAGGACACCCCCCCCCCCCCAAGAGTCATACATCAGCTGCACAGCTGCTACTTCAACTCACTGTAAGGTGCAGCTTATTACCTCTTACTTTGCCTCATGGAATACGTCCCACTTTCTTGACTGCATGCATTTGCACTGTGTGTTTTTGCTACCCCCTCACCAAGACTGTGATGTTCTGGTTTCTTCCAGTGTGTTTGCAGTGCAGTTTGCCCTCATGTCCTTTCATGCAGTGCGATTTACTCTTTGACTGTCTATTCACGATGCAATTTGCCTTAGCTCTTGGTAAGTGCATGAGAATTTCAGCTGCACATCTCTACATGGAGGAAGATTGCTTGCTCATAGTAGACACTCTGCTACAAAACTAGCATGGCAGTGATGGAATGAGCTGAAGGTTAGGAAACATTAAAGTACCTTTAATGTCCATACTAAGAGCTGTGTTGATCACTGTTTCACTGACGTAATGTTAATAGAATTGTATAGAAACCAAATAGCAGCCCTGCCTGGAGTGCACCCCCTGCGGCAAGCCATGCACACTCTGCCTCTGTTTTCCCTCTTAGGTAACTCAATAACTTCACTTCAGGCTCTTCTCTCAGTAATACCCCTCTTTGGGCTGGTTTCTTATTAAAACCTCATGAAAAATAGTCCATAACAAAAGTCCAAACAAAATCCATTCATCACCCCCAGTGCAATCAGTCATTAAGGTCACCCAATACTTCATTTGATGATGCCCCACATAGCGCATCCTTGTGCCTTCACCATACCTGGACTCATCCGTCTGTCTTCCTCTGGTCCTGGACAGCCACCTCAGCCCTTCCAAATAGAGTAAAACTCCTCTGTTCCTTGCGGGAACGTCCCAGCCTCTCTGCTTGGAGCATCTTTGCCAGGGAAGCAAGATCCCCCATTCCCCCGGGCCCTACTTCTCTGGCCCTGGAGAAAAGTCAGTGGGTAAGCTCCTCCGTGCTCCCCTGCCTTCAGCATGTTCCAGCTCTCTGGCTTAGAGACACCAAGGGGCACAGACATGGGAGCACAAGGAAACGAGACAATGCTGATCAGCATGATGGGCAGTCGTCTCAGCACACAAGCTTATTTCTCTGTTGGACTATGGAAGGGTGTTTGAATATGTTTAGAAATAGTTGTTTGTGTCAAACATCCTTGAATGCACAAATTTATCTCAAAAGATTGATGAAGAGAAGCATGTCCTGAGAACATAACTGGGAGACAGGAACTCCTGAATTCTAATCTCAGCTTCACCTCTTCTGTAGCACTGGGCAATTACACAAGTTCGGATTCTATGTCAGCACCCGTGAAATTAAAATACTGTTCCTTCCCTCGATAAGGAGTCACAAGTTCCTTGAAATGAGAGAGTTGAGACTGGACGTGAACTTTGTGAAGAATGCAGTTGATAAAGACTTGGAATAGACTAAAGAAAAGGAGTTAACATCTCATGGAGAAAACTCAAACCGACCTGAAAACAGGAACCAATATTTTCCAAGCTTAACATTCAGACTGACTGACTTTGAGGGCAGTTGCATGGAAGATGACGACTATAAATGACTGGAGCTACTATTCATTGCATTAACCTCAAGGCAAAAGTTAAGGTCACTGTTGCAAAACATGGTAACATTTTGTTCAAAGTAGCCTACAGCTTTTTAATTTTTGCTTTAATTAGAAGGTCATTTTTATTTTTTCATCTTCAATCCAGTTCTACATTCCTTGCTGCAAGGCCCATTTGTTTGCCTTAGTGGTGAAGGAATGGGAGGGCTTTTGTGGGTGATTTTTAAAGATTTTTCATGTGGTTCACTGTTGAGTTACTGTTGGTGTGGATGGGCTGATTAATGGCTCAAGTGGGGTAGGTTACAAGTGGTCTTTTTTATAGGTATGTATTTAAAAGCTGTCAAGAAGCTTTGAAAAGGCAAAGGATAGGTGTCTCATTTCTTATGGATGCAGGCATCAGTCGTAACCAATGATCACTGTATGAACACTACAAAAAATAGAGGAAATATTTGAAATACTGAGGTAACCATATTGATATGCCTCAGCAAAACAGTCACATTTTAAAGGGAAGCAACTGTACATTTATTGAGGTCAGTGAATTTCTTAAGGTCAAATTTAGCCTGTTACTAAAAGATTTTTTTTCTGATTGTTGAACCTGTGTCAGAGCAGAAGGGAAACTGCTTTACAGTCCTCTATTGTATGCAGAAATCTCATGTTGTCCAACATAAATGCCATCTCTTTTTTCGGCAAGATGGCTGCCGCTGCAGATATACTTCAAAAGCTCATTCATGAAGATTAGTGCTTTTTTACCATTTGAACTATCAGCTTTCTGCAATGAGCAAAATGGGCATAGCTATCCTTTAATAGGTCTTCAGTGCAATGCTGCATTGAGTGGCTTTTTAGGCTTCTATCCCAAGATTCAAGATCACAATAGCATGGAATGGGGGTACTTTCAGGAACAGGAGAGTAGAGGGAGGGGTCTTTTATGGACAGTGGTGGGGATGGTCTAATAGAAATGGTTAATGGGTGCCTACATCTACTGTAATACAATGTGTGACCACATGCCTCAGATGTGTCGTTAGCAGGGACCCAGCCTATTATCAATGGATCTAAAAGCATGAGTCACTACTGATTAAGCTAAAGGCTAACGTTAGGGAAGAATAATATCCAATGAGGTGTAATGAAAAGTGTTTCACATTTTGGTTTAGGAATTTAGTTCCCTCCCACCAAAGATTCCTCCCACCAAAGAATGAACGAATAGCAAGAAAAATAACTTAAATGTCTCCTGTTAGTAATGCAGTGTCATGACCTTGTTTTGGTTTAACTTTTTTCTCCTGCTAACCTTAGATAAGAATGTAAAACAAAAACTTGGCTTCTTTTGGCCAACTATCCAGCTTATTGATTGGAGGAAAAAAGTTATAGTACTTAAGGTGGCTGATTCAAAACTGCATAAAAACCAATTTAAAATATTTAGTATTAGGGAATCAGTAAAATGGGTCATAATTTTTGTTCGGTGTTCGTACAGTGCCTAGCACAATGGGGTGATGGTCCATGATTAGGACTCTTACACACTATGGTAACAAAAATAAATAAAATAATAATAATAATTCATAATTGCACATTGAAGCTGTGGGGTAGGGGGTCTCTAGGGAGATCTCCCTGTATTCCTCTGTCCCAGTCCAACTGTTATCCTGGGTAGTGTAGGGAGTAAACACAACTTACATCTCCCTGTGCTTCCTCTTTAGCAGGGAATTTAATTTAACTATTGGTAGGCATTGCTCATCTGTGATCTCCTTTGAACCGCGCTTTACAGTCTCCCACCTGCTTGCAGAGGTACTTCCAAAAAACTCTTCTGCTTTTTTATTTTTAATATAGGATTGAAAAAGAAAATCCTTTCAAAACTATTCTGGTGCCTTAACATTTATTCTAATAAAAAATGATAGTGTGGGGTCAGATCCTCAGCGGGTGTAAACAGGTGTAGAAAGGAGCTACACTGATTTACACCAGCTGAGAATCTGGTGTATTTGGGAGCAAGATGTCTGTGCTGCCACAGAGCTTGGAGTTTATGAGGCACACTCTAATTTAGGACATTAAGTCCTTGGCTGAGCCCATCTAATGTAAATATGTTGTACAAAACTTGCTCTCTCTCACACACATGCATATTCATAATATAACAGCTCCTGATAGAGATAATGCTTGATGCAGAGAGCACCATTATTAGCTCTGACTGACAAATGGATTTCTAATCTAACGTATGTCTGTCACAAATAGATCACAAGAGCTTTGAAGTCAAATGCATTGTCAGGAGCTGAGCTACTTTTGTTGAACAACATGAGGAGAGAGGTACCAGCTCCCCCACAGTTGGAAGACACTTAGCAGCTGATGACAAATATGAGGCCAGGGCTACTGAGTAACACTGGAAATGCTGTTCGGTAGAAACGAATACAAATGCACATGGCGCAAAAGCATCTGAGGGCTGGAGTGTGCTCTGCTTTACACGGAGAGGGAGGGGGAAAGGCACAAGGTGAACTTAGGTGCCAAACTGAGGTACTTAAGTCCCAGTTTTGGTGCCAGTGTAATCCGCAAAACTCTTGCCAACCGCTGTAAGTGCCTAAACTTACTTGGCACCTAAGTTTTCAGAGTAAAATTTCCCTAGCAGCTCAAGTTTCTGCCTCTGAGCATGCACACTGCTGCCTCCCTCTAGGAGCCTGGACTCCTATCTCCTGCCGAAGCCCTAGAGTGATTCACGAACTGGGGAAAGACAGGTGTTCAAGCCCCTAAATCTGTGCAGGGCTCATTCTGGTAGGCTCACTCAGAAGCCAACTACCGGATTGGGTCCCATTCAAAATCCAGCCAGCGGAGAAGGTGGTGGAGGTGCCCACGCTATAACTGTCCTTCCAGTGGTTAGTTCATTGCCTGAGATGTGGGACACCCAAGCTCAGTTCCCCCCTCTGCCAGGGGGGAAGAAAGACTTTGAGGAGGGGTCTCCCACCCCAGGCTGTGGTATAGTCTGATGTAGGGCTCCCTCAGTCTCTCCAGTTGAAGCTGTGTCTCGGTGAATAAATAACGAAAGAGTGACTGGAACAGCGGGACTGGATGTTGGTTCTGCCACATCCCAAGTGAGTGCTCAAACCATTGGGCTCCAAGTTATAAGGTGGGCATAACCTCCTCCGGCCATATTGAGTGGAGAGCGTCAAGAAACATCTTAGGCATATAAGCCTCCTGCCTCCAGGCGGTGTGTTCCCATTTGTGGATGGCTAAGCAGAGCTAGACCTCCCCCTGAAACCCAGATTTAGGCCCCTACCTCAGAGAGAGGGGCAGGGGTTAGCACACACGCCTCTCCTCGGCATCTTCCACTGGCTAGCATAGGCAGCTCCTCGCCTAGCATTCTGGCCTATTTCTCCCCATTCACTGTCTAGAGGGCCCGGGCACCTAACAAAGCTTTGTGGATTGCAGTAATTGTTCCTGTGATTTTTCTAGATACCTTAGAGTTGTAATGCTGAGTGTGTCAGCGACTAACTCCTAAGTCTCTTCAGAGATCCCATCCCAAGAGCTACCACCCTCTGCCTTTGCACAGAAGGATAAAGATACATTATAGAAGCACAAAGATTAGGTAAGGGTAAGAATACAGGGATTCTAGGGGTGGCACTGCTAGATTCCCCAAACAAGGCAGTGCCCTGTCTCCACTAGTCAACAGACCTGGCCTGGGTGGGCCAACTCTCAGACCCATGCTCCCCAAACTCTCCCAGGGATGTCTCCACTGCAGAATTAACCCAGAACCTTACTCAGGTTTTACTTCTAACCCTCCTTATATCCACCCACAACACTCACCCAAGGTTAGTGGTGCTTTCAACCAGGCTAGCTGGCCCGCCTGGGGTGATAAGTTAGAGCCCAGGTAAGGTTGCACTCAGGCTGAAATCCACCAACTTTGCAGTGAGAATTCAGGCTAACTCACTAAAGTGCTGATAGTCCTCCAATGCCTTCCCACAATTCACCACCTGCCCAAAAGGACACAAGTTCTCCCAGAATACACTGGGAAAGAATCAGATTGCAGCTCAGCTTATTGAAGCACAAGGAACCATGGGAAATGTCCCCAGAAGTCCTAGCAACACAGAGAGGTGAATGCAGCCCGAGTGAGAACACAGTAACTGGGGTATGGCTTTGCACTGTGGCTGCTCACACCTAGGGTAGGCTAACCCGGGAGCTCAGAGCTGGGTATCGATCACCCAAGTTAACTCTGAAGTGCACACAACCCTGCAGAGGCATGCTCCTGCCTCAGGCAGAATGCTTCTGCAAGTACCAAGTCATGCACAGATCCTCCTCACCTCACCCCTCTCAAACATGAGCAGTCACAAAGCCAAGATCTTGGCTGTTTTGATATTTGTACATTAACCAACCTGATCTTTTCCAGCTGCCTGCTCTATTCTGTGTTCCCATCACTAACACTGCTCTTTATTAGCTTGTTTGTCATGGCTTGTTGATAGGGCTATGTTTAGTTTCCAAGTCCAAATACACTTAAAAATGTTAGGTGCCCCCATCTCAATTAGCCAGCAAATGAACCTGAGGCCAGGTGTGCATTCAGGCCCACTGTATGTACAAAGCAACATCGAATACCAGCTGAGACGTGGAAAACAGGCAGCTTTTCTTCCCTAGAAAAGGCAACACGGGGCAGATTTACAAAACATTACAAATCTCCAAGAGGCCTTAAGCCAGTCCCTCCCTCAGATCCAATGTGTCCACAGGCCAAAAACATCAGTGTGTTTTGGGATAACGGAAGGCTCTTAGGTTCAAGCCAAAGTGACCAATCATGATGTGATCATTTCTTTCAATGAAATATGAAGAAAGTAGACAGGACATACACTCCCTCAACTTAAAGGCCTCCTCACAGAGCCACATGGTGTTACTCGCCTCTGGAATTCTGTTCTCCTGACACTTGGAGCTCTCCTATTGATATAATTGTTAGTGCAGTAGCACCTAGGAGACCCAGTCATGGACAGAGAACCCATTTGCCCTCTGTAGGAAGAGCAGAATGCCAGAGTTAAGAGCCACCATTGATTTCTGAGAAGAGAAGTCCACTGCCTCTCTTCCAGGTCCCTGTTCTGATCCATGTAAGTCCTTATTCTCTGTAAAAGGCCCAAACTTGATCTCTTTAATGAGACTTATGCTCAGTATCCCAAGGCCCATTATCAGGGCCGGCTCCAGGCACCAGCACAGCAAGCAGGTGCTTGGGGCAGCCAATGGAAAGGGACGGCACATCAGGCTCTTCGGCGGCGGGTCCCTCAGTCCCTCTCGGAGGGAAGGACCTGCCGCCGAATTGCCGCCAAAGAATGAAGCGGTGCGGTAGAGCTGCCGCCGAAGTGCCGCCGATCGCTGCTTTTTTTCTTTTTTCTTTTCTTTTTTTCGCCGCTTGGGGCGGCAAAAACACCGGAGCCGGACCTGCCCATCATACCACAGTTTCCTCTCTACCTACAGTTTAACTATTATATATATATATATATATAAAATGAATGAATGAATGAATGAATGAATGAATGAGAGAGAGAGATGGACATGGGCAAACACACTGGCTCCCTTAGCCTGTTTTTTCTCTTTAGGGAGGTTTTCCTTCTCCAATTTAAGTCAAGGGGGCCCATATAGGATTTGCCCTAGGGAACCAACAGGGACATATTGATCCCCATATATGGGGCCCAGAAGGAATTTTCCACCAGGGCAGATTGCCAGTGACCTTGGAGATGCAAATCACTTGCGAGGATTGTTTGGGTATCCCTCATGTCATCATTTCCCTGCCATTGCAGGGGCCTCAGGCACTGTTGCACCTTGATCCCTCCTATTCTCAGCCTGTGGCACACTGTGGCAGGGTGATGACTCACTGCTGCAGCGCCTCCTACTGGTCGTCTCAGGGAATTAGCATTTCCAGCCCCCGGAGCGCCCTCTGCAGGCCGGTGTCCCACTGCCGCTGGCCCCCATGTCCCTCCCAGGACCCAGTGCCCCTTGTCTTTGGGGTGCTGCCCCCTAGCAATACCCCCGCAGTCTCAGGGTCTCGCCACCCAGGGGAACCCCCAACCCTTTATCCCCACCTTGCCTCAGTCACCATCTAGCCCCCGCTCACTGGGGCAGACTGCAGTGTAAAAGCGCCTCATCATAGGCAAGGGGGGGTTGGACCTGCTGCCTCTACCTACCCGTGGGCTGCCCCCTGCAACTCCAGTACCTAATTGTCCTTCCGCTAGGCCTCAGCCTGGGAGGTTTCCAGCCGGAGCTCCCCAGCTCCCTTGGCCTTTCCTCAGCCCTGCTCCACTCCAGGTCCCTCCCTCTCAGCTACCTGCAGCTAGAAGAGAGTCTGTCCCTGGCTTCTGGCCCCAGACCTCTTATAAGGGCCAGTTGGGCCCTCATTAAGCCAGCCTCAGCCTGATTGGGGCATGGCCCCCAGCTGAGGCTGCTTTCCCCAATCAGCCCTGCTTTTCCTTCCCTGCCAAAGCCCTCTCCCCGGGCTGTTTTAAGCCTTTTAAGGCAGGAGTGGGTGACCACCCCGCTACACACACACAATAGTCTAGTCTCCAGTGGGCTGCAATACTTGGGTCTCATTTTGATTGTTGGATTTCGTGCGGTGGTGCTGTGCTATACGGGATGATCTGGTGGTCCCTTTTGGCCTTAAACACTCTGACTTTATATTCAGTTTGTGCCTTGGATGACATTAACAAAGAAACTCCTAGTTAGCTCACAAAACATTTCCTGTGCTTCAGATTGAACTGTTCACGCAAAGGGTGAGTTCAGGAAAACAAGCCATTTCACAATCAATACCTGGGACTGAGCAAGTTGTAATATAGCTGTTACTCTATGTATACAGTATATAGCCAACATATAGTTCCTTTCATCCCTGTCTCTATACGATTCTGTAATTCCACTTGACCAACTGCTAATGAGACTCGCAAAGAACACTAAGAGTTAAGTACCCACATCATCCCCTTCATATCTAAAATAATGCAGGAGAATCCCTTATGAAATTATTGTCCTATCAGCTCTTTGCAATCAAAATACATTTCATTGCCACTGTATAGAACATTTTAACAGTTAAAGAGCAATCAGCTTTACTGTAATCCTATTCATTACAAGAACACTTTTGTGCTGTTATGAGCTGAAATACAAGTGGTAATAAAAACCAAGTATATATCAACGGTACATATGTAACTACCAATAGTAATTCACTGCAGTTTATTTCGAGACTGTAGCATCTTCCACAGCCTAGCTTTTTCCTCCAGTTTAAAACAACATCACATGAGACCCATTGGAAATCTCATGTCCAGTCTTACTTCTACACAGTAATTTTGTATCTCTCCCAATGCACTCAGATACAATGGTGAAGGGCACTATTCTAAAATAAAAAAATCTATTAAACAGATAGAGGACTTGGTTTTAGTAGGAGGTTGATATTAAAGTATGAGTTAGATGATGGCTTTAAGGCCCTTAGGCCTGGCCTATACTACGAGTTTAGGTCGAATTTAGCAGCATTAAATCTAATTAAGCCTGGACACGTCCACACGACGAAGCCCTTTTTTTCGACTTAAAGGGCCCTTTAAACCAATTTCTTTACTCCACCTCTGACAAGGGGATTAGCGCTGAAATCGGCCTCTCCGGGTCGGATTTGGGGTAGTTTCGACGGTATTGGCCTCTGGGAGCTTTCCCAGAGTGCTTCATTGTAACCGCTCTGGACAGTGCTCTCAACTCAGATGCACTGACCAGGTAGACAGGAAAAGCCCCACGAACTTTTGAATTTCATTTCCTGTTTGTCCAGCGTGGAGAGCACAGGTGACCACGCACAGCTCATCAGCACAGGTAACCTTGAGGGAGTCCCAGGATCACAAAAGAGCTCCAGCATGGACCGAACGGGAGGTACGGGATCTGCTCGCCATATGGGGAGACGAATCAGTGCTAGCAGAACTCCGTAGCAGTAAACGAAATGCCAGAACATTAGAAAAAGTCTCAAAGGGCATGAAGGACAGAGGCCATAACAGGGACGCACAACAGTGCCGCGTGAAAATTAAGGAGCTACGGCAAGCCTACCACAAAGCCAGAGAGGCAAACGGAAGGTCCGGGGCAGAGCCGCAGACATGCCGCTTCTATGCGGAGCTGCATGCCATGCTAGGGGGTGCAGTCACCACTACCCCAACCCTGTGCTTTGACTCCATCAATGGAGACTCACGCAACACGGAAGCGGGTTTGGGGGACGAGGAAGATGATGATGATGAAGTCAATGAAGATAGCTCACAGCAAGGAAGCGGAGAAACCGGTTTCCCCAACAGCCAGGATATGTTTGTCACCCTGGACGTGGAACCAGTTACCCCCGAACTCACCCAAGGCATGCTCCCAGACCCTGAGGACACACAAGGGACCTCTGGTGAGTGTACCTTTGTAAATATTACACATGGTTTAAAAGCAAGCGTATTTAATGATTAATGATTAATTTGCCCCGGCAATCGCGGCCGGTACAGCTACTGGAAAAGTCTGTTAATGTGTATGGGGATGGAGCGGAAATCCTCCAGGGACATCTCCAGAAAGCTCTCCTTCATGTAGTCTCAAAGCCTTTGCAAAAGATTTCTGGGGAGGGCTGCCTTATCCCGTCCACCATGGTAGGACACTTTACCATGCCAGGCCAGTAGCACATAGTCTGGAATCATTGCATAACAAAGCGTGGCAGCGTATGGTCCCAGTGTTTGCTGGCAGACAACATCATTCTTTATCTCTCTTTGTTATCCTCAGGAGAGTGATATCATTCACAGTCACCTGGTTGAAATGGGGTGATTTTAAGGGGACATTCAGAGGTGCCCGTTCCTGCTCGGCTGAACAGAAATATTCCCCGCTGTTAGCCATGCGGTGGGGGGGGAGGGGTGAAGTGATCATCCCAGAGAATTGGGTGTGGGGGGGGGGTAGGAGGGATAGTTGGGTTTGTGCAGCCCCTCCTTTTACATTGCAAACCCATTTTAAATGGCCAACCCAACGGGTGCTTGGTATGGGAAATGAGAGCGCTGCTGTTTGAAACCATTCCCACATGTTATGAAGGTTAAAAAAGCCAAAAGACTGTGGCTTACCGTGGCTGCCTGCAAGCCAAATTCTGTTGCCTGGCACTGCATGAGTGATCTCTCACACCAAACCGGCAGGCCCTCAATATAAGAGGAAAAATGCGATCTTGTAACGAAAGCACATGTGCTGTGTAATGTGAACAGCAAAATTTAACGTGAAAGAGTGTACCCATTGTTCTCTAAAATGTGTCTTTTTAACGACCTCTCCCTTTTCCTCCACCAGCTGCAAATGTTTCTCCTTCACAGAGGCTAGTGAAGATTAGAAGGAGAAAACGGCGGACTCGGGATGATATGTTCTCGGAGCTCCAGATGTCCTCCCACGCTGACAGAGCACAGCAGAATGCATGGAGGCAGACAATGTCAGAGTGCAGAAAAGCACAATATGAACGAGAGGAGAGGTGGCGGGCTGAATGGCGGGATGAACAGAGCAAGTGGCGGGATGAAGAGGATAGGTGGTGTCAGCTTGCAGACAGACGGCAAGAGTCAATGCTCCGGCTGCTGGAGCATCAAATTGATATGCTCCAGCGTATGGTTGAGCTGCAGGAAAGGCAGCAGGAGCAGAGACCGCTGCTACAGCCCCTGTGTAACCAACAGCCCTCCTCCCCAAGTCCCATTGCCTCCTCACCCAGACGCCCAAGAACGCGGTGCGGGGGCCTCCGGCCACCCAGCCACTCCACCCCAGAGGATTGCCCAAGCATTAGAAGGCTGGCCTTCAATAAGTATTAAAGTTTTAAAGTGCAGTGTGTCCTTGTCCTTCCCTCCTCCCCCACCCCACCCGGCGCCTCCCACCTCCCCCACCCCTCCCAGGCTACCTGGGCAGTTATCCTATTTGTGTGATGAATTAATAAAGAATCCATGAATGTGAAGTAACCATGACTTTATTGCCTCTGCAAGCGGTGCTCGAAGCGGGGAGGGGAGGGTGGTTAGCTTATAGGGAAGTAGAGTGAACCGGGGGGGGGGGGAGGAGGTTCATCAAGGAGAAACAAACAGAAGTTTCACACCGTAGCCTGGCCAGACACAAAACTCGTTTTCAAAGCTTCTCTGATGCGCACCGCACCCTGCTGTACTCTTTTAACCGCCCTGGTGTCTGGCTGTGCATAATCAGTGGCCAGGCAATTTGCCTCAACCTCCCACCCCGCCATAAATGTCTCCCCTTTACTCTCACAGATATTGTGGAGCGCACAGCAAGCAGCAATAACAATGGGGATATCGGTTTTGCTGAGGTCTATGCGAGTCAGTAAACTGTGCCAGCGCACTTTTAAACATCCAAATGCACATTCTACCACCATTCTGCACTTGCTCAGCCTATAGTTGAACAGGTCCTGACTACTGTCCAGGCTGCCTGTGTACGGCTTCATGAGCCATGGCATTAAGGGGTAGGCTGGGTCCCCAAGGATACCTATAGGCATTTCAACATCCCCAACGGTTATTTTCTGGTCTGGGAAGAAAGTCCCTTCCTCCAGCTTTTGAAACAGATCAAAGTTCCTGAACAGAACAAAGACGCGAGCATCATGTACCTTTCCCGGCCATCCCATGTTGATGTTAGTGAAACATCCCTTGTGATCCACCAGGGCTTGCAGCAGCATTGAAAAGTACCCTTTTCGGTTTATGTACTCGCTGGCTTAGTGCTCCGGTGACAAGATAGGGATATGGGTTCCATCTATCACCCCACCACAGTTAGGGAATCCCATTGCAGCAAAGCCATCCACTATGACCTGCACGTTTCCCAGAGTCACTACCCTTGATACCAGGAGGTCTTTGATTGCGTTGGCTACTTGGATCAC
The DNA here is from genome assembly GCF_011386835.1 of Chrysemys picta bellii. Taxonomy (NCBI): domain Eukaryota; kingdom Metazoa; phylum Chordata; order Testudines; family Emydidae; genus Chrysemys; species Chrysemys picta. The sequence continues at coordinate 70,197,149 of NC_088800.1, read as the reverse complement.
AGCAGCCCCCACAGTAGATTTGCCCACTCCAAATTGATTCCCGACTGACCGGTAGCTGTCTGGCGTTGCAAGCTTCCACAGGGCTATCGCCACTCACTTCTCAACTATGAGGGCTGCTCTCATCCTGGTATTCTGGTGCTTCAGGGCAGGGGAAAGCAAGTCACAAAGTTCCATGAAAGTGCCCTTATGCATGCAAAAGTTTCACAGCCACTGGGAATCGTCCCACACCTGCAACACGATGCGGTCCCACCAGTCTGTGCTTGTTTCCCAGGCCCAGAATCGGTGTTCCACGGCATGAACCTGCCCCATTAACACTGTGATTTGCACATTGCTGGGGCCCATACTTTGTGAGAGGTCTATGTCCATGTCAATTTCTTCATCAATCTCGTTGCCGCGCTGCAATCGCCTCCTCGCCTGGTTTTGCTTTGGCATGTTCTGGCTCTGCATATACTCCAGGACAATGCGCGTGGTGTTCATAGTGCTCATAATTGCCGCGGTGATCTGAGCGGGCTCCATGATCCCAGTGCTATGGCGTCTGGGCTGAAAAAAGGCGCAAAACTATTGTCTGACGGAGGGAGGGAGGGAGGGGCAAGTGACGACATGGCTTACAGGGAATTAAAATGTACAAAGGTGGCTGTGCATCAGGGAGAAACACAAACAACTGTCACACAGAATGGCCCCCGCAAAGATTGAACTCAAAACCCTGGGTTTAACAGGCCATTGATTTCACGGAGGGAGGGGGAAGCAAATGAATACAGAACAAATCTGGTCCATCTATCTTTTACATCTTAGGCTGGCAGCAGATGGTGCAGCATGACTGATAGCCATCGGCATCTTCTGGGTGCTTGGCAGAAGATGCTATATTACGACTGCTAGCCATCATCGTCAAGACAGTGCAATAGGACTGCCGGCAGGACTGAGTCTCCAGGAGACAAAACGTGTCTGCCCAGGCGCCTCTGACTGAACTCACTGAGGAGTACGACGAAGATGGATACCAATCGTAATACACCATCTACTGCCAAAAGGCAAGGAGCTGCTGCTGTATAGCAATGCAGCCCCACGTCTGCCAGCACCCAGATAGCCGATGACGACTACCAGTCATACTGCACCGTCTACTGCCAAAAGGCAATTAGCTGTTGCTGTGTAGCAATGCAGTACCACGTCTGCCGGCACCCAGATGACATATGGTGACGATGAGCTGAGCTGAGCGGGCTCCATGCTTGCCGTGGTATGTTGTCTGCACAGGTAACCAAGGAAAAAAGGCACGAAACAATTGTCTGCTGTTGCTCTCACGGGGGGGTGGGGGAGCTGACGACATGTACCCAGAATCCCCCGCGACACTGTTTTTGCCCCATCAGGCATTGGGATCTCAACTCAGAATTCCAATGGGTGGCAGAGACTGCGGGAACTGTGGGATAGCTACCCATAGTGCATCACTCCGGAAGTCGACGCTAGCCTCGGTACTGTGGACACGGTCCGCCGACTTAATGCACTTCTATAAATTCGACCTAATCTTGTAGTGTAGACATACCCTTATTGTAGAAAGAGCCACAGTGCCTTGGAACTGATTGAGAACCTGTGTGCAAGTTTCTGCTCTGGTACCCTCGTATTGCCAGAGATGGTTCTGAGCACCAATCACACGTTCACACAGCAAGGAACATCACTCAGCTCCCCACACTGGACAAGTGTTTTGGTAATGAGAGGCAGTGAGAAGGGAACCCTCAGACAAAGCAGAACAGACCTGCCTTGCCTGAACAGAGAGCTGGCGGCCGATGGCGCTCCAGACTGGCAAGGGATTAAAGAAGGTTGGCATGGTACTCAGCAAAAAGCCACCAGGAAACTCTCAATACAGATGAGGAAGTCTTGGCAGGCATGCATCCAACTACCTCCAGAATCAAGCTAGCGCATAACGTGGGTTGGGGATTCCCAATGTTTGAAGGAGCAGCTAAGGAGTGCCAAGAACTGCTCCTAGACCAGGGGTGGGCAAACTTTTTGGCCTGCGGGCCACATCTGGGTGGGGAAATTGCATGCAGAGCCATGAATGTAGGGCTCAGGGCAAGGGGTTGGGGCACAGGAGTGGTGGCAGTGTACAAGGGGGCTCAGGGCATGGGGTTGGGGCACAGGAGGGGTGTGGGGTGTACGAGGGGGCTCAGGGCAGAGGGTTGGGGTGTGGGAGAGTGCAGCAGAGGGCTCAGGGTAGGGGGTTGAGATGCAGGAGGGATGCGGCAGGGGGCTCAGGGCAGGGGGTTGGGGTGCAGGAGGAGTGTGGGGTGCGGTGGGGGTTGGGGTGCAGGTTCCGGCCCGACGCCACTTACCTGGAGTGCAGCGGGGCTAAGACAGACTCCCTGCCTGCCCTGTGCCGTGCCACGCTGCTCCCGGAAGCAGCCAGCACCACGTCCCTGCGGCCCCTGGGGGAGGAGGGGAGAGGGCTCCACGTGCTGCCCTCACCTGCGGGTACCTCCCCCGAAGAACCCATTGGCTGTGGTTCCCCGTTCCCAGCCAATGGGAGCTGCGGGGGGTGGAGGGGGCTGCAAGTGAGGGCAGCACACAGAGCCCTCTGCCCCCCACCCCCGCAGGGGCCGCAGGGACGTGGTGCCGGCCACTTCTGGGAACAGCGCGGGGCCCGTGGTGCCACGGGGGTGGCAATCCCATGGGCCGGATCCAAAGCCCTGATGGTCCATCCCTGTCCTACCCCTGTCCTAGACTATCAGGAGTTGAAGCTCATGGCACATGCAAATGGAAAGACAGTTTTCCGTCACATTTTATATTAAGGCTACATTTATAAATAGTTTATAAAGAGTTAATAAATGATTAATAGATATTATAAGCAAGTTACAGACATGAGTAATATATGTTATAAATTATTATAAGCACATCAGTAGAAGGTGTTATAACCCATGGTAATAAGCAACTATTGACCTGTTGGACTCTAAATGGCTGATTAACCATTTATTAAGAGTCTATCAATTATTTATAAATACACTCTTAACATAAATGGTGACCCAATTTGGCCTGGATTTGCATTAAGGTTTAAGTTTTAAACTATGACCTCAATGGCATAAAATATTAATGATCAGCATATGCAAACTAACAGTAGATAGAGAGCTCTTGATTTACAAGGATAAAGGTAATTGTTATGCTGTGTTAATTTCTTAAATTTAGCTTATTTAAGCTGATCTAACATGTTCCTAATCTCTACTAGAGAAAGCATTTCTGAGTAGTTTCATAGTGTTTTGAATAGCTGTGTGAGAACGTTGTTCTTTTTCTCTCATGGCGCTCTCATTTTGGCTGGAATGGATAACTTATAAATAAACACAGTTGAAAAGGTGTTTAATTTGTGAACCAAGATTTACTTCTAATTAAGCTCCAGTGACGCTCATCCATGACACACACTATAGTCTGGGCATTAGAAAACACCACCGACCTTTTTAATTGTAATAATTGCCATCTAATGTACTCACTTCCATGGAAGGATAGACTTGTTTATCACTACTACTTGGAGACAGCAAAGAGCAGAGGGGATAGTGAAGATGGGGGCGGAACCCAACTAATCTCCCATTCTGGAACACCAAACACGGCTGTATATAAATATGAAAATAACTTGCAGAGCCCTATTTTATCTTAACCTTTTAGACGTCTTTTATTTCATTTAAAAGTCTCATTTTTGGATAGCTAATTTTGAAAAGTTTAGGGCACATTTTCGCAGGCTCTGTAGCTCCCAAAACCCAGATCTAATGAGAGCTGCGGCTGGTGCAGAATCTTTTCCAAGACCAGTAGTTGCACAGCAGACTGCTTTTCTGATGTAATCCCCTGAGCATGCACCCATCTATGCTGATAGACAGAAGTCTGGTACAGTCACCACTAGCCAACCTCAGTCTTATAGCAGCTCACGTTTTTAGCTCTGGACATCCCTGGTTCAATCCCCAGCCAGGATGCAACCGTCACACTAACATATACACCTCTACCCCGATATAACATGACCCGATATAACACGAATTTGGATATAATGCAGTAAAGCAGCGCTCCGGGGGGGCGGGGCTGCGCACTCCGGTGGATCAAAGCAAGTTAAATATAACGCGGTTTCACCTATAACGCGGTAAGATTTTTTGGCTCCCGAGGACAGCGTTATATCGAGGTAGAGGTGTAGTTTAATATATCTGCCACTTTAGGAAATTGCAAACAAATTGCAATAGTTTACTCTGACATGCATTTGCTTCCTGCTAAGATTTTGAAAGGTGGGAAGCTGGAGCATTGCCCAATAATTGAAAATTCAGCATAGGACTATTGTCAAATCCTGTAATTAGGAACATAGCCACAGACAAGGAATAAAGCACATCATTATTTCTACGTTAAATTAACGTGTCCACCAAAAACACTTGTTTCTGATGCCCACTAGTAAGACATCACTTCTAATTTTTTTCCCTATACACTCAGCGTGGGTCTTTCTCACAGGCACTTTAGCACTGAATTAATTACTACGTTAATGGATGTCTATATTCCATTAGTAAATTAAGATCTGACACTAATTCTCTTTGGTGGGGGAAGGATTCTATTTAGTACCAAATCATGCAGTCTGTTGTCAATGGACTTTGAATGTTAGACTGCATGTGGAGAAGTACATTAAAGACACTTTCAGTTAAAGAAGCATAAGGGAAGCTGATCTCAAGACTTACCAATCTCAAGAAGCTGACGAAACAGTGCTTGTTCTCAACCATCTCAGCAGAAAGTAGCTAGCAGCCATGGGTTAACCTGGTAAGTATCGGAGTTCATTTTACATAAGCACCCAAAAGATGGAGGCTTAACCCAGCTCCTCGATGTAAAACTCATGGGTTGGAATAAGACTGAAATCTCACTGGGACACAGACTTAATAAGTGATATTTCCAGCTAGATCTGATCTGGCCACTCTAGAAATAGGATAGGCACAATCATTAGGGTCCCAGCATATAAGACTGTTAGGGGACGTCTCCACTGAAAGGAGAACACAGAAGCAGGCTGGTTCACACAAGCTGACCAGCCTGCTGTGGCATGGAGCACCAAGTTGAGAAGGGTTCCCAGAAGACAGCAGAGTTCTACTAGGAGACATTTTGCCTAGTCAGGTGCTAGCTCCTTCTCTAGGCAGGAGGAGGAGGACGGCAGGCAGCAGAACTGTTTAGACACGACTAGCTCTTTTTATGGGGAGGAAAGGAGCAGAGCAACCCAAGCAGAGGTTGCTTACGGAGGATGGAAGGGGACAGAGAGAGCAGATTGGACAAGAGCAAAGAGCAGTAGGTCCGGGTGGATGGAGGTGGGAGACACAACAGAATGCGAGGCAAGGAAGATTTGATTTGGGTTAGGTGGACGGATTTGATTGTAAGAGGTAGAGCTGGTTGTGTGGAAGAAACGATTGTTTGATAAAGGATTGGGGGCAAAATGAATATATTCATGGGGATGGAATTGTTTTGGGGTCAGGATTAAATTTATTTGAGCAGGAGAGGGAAAGAACTAATTGGATTGGGAGGGGATTGTCTTTATTGAGGACAAAATTTACTTATTTAGGTGGAATGAATTAATGGGGGCAGAAATGATTTATTTGCAGGGGCAGATGTGAAACTTTATGGAGAGGGAATATGTGCCAATGCAGATTAAATGTGCATAGTTTTTTTCGGTACAGCAGCACAGCTGTTTTTCACCCAGCCTAGTAGGCTTAAATCCTCAGAAGGTAAGTGTCAGGGAAATTTTTAAAGCACTATTCCTCACGTTTCCTCCAAGCCCTGTACTGTAAAGAGTCAATGAGTCAGCTGTGCCATCTGGAAATTTTGAGACAGAGAAGAGAAGTGTTCAGTCTACTCGATAAAAGTGCGATTCCCCTAGTTTTAGTTTCCATTGCTGTCTCTCCTTGCTAAACGTTTAGATTCTGTTTTAAAGTGTAAAAGAAATTGAAATTATCAATAATATGCTCAAGCATTTTCCCCCCCATAGATTGTTTCACACCATAAATACGAGTGAGGCTAGTGCTTTTTTGCCTTAATAGTATATGAAAATGAATTCACACCATAGGGGATGTCATCACAGTCCAAAACGGTTCATGTGGGTCTCTCCTCTGCACAGGCAAAAAACAACAGTTAATTAGGCTAGAACACCCAAAGGAAAGTGAACTCAGATGGCCAATCAGAAAGTAGCATGGAAAATATCACCATGACAACAGGAATTTACAGCACTTCAATTTTAATATATCAAAGGATAAGGATAATTTCACAGCTAGTACACAGGAGATTCCCCACCTACCCCCCTTTTTCTGATAGTCTTAGGTACACAGAAGCCCTACTAATATGGCACCAGATGTTGAACACAAAAACAGGATTATAAAACCAAAGAACGTTATGTATGCAAATGCACTGTAAAGGTGATAATCTTATGCAAAAGCTCACATTGCTATATTAGTTCAAACATTTGAGGGTTTATTGAGAGGTAGAATGAATTTGTTCCTCACATAGAACCCCTGCATTAATATGCCCATGTGGGATATTAGATTATTATTTACTTATTTGTTAACATTATGCTCAACACGGTCTAAAGAATATGGAAAGGGTCAGCTTCTTGTCTTGAAGAACTGTCCCAAGTCTTTGTCCATGTCCCAAAGAGATTACAGGCTAACTAGCTCATTGGCAATTTTTGATGTTGCAGTTTCATCCCCCACAATGAATTCCAGGTGGGGAAAAAACTGAGTTTAGAGATCACAGAAATATATAAATACATATATAGATATCCAAATACCTGCCCTGCATCCCTATGTTCACAGGAACAAGTGTAGCACATTTTAATGCTGCATATAGCACACACTTACTCATTTATCTCTTCTTATAAACGCTTATATATCCCTTATGGGAAAAGTCCTAAAGAATTTAATGGGGATGAACCCATTAGGATTCTATAGACATTTTAATAAGGCTATATAGAAATTACTCTACAATATTTGTAATTTAGAAATTAATCTAAAATGTAAGCAAATGAAGCCCAATGACAAAATTTTAAAGGATATTTGAAAAAAATACTATAAAAGGTATCTCATTCTCATTTAATTCTATAGGATGGCTGGAAAAGAAAATCTACAGAAAGGTCATCACTCTATTAAACTCTTTAGGACATTTCCATATGGGGAAAAATGCATAAAGAAGAATGATACAATTATTCCTATGGAAGAAATGCTCGCACCCTTGCATTTTCCTACATACTAGTATATTGGATATTGGTTTACTAACAGTTATGCCATGATCCTGTCCAAAGAATGTCAATGTGGGTTGAAATACTGTATATAAAAATACATGAAATAACATGATGAAGAATCACTGCAGCATCCTTATTTGTTTTCTGTAATACAATATGGCAGGTTCTAATAGGATCAGCCTTTTATGACGAACGTTAATAACATACACAAACAAATGCTAATGGGCAATGTGAAATTACAAACAAAGTAGAAAATTGCTAATACAATTAAATAGACCTCATTTTAACTTTGATCATATTTCTTGCTTTGCCAGAACCGTTTTCCTTCCTGAACACAGTAAAGGAGGTAGGATGTTATACGAAAAAAGAAAGATTTCTAAGCCAGACTATGAGGTTGTTGCTCTTTTGAATGCTTATATTGTGGTGTTCTCTCTCAGAATGACCTGGAAATCAAGATGTGGAGGGCGGGGAACAAAGGAAACAAGCTGGGAGATCTGTGGAACCAAGGTCATGCAGAGCTCTGAAGCGCCCCATAGTCCGTCAGGGGGGAGGGATAGCTCAGTGGTTTGAGCATCGGCCTGCTAAACTCAGGGTTGTGAGCTCAATCCTTGAGGGGGCCAGTTAGGGATCTAGGGCAAAAATCAGTACTTGGTCCTGCTAGTACTGGGGTCTGGACTCGCTGACCTTTCAAGGTCCCTTCCAGCTCTATGAGATAGCTAAACCTCTGCCATCCTGTAAAATGAAAACTGCATTACTTTAAAAATAATCAAAAAGGGAATAGAACAGTGACCAAAATAAACCATACAGCACAGAAAGATCTCTATCTGTGTGTGCATGTGTATAGACACACAAACAGGCAGCTGGTGTGCTGAAACCACAGACTGATAACATGTCATTGTTTCCTTGGGCTCCTGTCTCTCTGTAGCCACCTGTTGGCTCGTACATAGATTGTAAGCTCTTTGGAGGCAGGAGCTGTCTTTTTGTACAGTGGGGTCCTGGGCCGTGGGTGGGGCTCCTAGGTGCTATTGCAATGCTAACAACAACACGTGCCACAGTTGCAAAACTTTTCTTCATGAAGGTGTTCACATTTTGTCATCAGCTCCAAAATTATGGAGGCTCCTAGAAAATCCACCCGGAGAGGGGAACTGGAAATCAAGATGTGGAAGGGGGGTGGGGAACAGAGGAAACAAGCTGGGAGATCTGTGGAACCAAGGTCATGCAGAGCTCTGAAGCGCCCCATAGTCCTTGATTCATGTCTTCCCATGACTCTGCAATGTGTCCTGCTTCCTGACTTACTGTGCCCTCTGTGCAGAACATAAATATTTCCAATTTTTAAAAAATAAAATCAAGGGAAATTCCTGGGGTGAGAACATCATTAAGTTGGAGTGAAGGTTGAGAGCACATACAGGAAGACACAAGACAGCATGCAGGAAAAAACAAAGCAGACAAAGGAATTTGAAAGATTGAAATAAAGAAAAAAGCAATTTGATAAGCAATCTGGCAAAAAAAGGGCCAGAATGGAGGAATGCCCCCTCCCATCTTTAACAATTATTTCAGAAAAAATATTCAAATTAAAAGAAAAATAAGGATAAAACAAACTGAATCAAGTATAATTAGGCTTGGCAGAATTCAATTTTTATTTTTATTATTTCAATGGATATCAATGTTTATTTTCAAATAATTTTCTATTTTCACCCAAATGGATACAGTTCTGCAAAATTATGGGTTTTACGCATTTTTTTATTTTTATCCATTTAAATTTTCACTACGGGCGAGAGGGTCAGACAATAACTATTTAATGAAATTAGATGTTGACATTCAAAAAGTTAAAGATTTATAACCATTAAAACAAAATGTCAACATCACATGTCAAAATATACAGAGTGAATATCCTTAAATCAAACTCTAAGAAGTTTTCATGCTGCGTTTGTCTTACTCTGCCTATCTGTAAATTTGGATCATCATCAATGGAAATATTTTTTCGTTAGTTTGTGTGCGTATGGTAAAATTGACATTTACCGACATTTATTGATAAAAATCTAATCCTGCCAAGCCTAAGAATAACCCAGCCCAGGAGGGTAATTTGGCTCTTAACTATCTGCATTTACTCTTCTTGGTTGTCTTAAATAAAAGCGTTTATCTTAACATAGTATTTTTGACTGGTTAGTAGAGACAAGAATCAACTTGAGCTCTTATAACAAAGGTGTTGGCAGGATCCCATTCCTCCTTACTTTTGCTCTTTCCCTTTATCCTCAGATCTTCGTTATTTTACAATATGTCCTCCTAGCTACTCCCATACTGAAAATCACTAAAAATATTTAAGAATAAACTGGGGAATGGCTCAGAAGTAATAAGTCTCTGAACTGCTATCAATCAAGGTTGTACCCTTATTCTTTCAACCAGCTTAGCCTCTTTGAACTTACTGATTACATCCACTCACTTGTAGACAAAGGTCCTTTCAGAGGTTCTGTCTTTTTCAATTTAAGAAAGCTTTTAGAAGCACTTAGCAGCACTTTCCCAACTCACATTTTTGGCTTTGACGTGCTCCCTTGCGGGTTGCTTCCTAACTTTTGAGTCATTTACAAGGGTTCCATTTCACTTCTACAGTAGATGGAATGTCCGAAGTCTTAGTGCTAGATTTTCTTCCTTCCAATTTTGATATTAAAGAATCTAAAGGAAAATTAGAGCGTCAGGCAGCCTAGGGTTGCATGACAAAAGTTTTGCACCAAAAGCAAAAATGGTGGAATTATGATTTTTCACAAAATGCAATAAATATTTTTTTTTAAAGAGTCAGGATGGATAGATCTACATTTAACACTGCTGCATCAGCCCAGGGGCACCGATGCAGATCCTCTGTAGTGCGTAAGGGAAGATGGTCCTACACTGACAGGAGAGCTTCTCCCATCAGTGTAGTTAATCCACCTCTCCAAAAGGCGGTAGCTATGTCGATGGGAGAAGCTCTATACAAGGGTGAGGTTGGTATACCTATGTTGCTCAGGGGTGTGGATTTTTCATGCCCCTGAGCGACACGATTATATCAATATAGGTCTGTAATGTAGACCTGGCCTGTGATCCATTCTCTGTATAATTGCTGTGACAGAAGAAGCGAGAAGCAATTTTCAACACAGGGAAAAAGAGAGTGCATTGTGGGACAAAATGGTTAGAAAAGTCATGATATTTTGTAAAACCTTGTTAGCACTCAAAATGTTCATGTACGTCTATTGCTGTCCTCCGCAGCTAAACAGGCCAGATTTTGATGTTGCTGTAAAATGTAGCGTAACTCTGTTGTATTCCTCTAGATTTATACTGGCACAAATGAGAGGAGAATTTGGCCCTGTATGTAAACAAAGAAGGACAGCACTGTGTAAAAAAGGGGGTATGTTATTGCAGAATTGCTTAAGCACCCAATTCTGTTGTCCTTATTCACATGCCTACAGTAGTTCTACTCATGTGGGCAAGTGCTACTCAGTGGGAAGGTTGCAGAACTGGGCCCCAAATTAGGCTTCCATCAGGTTTCAAGAAAAGGTGCCCCTTTTCCATTTTCATCCATGTGGTTTTAGACCTCAAACAGAGCATCACTGGATACCTCAGAGTCTGTCCCTATGATTAGACTCTCACACGAAGGGAGGTAAGAGATAACATGGACGTGTAAAAATAATATGGAGAGAGTTATTTTTAAGGGGGAGATCTTCAAAGGCACAAATGACATACATCTACCTGCCATTTATGCCTTTGGATGTCTCTCCCCACCCCAAAAAACCAATCCAACCTACTAGCAGAGTCAAGTCATGATCTAGCCTTTCTAGTGGCTTTTCATAATGTCATTGAATTGTGTGACTACAACACAGTAGCTGTGAGTTACAGCCTGCCCCATTACACTAAGCTTCATAGGCCTGTTTAAGTCTCCCTGGAAAGCAGAGCTGGCATATGGGACACTTGGAATCCAACAGCAAGGAAGAGGGGCTGAAAGGGAAATTTGTGGGCCAATCCCTAATGTACTCGCTGCTGTCCGAGTTTACGGATGGGCACTCTGTTGCTATGATAAGTCGTAAGCAGAGCAGGCAGCGTGCTGCACAGAGTGCTCTCTGCTGGCTTGCGCTAGGCAGAGATTCAGCCACTACACTTTCCCCCTTCTCCTGACCAGAGTACGGGCCAGGGAAGGAAGGTGAAAAGTGGTGGCCATGAAGGGAAGAAGAAAGCAGATAGACTGTCCTCACTCCTAATTATTTGACAAAGGGAGAGAGAAAGGAAGTGGAGGAACAGGAAATGAGAGAATGAGGGATGGTATCCCAAGAATGATCTAACTGGAGGATCTCCACAGCTCTGATGCCAAACAGAAGAATTGCTGCATTAGCAGAAGAATTATTTATTCTTTCTGGGTAATGTACATTCAATAACTAGGCTGCATTGGCACCTACCTAATACATATTCTGCAGCATTTTGCTAAGGATATCAGTTGTAAGCAAAGCTTCCCTCTCTGCACAGCTCCATTAGACATACCACATCCAGATGCCCCAATGCTGTTGGGAAGAGTTTCATGTGCAAAATGAGCACACAACACACAATACAGATTTCCCTTGCAGAGACCTCAACTAAAGGAAGTAATGGAAGCCTCCTTCCTTGAGTCATTTAAGCTAGGATGGACAAAGTTGTAAAAACACACTAGGAACAAACTTGGGATGTAGTAGTCTTTTCCAGCTCTAACTTCTATTAGTTTGATTTTGTGTTGTGCATCTCAGGCCGGGTCTACACTGGGTAGGGGGGGATGGAAATCAATCTAAGTTACGCAATTTCAGCTACGTGAATAATATAGCTGAAGTCAACGTACTTAGATCTACTTACCGCGGTGTCTTCACTGTGGGAAGTTGACGGCTGATGCTCTCCCGTCGACTCCGCCTGCGCCTCTCAGCCTGGTGGAGTACCGGAGTCGACGGGAGAGTGATCAGCGGTCGATTTACCGCGTCTAGACTAGATGCGATAAATTGACCCCCGCTGGATCGATCGCTGCCTGTCGATCCAGCGGGCAATGTAGACAAGCCCTCAGAAGCACCTTTATGCCCCCTAGATTCTCAGCTGCTCTGAGCACCAAAGTGGTTACTGACATAAGCTGGAACTTTCAGCAGCTTACCTTTAGCTGGCTATCTCCATAAGGTACTTACAGGGCCACATCACCGCAATATCGAAGTGCCTTGCCATCTTCAATGTATTTATCTTCACAACACCCTCGTGACATAGGGAAGTGTTATGGCCATTTTATAGACAGGGAACTGAGACACAGACTAAGTAACTTGCCCAAGCTCTCACAGTAAATCAGTGGCAGAGCAGGGAATGAACTAGATCTCCCATGTCAGAGAGATAGTGCCCTAACCAGTGAACCATGCTTCCTCTCCTATGACAATGGGCTGCTCTGTAGCCCAGTATAGCCAGAGCACATGATGTTCTGGATACTTTCTGTCTGGTCTTCGACAATTCCCCCACATGCCCCTACAAACCAGCTGCAAAAAGGGACAAGACGGGGCTGTTCTGCTTGGGGAAATTCCCCTGGGAAGCATTTACAATACCTGGATGGCACACATGTGGGGCACAGGGACTGCAGTCGGGCCAGAGTCTGGCCCTCTAAAGAGATCTGTAATAAGGGCCAGAGGGAGAACTTCACTAACTCTTATTTGCATCCAGCAGCAATATGTTATAGTCCCCAAAGGAGATTGCATATGCGTTGGCAGGACAAACTAGAAAGAGGGGTTCCTCCACCCTATGTTAAATATTATTTGCAAAAGTGGCAGTTAGTTTATTTGTGATCACCTTGAAAGTGCTATCTCTAGACTTTAGAAAACAAAAATCCAATATCTCCAAACATTCAAAAAAGTTAAAAGCAATGCACTAACGTAAAAATAGGGGAGAAATGAACAATCACAAAGAATGGCTAAATCACATCCCAAATAAATGAAGTATATAAGCATTTCCATTTTGTGTTTCTTTCACAAATGTTAAAGTAAGATAAGAGTTCAACTAAATAATGAAGTATAAAATGAAAAGAAAATGATGGCACAGGCCATTTGCATAGAATAAGAACAATTACTGAGCTTTTACCCATATAAGTTGGAAGTTACCTTTATTTCAAAACAATTTTCAAAGTGTCTACTTCGAGACTCACTATCTCTGTAAGGAAGCAAATGGAAACATTTGGGAAACAGCATCTTTATATTTCAGCAGTGGTGCAATACAGATTTTTTGTATGGTGCGCTGTTGTAAATGAGTAGTCAGCACGGTTGATAAAAATACCACTGCCTGGAATCACTGCAAAGATGCAAGAAAAGGTTATGTTTTCTTTTCCTACCAGAAGTGACATGCTTCCGCTGTTTACAGCTAATACTTTTTCTAGAACAGCAACTATAGCAACAATAAGATTTCACTGGGTAGAGGTCAGATAGTATCATGGTTTTTTTTCCCCTCTGCTGATTTTTTTTTTTTAAACGTGCCACTCTCACAACTGGCTCACTATTATCTGTTCTTGGGGTTATATTTTGATTGTTGCAACAGGAGCACTGGATAATTAAGGTTTTCAGTAAAGAACTGAAGTGCCTATATACTTTTGAGAGCACCTTCAGAATACATTGATGTTCCGTGTATCTCAGGAAAGTTATTGATGGCCGAAGTTAACCAATAGGCAAAGAAGTGTGTGTGTGTGTGTGTGTGTGTGTGTGAGAGTGTGTGTGTGTGAGAGAGTGTGTGTGTGTGAGAGAGTGTGTGTGTGTGAGAGTGTGTGTCCTCTTCGCTATACACTAATGTAATGGAGAGCAAAATTGGACCCTTGTCACCAACGTGGGAGACTATGAAGCTGGGGCTCAGAGAGTTTAGGCACAAATACATCTTGTGATACATTGCCCACAATGTGTGTTATTTAAAACAACCTGCACAGTTTGCACGGGGCTTGATCTTCCTCCAACTGAAGTCAAAACGACTTTATATCGTTGATTTCAGTAGGACCAAGACTCTCTCAAGGTTGGTGACATATTTCTCTTACATCCTTGACAAAGAAATAGTAATGATTTTACCCATCTCTGGAAAATCCAAACTAAATGGGTATTTCCCCCTCTTAATCCTCTAAATTGTTGATTTTGGTTTTATTTTTCTCTCATATTGGAGAGATTGTGGATGATACATTCTTCACTACTGATTATTATTATTTCAGCTAAACATAGAGGTAAGCTAAGCTTTCGACTGGGGATTTGGCATCTCAGACGCTGCAAAGATCGTTGTGAATTTGTTTCTTATGCATAAATCTAATGATATTGTTTGTAATGACATGTCAATGCTTTTGTAAAATGTCACTTCAGAATCACTGGCTGTCCTTCAAAATCTGTTAAAATGATATTAAAATAAAATGTAACCCATATAAACAGCCTTGCTAGCTACAATGGACTGAATTTGATACTAGTTCTAGGCAGGTAAAGTATGTGAATACCTGACTATTTTAAATATAAAATATTGGAAACTTTGGCTTGTAGATTAACTGTTGCTTGCTTGGATTTACTCTTAAGGCCCTGATTTAAAGCCTGCTGAAGTCAATGGAAATTGACAGGCCCATAGAGAAAATGCATATTATTATCTCAAATCAAAAACTATTACGTACCCAGCCATCCCAGTAACTTGGTCCTCATTTGAATAACCTGGTTCAAATATCCATTTAGTTGTGAACACAGGATAAAAATACTAAAAGCATTAGCATTAGTAACATGGGGTTGTGAATTCAACTGCTACCTGGGGACGTTTGTACAAAGCTTACGAACAATATTTTACACTTACGTAGCACTGTCCAACAGAACACCTTAGGCTGCTTTACAGATAGTGGTATATCCAACAACATGGTAGGTATTTCTTATGCCCAGTTTACTAGCGGGAAAACTCTTAGAAGATTTATATGACCTGCTAAAAACTAGAGGAAGAGCTAGGAATACTACTCCAGAACACACTCAGTCCCCTCCTCCAACCAGACCACATCCCTTAAGTCAAATAGGAGGCCAGAGGGTAAAAGGGCAATACACGCACACACACGCAGAGCTTTGTGCACAGTGGATTACATGTGCAATTCCAGCTGCTAATAATCTACATCTAATACCTGAAGGATTTCTGTACCATCTGAACGTGCTGCTGACAGCAATACTGAACAGAGAGAGAGTAAAATATCAATAGACAGCACAAGAGTGCCACCATGCACGCAGTCAGTGGTCTCAGGTTGTCTGTTTCACCTCTTGTATGACTTGTGCCTAAGTCACAATTTTTGCACTGCTATAACTCTTTTATTAGGGGAATGATTTTTTTTTTTTAATACCAAAATAGTTACACGGTAATGATGCAACACCCTCCCCTCACCACCGCATGTAGACGCAGTTACACCAGTGGGTCTTACACTGGTAGAGCTTATTCCCCTTCCCATATGGGAATACTTGTACTGGTATAAAGCACTTTTATACCAATGTAATCGCATCCACACTGGGGAGGAGGGAGTGACCGGGGAAGGGGGGGGCAGGGAAGTGTACTGCTTTAAAGTGGGACAGCTTTTGTCTCTCTGAAACCAGTTTCAATGCTATAAAGCTGCTCTGTTTCTCATTGAGACGTATGACTGCCAACAGACTTCACAAGCAATTTGAGAGTTTAAGACAAGGCTAGAGAAAATCTCCATGCAAAAGTCTACAGGATCCTCCCTACATGTTACGCAAGCGTCCACCAGATGTAAACAAAATGTGAGAGATCTGCTTCACCACCAGCTCTTATGGGCGGAAGATGTTGACATCAAATGAAGGAAAACAAAACAAAAGGATAAAGGACAGATTGTGCCTCACCATCTATAACCCTTTGACTACCAACAGAAGTTGGTCTAATAAAAGATATTACCTCACTCACCTTGTCTCTCTCATATCCTGGGACCAACACAGCTATAAACACTGCAGACAAGGTCTTTGAAGGCAGAAATGTCAAATTAATTAGCAGGAAATGATCTGTTGATATCTTGGGGCAGCTCCTCAGTTGGCGTACATATGCTCACAGCCTCATTAAAGTCAGTGGTGCAAAGACACCTGTCAGCATCAGCAGAGTATGTTTCTCCACACTTTCTATTTT
Organism: Chrysemys picta bellii; assembly: GCF_011386835.1. Taxonomy (NCBI): domain Eukaryota; kingdom Metazoa; phylum Chordata; order Testudines; family Emydidae; genus Chrysemys; species Chrysemys picta. The sequence goes on along the minus strand of NC_088800.1, from coordinate 70,180,825 downwards.
TCATAACACGTGGAATGAGTGCCTTGCCGCCAGGAGCGAAAGGGTCGTTCTCAGACCCCAACAGCACATTCAGTGCTTGGGAGCACTGGTTGCCTCTGCCAACAGGCAGGCAATTAATGCCAGCTAGGATACTTTGTTATTAAACAGTAAAATTGTCACTAGGAGCTAATGGGCCTCACCCCATGTCACACCAGCTACCAAACTTTGGATGAAGTTAGCACACTGATGGAAATGAATGTTATATATATATATATATATATATACATACACACACACACACACACACACACACACACACACACGACAAATACTGCCTTTTCCTCTGCAATCAGGGAGACCTCTCCTGAAGTGAAACTGGTGCATTTCCACTGCACAGGCAGGCCCAAGATTTGGAAAGCCCACTCACAGACTGGGCAGTCCCTAGCCTAGACAGTCCGGCTTCAGGAGTAGCAGGGGATGGGTGGGGTGGGTGGAGGAAGGTGACTATGTAAATTTACCAGCTCCCAGTCCATAGCAGGTACACCGGCAGCATGGAGGCTACCCCAGCCCAAAGACAGCAGTAACAGCTGTGCAGGAGCTCCAGTGCCACTGGGTAGCCCGCAGGGAAGCAACCCATCAACTACCTTAGGGGAACTCTTCTATGCAGAACCAAGCTGCTGGGATAAGGAACAACGTTAAGATTCGGGATAACCAAAAATATGGGGAAATGCCTACTTATTCGTCACAAAGAACTCCCCCTCTCTCCCGCCCCTGTTTTGCACAGTGCAGTAGAACGTGTACTGTAACAACCCCACTTGAGAAAGTGTAGCACTGAATTCATCTGGCCATATTTCCTTTAACTGGGTGCAACACACACAGCTTTGCAAATCAAAGAATTCCTGCAGTTGTTAATCACTTTTATTATGCAGAGGGAAGGATGTATGTGTGTGGTTATCTGGGACATGCTGTAACAAACACAGGAAAAACATCTCTCCTCTCAAATTTCCTGTTGACATTAACATAATCCAGTTATTCTGAGGCCATAAAGTGTCAGATCTTAAAATCAAGAAACTCTGTGTCTCGTGTTGGGCCATAATTTCTTTGCAAGTGCAGGCACAAGGACCAGTGCTCATCACAGGAAAATAGCCATATTCAGATCATTTACATCAGGGGATTTCAACTGAATTATTGGAAAATGCATATATGGATTATGCAAAAACCAACAAATAAATAAATACAGGCACAGCACAGCAAAGCTCCTCTTTCTGTATCACTCTGGGGCTACAAGAGTTTACGTGAGCCCATTGTCACCTGCCTATCAATCTTGAAGCTTTTTCATGCCATCCTAGAAAAAAAAACGTTATAGGAATGATGCTATATCAGAGTTCATGCAGATTCTCTTTTTCATTATGTGTGCCTTTTATTGTTCTCCTATTTCATAAAGAAAACCCTTGTCCTCTACAGTGATATGTCTTAAAATGATATATGTACTGTGTAGTTCATTTCAAGCTGTCCGGACACCAAAGGCATGGTCCAGTAAAGAACTGAATCATGTGTGTAACTCGAACTCCTTGGGACAATTCATGTTCTTTATTATGTGGATGCATGCCTAAGTGCTTGGCTGGATAAGTGCTTGATTTCCCAAACATCAGAAACCCATGGCTACAAACAAAAATGTCTGTGCAGTTATGTGCCTTATTAGCATACACAGCTCTACAAACAAATCAAGTATTTGTGTACACAAATGCCCAGTGGATATTAACTGCCTACTTGTGCCTGCAAATCACTGGAGTTCCATGCACAAAAAATTTGGTAAAATTCAGCAAGCAACTGCACACTGGTGTTTGTGCATGGCTCTGGGCTTAAGGGTCCCAAGCCATCGCTCCCTGGAGTCCATGGAAAGGCTCGTATTCGCTTCACTGGGAGTTGGATCAGGCCTGTGATGTTTTGAAAATCAAGTTCTAACTGTGCTAAATGTAGCATGTTATAATGTGTTATTAGTGTCATGTGCAGTTTTAATTTTTTGATGGGACTGACTAGAAAGTATCAGAGTTCTGAATTTGCATACACTGTGCATGTGTTGATAAAGCTGTCAGATGCCTTGTTACAAGTGAATCAGGAGGTATTTTAATGTTTCCCTTTGTAAACCTCATCCTTGGATTGAACACACACTCCAAGACCTCCAGGAGAAATGTGTCAGCCCTAATTTTTGGAGCCAGCAGTCCAAGAACCACAGAAGCCTGGAATTTGCTTTATTATAGAGAGGATTATGACTAAATAGCATGATATTTTTTACTCTATTTTGTTTGCTTCCTTTTGTTATACAGTTGCATAGGCAGTGTGGTCTAGTGGGTAAGACACTAGAATCTAGGTTTCCTGAATCCCAGTCTATTCCAAGTTCTATCTGACCTACTGTGTGACCTTGGGCATGTCACTTCACCTCTGTTTACCCTCCCACCCTATGTCTGTTTTGTCAATTTAGACTATAAGGTCTTTAGAGCAGGAACTGTCTCCTACTACATGTATGTACAGTGCCTAGCACAATCAGGCTCCCATCTTGGCTGGCACCTTTAGTGCTATGGTAGTACAAATAATAATGGTAATAGTCACCTGACTGAAGGAAAGGCCACTCCTGTATAGAGCCTTTCTTTCTTCACTTTTTGTTCTTGAAAGTAAAGTAATTATTCTTGGCATGGAGGGAGGCGCGGGTGTTGACCTGACAGGTTACCTTGAATAAGAAAAGAACCGGTGCGTAACTCAGTTGGCACAAAGAAAACTGTGTCTTCAAGTGAGCAAGCACAGGATAGCCTCTAATATTGTTTCCAGGAATAGCATCCTAATCAATTAGGGGAGCATCTGGCATTATAAATCAACCGGATGTCACAGTCCAAACAGAAAGAAAAGACTGAACTAACTGGAGAGGTCAACCCTGCATTCTAACCTACCTCTGGTCACTGGCTACTTTTCATGTCATTACAATCAGTATTGTCTAAAGCTGTGAGGCTGGTCTTTCAACAGTTTCACCTGGAGTGATTACCAAAACATCCCCAACAACAATACAGAGAGATTGGAAGCAACTGATACTGTCCTGCCCACCAGTTCAGGGAACAGCGCTGGGCTATTCAGTATTGTTTCAAACTTGGATACTATGTCTTTGCTTAGGAAACCTCCTAAACAATACAGATTCCATGTGAAGTGCAAATAGACTTCCTTTGTTATCAGTTCAGGGTCAGATAATTTAGAACCAGTAATATTTGCAGCTAGGTGAAGCAAGCAAAGCTAAATCCCAGAATAATCACATCTTTTGCCTCAGGTGTAAATTATCTGCAACTAGGGGCTAGTGAGAAATTGAAGTCTCTCTCCCCTGTTCCTCACACACACACACACACACAAATGAACTGCAGTGAACACTTGGGTAAGTACTTTCTGAGGGTTTTTCCTCTGAAGTATTGTATATTGATCACTAGCAAAGGCAGGAGAATAGATTAATAGACCACTAGTGTAATATGGTGTGAGAAATTAGGTGCTGTTTTATACATAGTTTTATATGGAGTATATTCCCTCCATTCCTTACCCTCCACAGACAGATTGTCTGATGAGAAATTTGTGACAATCTAAAATGTGCAAGTATGCTTCTAGGAAACAGGGCCAAAACCAAGCCCTAGTCCTTACTTTTTCATCTGAAGAGGAGTAACTCAAGTATAAGATTCCGAAGAGCATTGTACACAAAATGCAAATCATCCTGAAAGTCCTGAAGTTAAAGACTATAAATAAAAGGCACCATGGAGGTGAACATCAGCATATTTCAAAAGTACCATGCAAGAACACAAAACCTGTTATAAATGCCAAGAAATTAGTGTTTTAAACCACGAGTAAGAGATCTTATTCACTCTACACACACAAATGAATTACACTCAGTGTTGGGAAGGGCTTTACTAGAAGGTACATTAACTGTGACCAATAATGTATAAAATGTCAATTCTTGCCATGAGGAAGACGGAGACAATTGCTCCATGGTAATCTTTTACAGGAAGGTTTTTTTATTATTTCCCCCCAAACTGTAGTTCTGAAAAGCCACAGCTATTTGGGTTTCACAGAATATATATGAAGGTCAAACCTAGTTGCTAAAGAATGTGCAGTTAAAAGAGAACTAAGCTACTGAAAACATGTGGTTTGGGATTTTTTCTCTTTTTCTTTTTTAAAACAATGAGCCTTTAAGTGTTGGTTCAATATTTACAAAATACCATTAAGCCAAGTTGTGTTGTTTTTAACCGGAGGGTCTTTTACCTTTACTGATAAGTGAGCTGTAAAATAAGGGTATTTCTTTAAATATTCATTGCTGGATTTTCTGCTTAATAAAAAAATAAAAAATAAGGGAGTGACCCATGTTCATTTTTGGCTGAAAAATGATCCTGCTTTTTTTTTTTTAAAGAGAAAGATGGAGAGAAAGTGCCTTTTTTTTATATGGCGATATCCTATCTCCTAGAACTGGAAGGGACCCCGAAAGGTCATTGAGTCCAGCCCCCTGCCTTCACTAGCAGGACCAAGTACTGATTTTGCCCGAGATCCCTAGGTGGCCCCCTCAAGGTTTGAACTCACAAAACCCAGGGTTTAGCAGGCCAATGCTCAAACCACTGAGCTATCCCTCCCCCTGTATTGTTAAATATATATCCATTTGCATTGAGACTACCATGGGCCCAGGGCTACCAAGAGACTTGGCATGTGCAGCTAGAAATTCGTTAATCTACTTTGCTTTAGTAGAACAAAGCATCCACAACCACCAGTACAGGAAAGACCCGCAAGCATCTCGCGGTCTGTAGATACCAAGGCTGCCGAGAGAAACCCCACTCTACCCCCGATTGCACCAGGACAAAATATGAGTAGGTCAAATTGGCAATACTCTGGGGTTGCTCCACTGAGAATGTGCAAACGGTGCCCGAGGCTTGGCTCATTCACTGCGCCCATGGGGCCACTGTGCCAGTGAGGGAATTCATGCCTGAAGGATGACAAACAGGAGTACTACTCTCTCCTTGGGCCATTCTACCAAGGAAGGGATAGCTTTAAACTCCAGAAGCTGCCTGTGATCTTGTCTGAATGCTCTGGCCTTGCACCTACCTGGCTGGACCTGCTCACTTTCTGGACTGCACTGGTCAGCACTAGGCCCCCTCCAGCAGAACAGAGGCTGGGAGGCAGGCTGAAGCACTTCTTCCTCCCTCCGCTGGGTGGACTCCTTCCTACTGGTTTCTTCTGGGGGAGACACATGTCCCAAATCTTCAGGTTAACGCAAGGCCAAAGAAAGAGTCATGCATCTTCCGTGGGCCCCTCACCAAACTCACGCTCTCAAATGGATTCACCCCTGCAGGGTACTGAGGCACAGCATGACTTACACTTGGTCACACAGGAAGCCTGAGGAGGAGCAGGGAACTGAACCCAGGTCTCCTAAATCCTAGGCTAGTGCCCTAGCTAGTTCCTTTCTGGGACAGAACAACTGAGGGCAGAACTCGGTCCATATATTTTGTCTGCTGCTTTTTTTGTGTTTGTGTTTTCTGGTTATATTTATCGGTATTAATCTCAAAGTCTAAAAAAACCACCCTGTTTCAGTAACAATTCAAACAGCAGCATAATACATGGCAGAAAAGCACCCATCAAAAATGACAATTTCTCAGAGCTTTCACAGATTCACTGTGGAACTAGCTTCCCGAACACAGCAGCCTGACATACTGTAGCATACAGAAAACAACTCTTCTGCTAAGTGTTTTCACATAGGAGTTCTCAGATCTAGCCAGTAACAGAACCAGAGGAATTTTTTCCTTTTTATTTTTTATAATTAGTATTTTCTTTTTGGAACTTGGTTGTGACTGGGCCCAAAAAAGGCAGGGTTTGGAATCAAACCTATTTCCACAGGGAACCAGAGAATTCAGGAAATTACTTTCCATTTTAAATTATTCTTTACTCAAACCAAATGAGATTGGCCTTTTAAAATAACTCTGTTATTGGAGGCAGCATGGTACAGCAGACAAAGCAGGGTACTGGGAAACCGGTGACCGAGGAACTGTTTCTGACTCTATCACTGACTTATTGTGTGATCTTGAGCAAGTTACTTCACCTTTCTCTGCCTCTATTTCCCTTCTGGAAATAATTATACTTACTTCCACTTCCACCATGGCCCAATCCTGCAGTTCTTGGACCAAACAAACAAAAAAACCCATTCCTGGGTAAATTAGTAGTAGGTTTGACTGCAGGATAAGTCTCAGAGTGAGCAACTGGGACAAAGAACGATACGCCACTAAGGAGAAAGGGAAATAGGATTGCATAAACCTACCCAACTTCTTTAAAGATGCCCATAAGTAATGTCAATTTTCTAATGATTCATTTATCTCTTGCTGAGTGTTGAAACCTTGAGTGACAGTTGCGAAGATACTGTACTGGATTACCAAAGCTACATGAAGGAGATACTCCATTAGCAAAGTCACTTTTAAATTGCGTAGCTGCTGGCATACAAAATAAAAAAATAAAAAATCAGAGCACTTTGGACTCAAACAGAAGGGCTTTTAGGGTTGCTGGTTGTCTAGTCTTTAGTTTATTTTGATTGAGAACTTTGGAGGCATAGCTACAATTCGCCTAGAACATGCACTACCCCTTATTTATCTACTAGACAGTGCATACAGATTTAGGTCAAAATCAAAGGGAACGGAGTGTACTCAGCGTCTCAGAAAATAGGCAACCTGTTTAAGTGCTTAAACACAGATTTAGATGCCTAACTGTATAGACAGCCATATCTGGAAATGCTGGCCATACCTCAAAGATCCCTTACACAATGATATAATGGGACTAACTGAGGTCAGTGAAGTTATGAATGTGCTTAAGTGTTTGCAAGAACTGGGCCTAAGTCAGTGCTGCTTATAGTTCCCAAATTTGTGCATTTGTAATTGGAGGAAAGCCTGGATTAATGATGGCACTTATAGTAAAGACTATTTTGTTTCCTAGGGGGTAATGCTTTAAGTTTCATTTTGGGGGGGAGGGTCATTTGTCTTTTCTCAGACAGTTATCTTGTAAACACAGAATAGACCTAAACCTCAATGACTGTAAGGGCTTGATCTTCCTGGGCAGGACAGGGCTCATTTAGGAGACATGAAACCCCAGGAGCTTTAGCTTCCAGAGCTTCTTCCAAATCATTCCATTGTTAGTGAGCAAGGTTAGTTCCTCCCTGCTGAGCAGACAAAGACTATGGGACCCTTGGGGTGGTGGAGGGCTCTGCCGTCCTTCCTTTGGGAAGAGCCTGGCTGTCATTTGCACAGTAGCAGTCACAGAGGAGCTCAGTTGGGAATTAATGCTGTTTGAAGCATTAACAACACCCAGCTAGACAGCCATGAGATCAGCAGAGGACAACGCCATATAAAGCACTCAGTTCCCAACCCCCCGCCCCACTCCAGCACCCAAATGTCCACAAAACTTGAGGGGAGAAGCTACCCGAGGAAACATGGCCACCAAGCTGACCCCCTTTCCACACACTCCATGGGAGATCTACTGGTTTGATGAGGCAGCTGCCTATCATTCTAACCAGCGTTGTCTCACTTTTTCTTTGTACTGTCCCATACGTCGGGCTGTATCCACCTGTCGTCTCTTTTCTTCATTACACTGCAAGCTGATTGGGACAGCACCTGTCTTTTTGTTCCATGATTGTGCCTAACATAATGAGGTCCTGATCCAGGACAGGGGCTCCTAGTTGCAACCTCGATGAAACTCCTCCACTTGGGGAAGCACAATGGATGATCTAGCCCTATGTTAATTTTAGCCAGGGATATCTCTTGGAAGGTAATCGCTGCTGACTGATACCATGTACGGACAGAATTTCACTAAATGCCTGCTGGATACTTGGCAGGTGTCTCTTTTCAAGTTTCTGCCTAAATCACTCATTGGCTCTTATGACTAAACAATTAGGACATAATATCTACAGTGCCGGCATAATTTACAAAAGCAAGGCTAGCAGATGAGCCCATCCCCCTAGAGGTTACCTGACAGACACTAACTAAGTTTATTCATCAGTCAAACTGATAAGCAGTCAGTCTGGCCAAAGTCTTCCACCAGCAGGTCCCTCCTGAACAGAACGAGGAGCCCCTGTTATCAAAGCAGTGATGCTTAGCATATCGATTCAGTTGCCTTCTTACAGAAGCTCAGCTGTCTTCATTGTGAAGTAATTATTATCCAAATAGAAGCTAACATGTGGAACAAACCTGCTGGCAAACAGCATATTTTAGCCGCACAACGTGCTTCCATACCTCCAGCTGTCCCAGCTCAGAGCCGGCCCTGCAGGTACACGAGTGCCCAGGCTTGCCAACCGAGTGACTGGCATTTGGGGACATTTCTGCTTCTCATGATGTACAGGGTTCTTATAAAGAAAGTCTCCGTTTTGTGTGCATATCGATAGTATGTGCAAGGGGCCAGAGGGAAAGCCCTGAAACTGGAAAGCCCAGCCAGACTGTCAGCACCCTTCCAGTGGAGCGATGCTGATTTACCCCTGCTGAGGTGCTGGATCTTCCTCTTTAGCCACAAAACAGGGACAGCAGCAGTATGTGCTTTCCCCACATCCTGCTGTCAATATGCTTGAACCCGGACCTGGACAGACCGCCCTATGGGGTGAGAGGACATCTCATCCACTGCTGAAGTTGCCAACCAGGCTGAGAAGCAGTGTTGAGGTGGGTGGTGTTGGTTTATGTCATGGGGACACTTTTCCACTAAGAAATGGATGGAGTCTGCCAATTCGTTTCATGTGGGCTACCAAAACCATCAGACAGCAGTCAGTATTTGGCTATTACTGCCCTGGAGTAGGGGTGAGGTACTGCAAACAATTTTCAACATCTGGTTTCTGGAACAATGTCTGTGTTATGGCTGGGAAATATTTTCCAGTACACTAACAACTGACATCATACTCACCCCCCACTTTCCAGCCAGTTCATTGCGCTATTTTAGGATGCCTTAAACAAACTTAAAGCTCTTCTGATCTTGCACATATACTGTATTTGAGGAGTAAGTGACTAAGCAGAGAGAGCCATGATTGACTTATCTCGTTTCTAATAGGGAACAAAAACATAGGGCTACATTGCAATATGAGATGGAGCCTAGTTTTAAAAAAATACAACCACCCTTTTTACAAAAGGCAGGCAAGCCTCTATTAAAAGGCAAAGAACCTCTTGTCATAGGCCTGCAGATTTATTCTCAGCTGGCCAATGTAACAATCATCAACCAAGGTTGTCTTGTTTTCAGCCAGAGAAATGCACAATCCAAAGCAATAAACTCTACATACATTCCTTTCTGTACATGCCCAGCTGCCACTAGTACTGTACTGGTTACTTCATATACGGCTCTGGGTCTATAAGGCAGCCTTTTCCCCTGAAACACCTAGGCAGGTTACCCTGGGCCTAAATTGCTCCTGCTAGTTGGATGTTGCCTCACTTGGCTACTGGAACTGGAGCAAGGGATCTGGGGAACCCAAGACAATGAGGCCCCCTTTTTGCATTCTGAAAAATACCACCCATCACGCTTGGGCTACATAGCTACTCGGGGAAGTAAGAATCCCATTCTACCAAGCCTGTATGTGGGGCATGGGCACACGGAAGCAGTGGCCACTGCACGACTGCTGACTCCACCTGCCTCCTGGAGCAGGTGGCTGGAGAAGTGGGAGGAATGGCCAGAATCTTAGCTCTACACCCCCAACACACTCCATGGCATAATTCAGTGGAGTAAGGTACTAGTCAGTGTAAATACAGGTGGTGGAATGTTGCCCTTAGAAAGCTCAGTGCTAGCGATTATTCACTAAGGGTGTCTCTACAAAAGCAAAAAAAAAAAAAAAAACCACAAATAAAAAAAAACTCCACAGGAGTGAGCCTCAAAGCTCCATCTACTGATGCAGACTCACACTACAGGGCTAAAAAACAGCAGTGTAGACTTTTTGGTTTGAGTTGGAGCCCAGACTCTGAAACCCAGTCGTGGGGTGGGGAAGGTCTCAGAGTCCAGGCTCCAGCCTCAGTGGAAAAACACACACACACAAAAACATAATTAAAAACCTGACTAATTGCAGTGATAAACTCACACAAACTCACTATTGTCTCAGTATCAAAACTGGTGGGAGTGCAGGGGGAAGGGCAGCAAAGAGGGGCGAGGACAAGAAGAAGAAGAAAAAAACAAAACCAGTCTTCCCCAGAAATGCTCTCTGAATTTTATGTGTGGACAAAAATGCAGTTATGTGGGCAGACAAGTTTAATCCTTCTTGCCATTATCTGACAGTGACACCACAAACAAGTTTTCAAGAGGGCTCCTTAAACATGAAGCAAAACAAAAAACAATGATTTATTTTCAAATTAACTGACTGTTTGGAAGTAAAGTAAGATGCCAAGAGCTTTGCAAACAGACTTGTGGAGAAAGACAATCACATTGAAGGGGAAAACAAAACACATGATTGACAGTGGTCTGGGGAGCTGAAGGTGTGCAAGGCTGGGCTAGTATTAGAGTGACTGGGCCCAACTCAGGAAAGCAAATACTTAAGCCTCAATGAAATCTATGGGATTTAAGCATGTGCTTAAAATTAAGCATGTCCGATGCTGCCTGGTACCATTTCCGCCCTGGGGTTTCCCAGCCTGCAGCCCAGAGGAGTTGGGAAGAGGCACCAGGCTGAGTTAGCCAGGGGCAACACAGGGAAGGATAGGCCTCTAGTCCACACCCCATCCCACACACGGAACACCCTGTACAGGCGGCCCCTTGTAGACTGAAGACGGGGGACATGACCCAGAATGAGGATAAACAAGATAACTGGTTCCCCCAAGAAGATATCAGAGACAGGCTGTGTCCATAAGTCTTATTATAGGGGAACTTGTCAGGAGTAGGAGGAGCCGCCCCCTGAGGTGCTAGTCACCCCAAAGGGGACTGGGGGTTGCAAGAGGTGGGGAAGATAGCCCATCCCCCTCTGTACACAAGCCAGCATGCCTGGAGGAACATGAAGATTCCCCCTACAGGCCAGGGATATATCAACCTCCTAAGCCCTCTGGGTACTTGGCTGGGTCCTCCAACACAGGCTGGGTATTAATCACACTGTCTGGCCCTTAGCTTTCATTCTTTACTCAGACAAAACTCCCACAGACGTAAGGCGTGAATAAGAAATGGAGTAAGGCCCGGGGGTGGGGGGGGAGGATATTATTTAAATCAGCTCATTAATCAAGGACTGAGATGATATTGTACACCTGGGAGGATGTTAGGAAAGCAGAAGCAATTTTATTTACCCCTGCCTCTTTGAATTGAGACTGCTTCCAGTACTCAGTTCCTTCCCGATTCACAGTGATGGAGTCCTGCCAGGTCGACCTGCAGTGAGTTTTGATTGCTGAGGTGGGTGGAGGTTGGGTACACTGCTAACATGATGACTTCGCTCTCCATGCAGTGTTGCTACCGTATGCCTCCTCCATAATGGGCATTTGTGCTAGCATCCTGGCGGAAGCACACCTGTTCTCCAGATGTACCTGCGAGCAATGCCAGCAGCAAAGGAGAGATAATTACAAATAAGTGCAGGATATTAGGTTTCCTAGACTTCACCCTTCTCGGTGTTATATCTATTGCTTGATGAGAGATATTCCCCCCCCCCCCCCTTCTTCCAAAAAAACTGCAGTGGAAGAAAGGCCTGGAGAAAGACATCTGTCAAAATCCTTAGGGATGTGTTTTCCCCAGGAGGATGGAAAGAACAAGTCATGGGAGTATTTCAGACAGCATTTGGTATGGCTCGGCACGTCAGTACTTGTGCTTTTCAAAGAGCTACTAAGTTCACTGGCAGAATCCATTAGCGTTAAGAACCTTTTTGATGAAACTCTCAAGGCGAAATTATGCAACGATGGGATTCCCAGATGTGGATGCCTGAAGGTAAGTCCATTTAGGCTTGATGTTCAAGAGTATTGATAACCCACAGAAGCTCCCAAGGAAGTCAAGTTGGAGCTGATGTGTGCTCAGCCGTTTTGGAAATCAAGTAATTGACTCAGGCTTCTAAATACTGATCTGGGAGCCTATCTTTAGGCACCACCTTTTAAAAATCCTTGCCTGGGTAAAAGAAGATTCACCCTCTTTCCAATAAACCTCAAAACACACTTACCGTTGCTGATAGTTTCCAGTTTCTATTTGAAAGCTACAGCACCTCATTCTTGCTTTGGTGCAATGTTTCTAGAATTTACTTATAAACAAACAAACCCCACACCACCAAAATTCCCTGTGAGAGTCAACTGGTCCTTCTATGTGTGAAAACAATACTACAGCAAATTCTATGCAGAACTCCTGCTTAAATCTGAAAGAAAAATGGGATTTTTTTTCTTTTCTTCTCTTAAATTGTTCTGCTACCAACGTCCTGCAGCGAGGTGGTGTGGAATGATGGTGTCTAGTTCCAAGATGATCAGAAACTTAACTTGGAGGATTGCATGCAGTTCAGGACCACATGGGTGCATCAGACTGTCGTTTTTTCTGCTTGATTTAATGTTCTCTAAACAGTGTCATGGCACTTGGTATAACTGGCATGAGTTCTACATATACAGCTCATGGGAATACTCCCCAGGGAACTATGCAAAGATAGGGTCAAAGGGAAGATGCATTTGCCCACAGAACTTCTGGTCCCTGGCAGCATGGTGCCAGTAGAGCTGTGCTCCCAGGGATGATTTCTCCGGCTGTAGATACTCCTTGGACTCCAGCCAGGCAGGGAACACAGAAATAATGATACAGACATATGTTGTATTATATTTTTCAGAGAATCTCCATTCAAGCCTTGGCCCACTCCTACCCACAAAGAGTAGCCCGTACTCTAGGGCGGGGCCTCCGTGGGGACTACCACTGCGGAGGACCAAGTGCTGCATAAATGGATTTGGGAGCACAATATAAGTCTCACCTTGCACTTTGTCCTTTACTCAAACAAACCTCTCATTGAAGTCAATGGCAATGTGAGGGAGTAAAAACGGAGGGAGCCCATTCTATGCCAGCCTTTCCTGACACTGCAAATAACATCGTTATGGCACTGCACCTTGTGTTTTCTTCCGGGGTGAGTCAGTGTCTGGCCTGCATAAGACAAAGAGGAGTTTCTCCTTTTAAGGGGAATCCTTATCAATCAAATTTATGAACAGACTTCCACATGTCCTGGACTGGATACAGGGTGCTTTTAATTGGAAAAAATGGTATGTTAGATTTATCTTTACTTACATATACTTTTTCAGCAGCAAACACCACTGAAGCCACATGCCTGGAACCTAACAAAAGAAAAACCTGTGAATCACACTCCATTGCACTACTAGAAGACACCCGAGCAATTTTCATTTTCCCGTAGATGTTTTCTTCTTACATTTTTCACTCGGTATTTCTACTCATGGAGATTCCCTTACTATTTGTTCCAGAGCCCTCTGTTGGCCATGCACCAATACTTCACTTGCCCACTGGCTGAACAAAATTAGTACTGACAAAAGAACTCAAAGATTAAAGAACAAGATGGATAGCAAAAGCATGAACATGACGTAGCAGTTTTCTGTGTGGGCTTTTTTACATAGGTTCTTGTTTTAATAGCTGTAACCCCCTCTCCGCCCCCCTCCCCCCACACACACCTTTTCTCTTATTGAAGTATAGCTTGCATATTGGTGTGCAGGACGAGTAAGGGGTTTGTGATAACAGGCAGGAGCATAATTATTGTTTGAAGCATTATAATAGTTCTGAGTTAATCCTCATTTAAAGATTTTTGTGCTGTTTGGAATTGCTCCATTTTACATTTAGTCAATTTATGTGTCATGGCCTAATGTTGAAACATGCCCCCGGAAGGGTCTCAGGTCTGGTAGGACAGGGCCCTTGAATTGTTTGGGCCAAATCCTCAACTGGAATAAATTAGCTTAGCTCCATTGACTTCTATGCTGAATTACACCAGTTGAAGACATAACCCAGTGAGAATTTTAAAGGACATTTCAACAAATTAAAAAAAAAAATGCCCCAAATTGTTTTGCATCAAGAGATTTGTCTGTACTGACCTTTCCCCCATGCACAGCTTTAGTGTCAATGACTACATATTTTCTGATGAAAAAACACCATGTCCAAAAATTCCCGACCAGCTCTAGTCAAAACGTTGGAGACAGGGCCCAAGGATTGGATCAGAGAGCTATTCGATGGGCCCCAGCCAAAAAATGCAACCAAGAGAAAAATCACTTGAATCTTACCTATCCTCTAGGTTTTGGAATGCCAAGAAAATCTAAGAATTACAATGACTGTCTAGTGTGAGCCCCACCTAAGACAGTTTTTGCACAGCGGAGGTTTTTCACATCATGGTTTCAGTAACTCACCTCTGTGCTGAGACCACTGCCCATCAAGCTGATCAATACTGTCTCTTTGTTTGCTTGGACTCCATCGGTCGGTCTGTGTCAGTCTCTTGTCTTATACTTACATTGTAAGCTCTTTGGGGCAGGACTGTTTCTTGGTTCTGTGTTGGTGGAGTTTCATTGTTCTAGGCACTCTATGTCTGGGCTTTTAGGACTATGGTAATACAAATCAACAACCACCACCAGCATCACCTCTAAACTGCATTTGTGTGAATTAGTGGAAATGCCAGAACACAGAAGCTTTATCACAGAGAATGATCTGTTTAGGATTGGGCAGTACTAACTCTGTTAAACAACAGCATTGTTTGGTGTCATTTTGGGTAATAACAGAAACTTTCATTTCACTACACCCTTTCAAAGCGGTCAGAAAAAATTACACTTAAAACTCACACCACAATATCATTAAATTAATTAACTCTGGTGCTAATTGTGTAAAAACCAGTTGTGAAGTGGGGCTTGAATCACTTGTAAATTAATATTAAAATTGTTTGAAAATGGAATCAAGAGAGACTAAATCAATTCAAACTCTCCTCTCCTCCCCCTCTGGAAAGACAGGACTACTTTTGAGTTGCAGCAGAAATCCCCTTATCACACTCAGCACATACTGCAGGCATATTTAGCACATGCCTTATTTGCATTTCTATAAAAGGCATTGGTATTATATAACCACATGTGGATTCTGCTGTGCTTTAATGGGCATCACTTTATACAGTCTCTTAGCAACAAATTGCAGTTTGTAAGCTGAAACAAAAAGATGCAAGTCTTCCACTTTTCTTTCAAGTATGGATTCACTGGGCCTTTACTTTTTGGAGTAATATATCATGCCCACGAGGAGGCCTTCTTTCCTTTATCTGCAGCTACACAGTACTCATTGAAATGAATTACTAATTCTAGATCAAGTATTAGTGAGCCAGAGACACAGGTTGAAATGCATTGCTAGGATATATGCATGGTGATCAATATTCAACTGCAAGTTGACCACATCTCTGGAAAAAAGTGTCCCTGCAGAACCGGGGCAGAGCCGGGGGGATTTGGGATTTTTAATATGGGATTGTCAGATTTTAAATTAAAGTGTGTTGAGAATTAATAGAAGGTGTGTGGATCACAAAATGCTTTAAGATTACATGAGAAACTCCAATTTATCCTGTGTAAAGAGGTTATTTCAAATGTACCATCTTTAGATTGCTTCCTCTGCAGAACTCAATCAAGAACCTTCCAAAACCATTTCTCACCTTCAGGCAGGGATCTGCTGCAGCACTGTCCATCTCTGACTGTACCATGTGGTTAGGGGCGGCTCTATGTATTTGGCCGCCCCAAGCACGGCAGTCAGGCAGCCTTCGGCGGCGCGCCTGCGGGAGGTCTGCCGGTAACGCGGATTCGGCGTACCCGCCACCGAAGCCACGGGACCAGCGGACCTCCTGCAGGCATGCCGCCGAAGGCAGCCTGACTGCCGCCCTCACGGCGACTGGCAGGCCGCTCCCCTGCAGCTTGCCGCCCCAGGCACGCGCTTGGTGCACTGGTGCCTGGAGCCGCCCCTGCATGGTGACTCTTTCTTACTCTAAGCAAGAACAAATGTAGGAGCAAGCTGAGCCAAAGGCAGAAAAGTGATCTCTCATATACAAAGAGATCACCCAATAGTGAGAACTGGCTGCGCTAGAGCATGGCTTTACTCAGCTAGCATGCCAACATGAGGCCGTTTGTGCATCCATTGAAGTCCAATGGCAAAACTCCAACCGACTTCAGTTAGTCCAGGATCAAGTGCACGTTTTGTAACAATGTGTCCATGCAGAGAATGGCCAGACAGTTCCATCAGGGCAGACCAGGAATCACAGTGACTCTAACAAATCTTAATTTCAATATAAACTAATAATAATAATCACCACAGAAACCCTAAATATACTATCTTCTAAATACCCAAGCACATTCAGCAGAGTTTGGATAGACCATATTTACCATTAATATTTGTTTTTTGTTCATACATTTTTAGTGACAGGAAGTAGCAACAAGCTAAAGGGAGGAAAAATAAATGGCTGCTTCTGTAATGATCTCTAATTTGCTAAGAAGGAAAGGAGTGCAGATGTTCTGATATCTTTTTAAGGGTATTCCTAAGTATGTGTTCATCTCTAATTATGAGGCAGTCTATAAGCACATAAATAATTATTACTCTTGCATTATTATAGCATGCTCAAATGAAGCCTATGATAGCAATAATAGACTGCCCACTTCCACTAATGATGAATTAAAGGAACGGGAAAGTAAACACTGCTAAATGTTGGCTTCTTCCATTTGCTGACACACTATACTTTAGCTAACGAGCTCACACACTGAGGGGTGAGTGTTTGTGTATATCTATATATGTACCTATGCAAATAGTAATATACTTACACACAAATATACAGGGTGGAGGGGGGCTCAACCTTAAATGAAACAGCATGTGTTCATCTCCATCCTGCTCACTCCATCAATATGGCTGGCAATGCAGAATTTACCTATGGGATAAGACCCTAAACAAACATCAGTAATATGTTCAGCATTCACAAGGGAGACAATAGGGATGACACAGGAGATTTCCTCTTCGTCGTTTTGCTTTGACGTGTTTATATTTTTTCACTGGGGCCCATGGAGCAGCTCTCTGACCCGAGCCTTGCGCCCTGTCTCCAAAGCTTTGAGTCGAGCTGGTTGGGAATTTTTCAACAAAATTGTTTTTTCATCAGAACATACGTATTCATTGAAATTGAAGCTGTCCACGGGAAAAGATCAGTACAGACAAATCTCTTGATGCAAAACATTTTTGGAAAAAAATTTTTTTTTTTGAAATTGTTGAAATGCCCTGTTGCAATATTTTCTAAATGAAAATTTTCAAAAATGTTTTTAGTTTTGAAACTTTTTGGTTGGATTTGAACCTCTCTATTAAATATTTATTTACTATAATTAGCTTAAATGTCAAAATTTAAAATTCCATCCTTTCAGTCTGAAATGGCTTTTCTTTTAGAAATTTAAGTTAATTATAATAAAAGAAATTGTGAAAGTCAAAACTGAAATGAAACATTTCAAACTTATTTAAATGAAATGTTTCAATTGAACCAATCTGATTCTCACCCCCTCCCCTCCCCACTTGCCAGTTCACTAATATTTTTGAGATTGAGACTTTTCACCCCCATTCAGGCCAGGAAAAAATGTTGACATCTCAAAATGTTTCCATCCCAAGCAAATTTATTCCCCACCTAGTTAAACTAATATATTTAGTTATAGAGTTATTTACTCAAAGACTTCAGGGTAGCTTTTAAGAATAATGATTACCTTAAAAGCTACATCATATTTTTTTCTGCTTCCTGACAAACTTGAATCAACAGAGTCCTCAAAACTAGCAAGCTAATTACTGTGAATTCATCATTGCCAGTTTCAAGCGGTCCATCAATTCATGAAAACCAAGAGTACAGACAATGGAAAAACTGGTAACACTAAGAAGGCAAAATGCATATGCATGTGTTTGAGTGCACAAGGTTACCAAGAGTCTACTAATAGAAAGGCTCTGAACTGAATGCTAGCATCACTGCTTCTCATATATTCTCATTCTGTTATTTAACCAGCACTGGGCCAGACAGCTGAGTAGATCAGCTGAGCCTCATGAGATGGGCTATCACCACAAGATTTCACAATCGGTTGAAACAGTAACAAAACAAGCTAACCCCCCGCCCCCTTTGCAAATCTGGAGTCAAAGCTGTAGGGACAGATTCAGACCCGGGAAGTAAAATTCACAACTCTCCAAAATTCATAGGACTTTGGACGGGAGATTCCATTTACGACATATGTCTAGTGCCTGGCGGGGGGAAGGAAAACTCTCTCTCGATGTTCCACTATTGTTTGACTGGGGTGTGATTTTTCACACATGCCCTTTGTTATCGCAACTCTGCTCCAGCTAGAGACAAGGGGTGCTTTGCCAATGACTTGAATGGGAACGGAGTTAAGCCAACGCAAAGTACTTGAGGAAAATCGTATCCTGGAGAGCCTCAACCCAGTTCCGGCCTCTTGCTCTCTAGTACAGTGCTGTAAAGGAGCTTTAAAAGCCTGGTTTTCTCACAGGGGAGGCTTCCCCCTGCACAAGCACTGTGGAAGAATGCCATAGGACTCCTTTCCAAAGACACCCCCCGCACCCATGTCATGTAAGAGGATAGGAAGGTGCATATGAGACGTAGCACCACAGCATACAGCACTGCAGCCCATAGGGCAGCTCTAAGCAGCTGCTGTAACTTAGACGAGGCTGACTATGTTACGCCAGGGCCCACTGCAGCCCATGGAGCAGCCCAGTATATGGAGGATGCAAAGCTGGTTTCATGCCACCTTAGCCACCCCCACGCTTCCTCTGGGTGGTGAGTTCTGTGCTGTGTCATACAGAAGCACAGCACAGAATTTCATCCTGGCACTCCCAACTGATCCCTAGCCTACCACTGTTTCCACTTTCAAACCAGCATCACACAGTTTTGTTTTTCCAAAGAGGAGAATGTGTCAGATGCAGAGAGGAGACAGAAGAGAGCTTGGATCGAATATCAGAAGAGTACTTTGAAAGCATTCTCCCCCTGCCCCGAGAAACAACAAAGAGCCAGAAGGAAGGAGACAAGGGGAGCCTTAAATAACATTTTTAAGTTTTAAGAGTGTTCTTGGGAAGTGTCTCAGAAGAGCACCATCACAAACACTAGGAGATAGAGTGCCTGCCTTACATATAACAAGACTGTCAAGAGGGAAAAGCTGCTAAATAACACTTTCAGGCACTTAGTTTCAAACATTTTTAGAGGGGAAAAATCTTAGAGATTTAGAAAGGGTCCCCCTACCCCCTTTGGGATATAAAGCATCTTATATGATCAGCTACTCCTAAGAGAGAGCGAGAGAGAGAGAACTCAAGGACTTTTGATTTCTGGGTTCAATAGCTGCAACAGCACTATTAAGTTCTTTTAGTTCTCGATGGTACGTTCTGTGTACAACGTAAACCACACAAAATTAAGAGCTGAACTAAAAATAAAGATATAGCAGTGCAAGCTCCTTCTTTCATTGATTTTTTTTGTCTGTCTGTTTTATAAGCTCTCTGAGACAAAAAAGGGAAGAAAAAAAATTTTTGCTTGAGCTTAGACCAAGGCTTAGCTAGTGTAAATCAACATAACAGTTCATTTTAGTAATTTCAGACGGAATTATACCAGCTGAGGATCTGTCCCCGAAAGGTTAAATCTTTGGCCAGGATCTTAAAGTCACCATTAAAGACGCATTCTGCTGTAGCCTGTGGGTTTTAAATGATACAAACAGGTCCTCTTCCCATTAGCAAGTTTTTTCTATAAACTTCTCTAGTTAAGAGTTTGATGTGGCATGAACAACCGAAAAATACACTTGGCGGGGGGGTAAATC